>NC_140969.1:4015877-4068377 GCF_056783735.1 Eptatretus burgeri
GAGGTAGTGGAAGGAGATTTTAAGAGCATGGGATTGACAGGGGAAGATGTGGAGAACAGAGAGGAATGGAGAAGGTGGATCTGAGTGGCGACCACTAACTGTTGTGATTAAGGTGCAGAGGAGAAGGAGAAGAAGAAGACTAAGCAGGTCTGTTCTCGTACATGCATGTCATGGAATTGTATATGATCCTTACTATAATTCATGGACCGGTGTTTGTTTGTTTGTTTGCTTTTGTGTTTGTTTGTTTGTTTGTTTGTTTGTCGTGCTACTCCTCCTACAGTTCTGGGCCGATTACATCCAGAGTTGCTACATTGGAGCAGCATGACCCCAAGTGTTGCATAGGGGTGTCTTTATCTTTGCAGGTGATCTTGGAGGAGAGGGAGGAGGGACGCAAGTTCTCTATGTAAATGTGTACCGTGTAGCGTCGTCTCCAGGTGGGTGAGGGTATTGCAAGTCTTTACCATTTACAGCACAGTATTTCTGTCCACATGTTTTCCAGTGCAGTGAGGTGTTTTGAATGAAAAGCAGGAGGTATGTTTTTACTTCATGCACATAACTTCATGGGTTATGAATTTTTTTTTTGCGTATACAGCTGTCTATACACCACCAAAATAAAGGTATGCGTCAGAAGAACGTGTTTCATGCTGAGACCAAAATCGCCCATTGGGCGGGTACTCTGCTCGTACACTTTAAAGCGTGAGCCTATTTTTCATTGATTAGTAAATTTTGTTCAGGAAGAAAGCTTCGACGTGTCACAGTGAATAACCTCCTTCACTCATGCTCATAAATAATACAAAATTTCATGGCAAAATGAGATAAGGAGGCAAAAGTGTTTTAATGAGCATTTTTTTCCCTCAAACGCTCCTTATTTAAGTGTCACCGTTAGAAATGCATGAGATGGAAATGTTTCGGGGATAATTACTGTGCCCATTAATGAAGATCTGAACCAAGGACCTTTGCTGATGTGCAGACATAAATTCCAGTTTGATGCCATCTATCGTATTTAACCAAATCTTATCTGTAGCACTTACTTTTGATTGAAAGAAATCGGAGAAAACCGTCCATGAAAAATAATTTCGGTTCCCATCAGTCTCCAACATTTAAGATTCCATTTCGTGACATTTTTCTGATCCTTGAAGATCTGGATCCGGATACAAGAATTTTAAAAGTGATTCTTCACAATTGAGAGATCGTGCTAAAAACGAATATACAGCACAACATCTCAAAAGGTTGTGGACGGATTTGGACGAAACTTGGTGGGTGAGTTAGGTGTGTGACAAGAACAAGCTGATTCGATTTTGGTTCAGGTGCGGATGCATATCCGGCCTATCTGTGGGATACAAAACGTAAACTGTTCAGCCTGGAGGGGGTACGCGCTCCACCGAGTGCCGTTCTCATCATGCATGTGATCATTTCTTAAACAGACATTGATACTATTTCCAGAAAATGTTCCTTTTATTCCTGGAAAACAATTTAATTGTCCTTCATTTATCTCTATTATACCTTGTCAAAGAAAGAATATAATTTCTATACAAGAATGAGATAAAAGCAAAAGGCAATGAACTGGCAGTATGGCAGGCGGGTCACAGATTGACACACCAAGCAAGGGAATGAATGAACTGGAGGAGAGGAGTTTGAGGAGGACAATAAACGCACAATGTTCCAGTAAGCGGGTTGGATTCAGTCAGGTTAATTGGGGTAGAAAGGATCATGGGTAGAGATGGAGAATGACATGAGATGGGGGTTGCACAGCCAGCTTAAATCCTTTGAGGGAGGAGTGGGATTGAGCATCCTGAGGAAGGCAGTTCCACAAACAGATGAAAAGTGGAACAAAATAGTTGAAGTGCGTAGCAAGCCTAGAATTTGAGAGTTTAACTCGGAGTTGGTTACTGGAAGAATGTAGATCCTGAGGGTCAGAGGGCTGATGGATCAGCTTGAGCAAGAGCAGCTCGAGGCGGTAAAATCCGATGCCACCAACCTGTTTGCGATGACAGCAACAAGTCATGGGCTTTTTACCTCATCACAAGAGATGCCAATCTTGTTGAGAATTTTACATTCTCCAGAATCTCGGAGATACAGACATGATGTGGGTTTCCAACCCAATGGGGGAATCGAGGTACAAACGAAGGCTTGTCGGTTTTTGAGCGGCTCTGTTGTTTTCAAACAAGAATGACCGCACTGTGGTCGCAACCTGTGATATAAATGCAGTAGAGTACCACACACTACAATTTCCCCCAATTTATTTTATGTCAATTTTATTAAGTGAGATGTGAATGGTGGGTGGAATCAAGTGACAAATGTTGGTGGGGTCCGGCAGCTGTCTGACCAATGGGAGCACATTTCAAAAACGACCCCAAACAAGAACCACAACACCAACAACAACCACACAGAGCTCTTGTCGACCTGTGACTAAAAATGATGAATTCCTCGTCCGAAACTGGCTTTCGAGGCCAGCTTTGTATTTAGTTTGGTCGGCCCATGAGAGCTCGGTGATAATGGTGAGGATTCGGAGTTTAAGAGATTGAACCACTTCCAGTCTCAGACTGTGGAAACAGATAGGTGGACTTGTTTTACAGTCCTTCCAGAGTGATATTGAGAGATTGAGATAAACAGGGGGAGACTGAGATTGCCACAGGTGAAAGACACACTTCTGATGTCAGAAAGAATGTAATCTTTTCCATTTTTTTCAACAATACTTTTACAACAAATGGAAGCATCATGCCAATGTTTAATGAGTGGAAGGACATCCATAATGATATTTTGGTGATGGGGAAGCTCAGAAAGGATAACTGTGTTTGTTATTTGCTAAAAGTCCACAGATCCTTGTTATGAGTACTGTACTGTATCTATCTTGTTCCTCTCTTGTAGCGTCTTCACAACAATTTTTGCTTCAGTGTAGATAAAAAATCACACATAAAATGATTTCCTGAAGAGCAGAGATATTGGTGCACTCCAGCTGAATTGAATGACCATAGCATGAATGCTGTCAGGTCTGATTCCAGATTCGAAACTGAGGAAAGCAAACCGCTTCTTTCACTTTGCCAGATGAACAATTTGCTCTTCTCAGAGGCCACAATTGGGTTCAAAACCTAAGCTTTCAATGAAAAAGTCAGTTTGTGCACTTGCCTTGCCTTGAGCCATGTATACAAACGAAAATGATTGAATGTACAGAGAATGATCAAACGCTAGAGGGAAACATAATTGGATAATATCAGTTTCTGAACAATATGGGACAAATCACAAGGTTCATATTATTCTGTTGAGCTCTGGATTGCCGAAGGGCTGACACACTTGTTGCAAGTAACTGCTGAGAAGAACTTAATGAATGACACTTTGGAAACTGATTTGAAAAATTTAAGTGTGAGATGTGAAGGATGCACATCGTAGCATTGTACAAAATTGCTAAATGTAATTTCCGAAATTGGCTTCCCAATCCCTGAAAGGACACTGATTTTAACTCAAGGGGTAGCAATTTTGCATATCCATATTAGGAGGAAATTATTTTATTCTTCCTTAAATTTCCCACTTGTTCAATAACTACTGAACCATACATATGAGGTTGAACAAAATTTCCTTGATTTTCGTTGTTGTGCCTTTTACTATTTATTTTTGGTTCATATATGCTTTGCTTGTGGAATGTAGAGGAGGATGGATTCAGGAAATGAAAACCAGATATCTGTGATCACAAAGCGATCATCAAGGGTAAGCCTCCCCCGGAGCCTGCAATCCAATGATGGCCATATAATTTTTGGACACCCATATGACCTTGACCTTCAACATTTATGGGTAGAGTGGAAATTAAAATATGTCACAATCTACAGTCTATCCAAAAAACTCAGCATTATGAAAATCGGAGGAAAATTATTCAAGTTCTGATCACAAAGGTCAGGTCAGGTATGGGAGCATGTGCCGGAGCAGTGCGTCGCTCCGTTCACTTTCTGCCGGTACTCCAGGGGCTTCCGTCTGGCCATCCCACAGGCAGATGCCTGGCCCATCCTCATCTCAAAAAGGGTTTTTTGTTAATGAGGTCACAATACAAACAAAATAGGTCAAGGACACTAATCAACTGGAGAGTTCATATTACACTTTACCCCACACAGTGTTCAGTTAAATACTTCAATTTCAATAAAATAATGATTTTAATTGTTTTAATGTTGGGGCATTGTTTCAATGGGAAAAATGGGGATAGGTTCCTGGTGGTTCGCGATTCGTAAGAGAACATCAAAAATCCGTAAAAAAAAAAAAAAAACGTGAAAAATTGCGAATGTGTGAAGCACAGGGCCACGAATATCGAAGCAGGTCAGAAAAACCGTGAATACACCTATGAAAGACCGTGTATACGTGAAGCACAGGGTTGCGGATGTAGAAGCAGGTCAGAAAGACCGTGTATACGTGAAGCACAGGGCTGCAAATGTTGTAGCAGGTCAAATTTTCTGAACTGCGAACAGCAGAACCATGAATGTCAGGGTTGGACTGTATACAATTCAATTTATAAAATAAAATAAAGATGATAAAAGTTGTGGAAATAAATGAATTCCTGGTTTTACCAGCATTGATGCAGCATCAATTACACCACCCTATCTAACACGTTTTATTTGTTCTTCGTGCCTGTTGTTTGTGTCCTTTATGACATCCCTAAAAAACGTATATTTCATGCTTGGAATGATTTTGTTTGTTTTTTTTGACAGACAAAGTTAAACAAAATTTAATAAATCTCACTATACTCTGCGTATGTGTGACTGGAAATAATTCAAAGCCAAAGTTCTACTAAACTACACATTTGTTTTCTGATTTGTGTTCAAAATGTAACATTCAGTTGAAATGAAGTTGTTCCTCGATCATAAACTGATGTTCACATAAGGACGGACAGACTGCCTCTCATTGCTCCCCACACCCATTGTTTGTACGCCTCCCTCTGTCTTGGTCTTCAACTCTGCTGTTTGTGTCTCCACCCCTCTCTCCACTGTTACATTTGGCCTGTTGCATCCTGATCCATTCAATGTACTCGTACTAACTCTTCCACAAGCCTTGACTGTGCATACCAAAAAAGTGTAAAATCTAGTGAGGGTAATTTCATTCCGATTGGGTAAACCTCAGTCGAGCTTTGGTGAAATATGTTTAAATGTCTATAAGATAGATCATGACATTAAAAACTAGGTCAAGGTCAAAAAAATTTATGTCAACCCCGCGTACTTTCTATTCACATATCTGATGCAAAATTTGATTCCAAAAATCCCAGCCGCCTCCGAGATACAGCTAGGAAATTGGCAGGAAAAGGGAGAAAAAAAATAACCTAAGTGATGGTTTCATACTCTGAAGTACCATTCAAACCTGGGGGCAGGTATAAGCTTCCCCATCGGATATTGTGATGCTTAATAAGAAAGAAGGAGGATATAAAAGAGAAACAATGAGAGTGGAGTAAGGGACGAGATGGGTGAGAAGGAGAAAGAGGGTTGAGGGAAGAGCTCAGTTATGACCACGAAGGTTGGGAAGTGCCCCGAATGAGTCGTAAGAAGAGACGTGGAGTGGAGCCGAGTGGGATGGGTATTTGCCATTCTATGTCCGCATTAAAATTATACGAGCATGGCTGGAACAAGCTGATAATTTGGAATTATTTCAGACTTCAAGTGTTGTGTTATCTGTTTTATCCCTGTTTGTCATTAACCCGTCCGCCGCGCAGTGGAAAACGGAGTTTTGCAAGCACTTCTTTGTGTCTGTGTGTCTGTCTATCTGGGTTGTAATTTTTTACCATTTGAGCTTTTATCATCAAATTTTCAACAAAGCTTTATTATGAGAATATGGAGAAGACATTAATAATTTTGTTTAAATAATTTTCATTATTATTATTGTTATTTTTATTCTGACCTTTTTTTGGCCTTTATATTTTTTCTATTATTTTATTTTCTAAATGTTTAAATAAATGCTCTTTTTTAAAAAAAATATTGTTTTCTCAGCTCCCACTCGTCTGACTGACACTAAATTTTGATGGCAGGAGTGATCACTCCCCCTCCCCCCATGGAGAATATTTTGATGATTGTACATCGATGATGTGATATGGCAGCCATCTTTGATTAAATGGAAACAATTATATCTCTGTATCCGCTGATCAGAAAAATTTTAAACTTGGCACATCTCATTGTACTCCCAATGGGGAATAAATGATTGTAAGAATGACGTCATCAGTGAAGTGGTTGACCAGCCATAAATGTTTTAATTGAAATCTTTTTTTTACCATGGGAATTCAGTGTGTATGTCCAGGCGGTAACATTTTTACCAATTGAGTTTTGTCATCAAATCTTCAACAAACCTTGATTATGAGGTTGGGGTGAACACAAATTAATAAAATGTACAATTTATTTTTTAACTGTCGTTTTTGTCAAGTTTAGAGTACAAAGCGGGTGTGGACGGGCTTTGCAGTTTCAGATGCTTTCTAGTTACCCTTGCCGAAGGGAGAGGGTACAGGCATTTGGGTCCGTTTTTTGTTTGTTCATTTATTTGTCCGTACAGAACTTTTGTATTTTTCTCCGCAATCACTTGTTGAATTTCGCCATTGGAGCGACATGTAGAATGTTTGATTCATAATTATGATGTGACAGGTCACATGGCTTGTCAGCCATATTGGAAATAAGGAAAAACTTTGGACCTCTATATCTCCGAAACCGCTTCATGGAAACAATTGAAACTTGGCACACGGCACGTACTCCACATGCGGAATGTGTGATTTTTTTTAATGATATCATAGGTGCCTTCGTTATGACATAAATGCATATGTAGAATGCTACATCTGATCAGTACAAAAAATTTTGAGGGTCATCTGGTCCACAATATGGTCCCTGTGCTTCACGTATACACGGTCTTTCACAGGGATAAAATGGTCCACAAATTTTTTTTTGATGATATCATCGTGATTCGGCAGCCATATTGTTTAACAAAAAAGAGATCTTGAAAAATCTTCTTCTCTGTAATGGCTGAACAGATCAAAGGGAAACATGACAAGTATGGCTGCCTATCCATGAGGAACAAAAGGTTCACACATATGATGTCATAGGTCACATGGTTTGGCAGGCATATTGGATTGAAGAAAAATATTATATGATGTTTTCTCTGGAACCGCTTAATCATTCGACGTGAACCTTCGCAATTATGATCTAGTAGTGATGGGGGAATACATGTTTTAAATTTCAACTTGATCAGAAACATGGTCTGACAGCCAGAATTATTTAATTTTTTGATCTGGGTTTTTTTTGTTAAAATTTTTTTGATTTGAATATGGCTCACTTGGCTATGCCTGGATGGGTTTGAGGGTAGTGGAGTAGCAGCTGAAATGTGAATCCAATCCAGGTTCCTACTGATGACTTCATCTTTGCTTTTTGCTTGTTCGGGTTCCTTCTGATTACTCCAATGCAGCACTCACTGTACCCATTTGGTCTTCCATTTTATATGAATTGAATTTATTTTAATCCCATTATAAAGTTATAAATTCAATTGATGAATCATAAAAAACGTCATGGGTCAGGTTCAGGTGTCTGATCAAAGCGGGACGTCTTGGTACCCGGTCATCACTGCCAGTAGTTATCAAGTGGCAGTTCTAATTATGTCTCTTTATTACATAACACACCAGTACACAAACACCACACAAAATACACCATACAAAATTACACAGACACCACACAAAAGAAGTACTGTACAGGGTCTGCAATCTCCGATTGCTCTTTTTTTGTCATTGTTGGTTTTGTTGTCTATGTCGGCATTAATGGTGAAGAATGAAAGACTTTTTTTTAATCATAGATCATATATGCTTAAATAACACTTCCCTCTCTTTGGGAACATAACAGTCAAATCATGAGGGAAATATGATCTGTCTTCATTATTTAATCAATGCTGGCCAAATGTGACGATACTACAAGCAATTTGAGAAGTGTACCAAAACTGATCTGTGTTGTCATGTGGAATGAGACGGTTGATTAAATTGATTGCATTGTCAGATTATGCCTAAAGCTGCTTCATTTACTTAATGAACCTGTGAAAACAGGGAAGCTGGCTGTGCAACCTTCAAACCATCCTCATTTCGGATGAATGTAAAAGGCTTAACCGTGGGTAGAGATAGGTGATGGGAATGCTTCTAGGACACTCGTTCAGAATTTCAAATAAAATGCTTTCATTCTTGGTGTGGAAGATATTGAATTGCATTTTCATGCATCCCTCGGATACCAATCACCAAGCTTTCTTCCTTTGGTACACAGGGCCCACATTTTACCAGGATGGCTGAGGTTTGTCTCTTTGTGCAAATAACACACAGCCATTGATGGTATCCTATCTTCAACATTTCAGATGTTAGTCGGTGTACTCAGGGTAAGTGTTCTTGAAAAGATGTTGTTTATGTTCAAAACAACTTTTCATCTTCTTTCAACAACTATTCGTTTCGCTTTGCTCACAAGTCAATAATGTGCTGAACAGTTCCACTTCCTGGAGTCAAAGCAGCAAGGCTGCATGGAGATCTTCTCTCCAATGACTTAAAAAGTACCAAGCTCTTGTCCAACATCTGCACTATGTTATTCAGTGCATCTAAAGTATTGCTTGATGTCCTCTCCTTCAAAGATTGATCCACCATCTCACTTCACTTCAGCAGCAATCTCTCAACTTTGTATCGTTACTTGACTTCCTTGGACATGATATCTGCATTGACACGTCCTGTGCTGAATACCTCTCAAAGCTTGTCTCCAGAGACAAACTTCAGTTGAGAATCTTGTGATGTCCAAAAACCATCTTTGTCTCTCACAAAGTCCATACTCCCTTTGGTTGTGAGCCATATCCATCCATGTGAACTACCTCAATATCATGGAGTCCGAAGCTTTGTGTTTCATTGGGATTTCTGGCAAGAAGCACACTGCAACAGGTTCCTGTTAACAATTGCATGCTGTTGGGGTTTTTTGGTTTATTTACAGATTTACACCATCCTGGCCCTAGATTCTCTCTCTCTCTCTCTCTCTCTCTCTCTCTCTCTCTCTCTCTCTCTCTCTCTCACTCTCTCTCTCTCTCTCTCTCTCTCTCTCTCTCTCTCTCTCTCTGGTTCTCACCTACATCCTGATCTCCACCACATGTTATAGTCACTCACCTGAAACGTTCTGCCCTTATGCTATCCCACTGATTACCCCTCTTGAACAATACTGTACATCTGTCTGCCCTACTTTGTCTATTTTATTCATCTCTTCCTTGGATGATTTATTTTTATGGGTACGTGATAATGGTGACTTCAAGAGTATTTCATTCCAACAAAGTCCTTAAAATGCTCTTGTAACTGTTAAAAGTCTAATCAGGTGTGCTCACCACACCAATGCAGCATCATACACCTGGGATGCAGTGATGCCCGAGTCACCCGGAGGATAAAACACAAGCTAGCATCGGGGGGTGTTGCGGGTGACGTCATTGTTCTGACTGAGCTCATCTGCCTGTTGCGTGCATTGATCTCTCACCATGACCAGATCCTTTTGGTGCAGGCTCTGTTGATGATGTGTGCGGTTCTTTGTTGGTGGTGTTGATGCCTCAAACAGTGACGGAAACTGTGAGCACTTCAAGCTTTCACTTCAAGCAAACGCCGCTTCAAACCATTTCAACATGCCTTGTGAAGGCTTACTTTGTAACTTGTGGAGAATATCTTGCAGTTCTGTTGCCTTTGGATTCTCTGAAGAATAAAATTAATTCAAGCCACACATAAAATTTGGCATATCAAACTATTATCCCCATCCGCTGTTGCAGTAACGCACTACCTAATCCTTCACATCGAGTCCATGAATAACGGAAGCCTATACAATATTACAATCTCATGAATCTTTCCCCACAGATCACTGCCTCATGCACACATTAAATTTAACAAAAACCTTTCTTTCACATGATATACTGGACTTGCCTATCTCCCTCTTTTAGTTATTCCTTATATCACTTTGACAGGCTCAATATATGCGCTGGTGGCATTGTTGCAGGCTCTCTCAGTGCTCTTCGACAGAGCCCAGGCCATACCCTTTCCACCACAACCTGAATGGAAAATCTCTGGGAAAATGTCCCTGTCCAGCAACCATGTCTTGTTTACTTGTATGGTCTCTGATGACATACGAGGTTCCTTAAGCCAACTCTGACCTCTCTGTCTATTTTTCTAAGCTCTGATGAGTTATTTACACCTGGCTTGGCATTTGTCATTTTGCCACTGTTCATAGTGTTGCAAACAAGTCCTTTTGCAACACTTCAGTCCTTAACTTTTCTCTGTTAAGTCCTTAACTTTCTCCTTAACTTTCTCCTTAACTCCTTAACTTTCTCCTTAACTTTCTCCTTAACTCTCCTTAACAGTCCTTAACTTTCTCTTTTGCAACACTTCAGTCCTTAACTTAAATCTGTTGGACTCCCAACCAATATTTCCTCTAATTGGTCCTATTGATAATTCTGTGAATTTCCCTTCCGTCCTTTCCTGCTCTTCTTTGGCTTCATTCCACGACAAACAAGAAGGGCACTTGGTAGAGCGCATACCTCCGCCTCGTAATGCCTGATCCAAGAGAATATGACTGGCCAAATACATTATTTAAATATCATGCTATATATCCTTTTTGAGCCCTATCTCCCAATGGTGAAGAATCACTTTTATAATTCCAGTAGTCTGATCCGGATTCGGATCTTCACCAAAATCGAATCGTCGTGGTCACACACCCAACCTGTCCACCAAGTTTCATCCGAAACCGTCCACAACCTTTTTGAGATATCGTGCTATATATTAGTTCCGCTCTATCTCTCAATGGTGAAGAATCACTTAAAAATGATCAGATCCGGATCTTGACCAAAATTGAATCAATTATTCCTTGTCATACCCCAAACATGTCCACCAAGTTCCGTCCGAATCCGTCTGCAACTTTTTGAGATATCGTGCTCCATATCGTTTTTGGCCCGATCTCTCAATGGTGAAGAATCACTGAAAAAATTCTAGTAGTCGGATCCGGATCCGGATCTTCATCAAAATCTAATCAGTTTGTCCTTGTCACACACCAAACCTGTCCACAAAATTTAATCCGGATCCGTCCACAACTTTTTAAAGATATCCTGTACACAGATAAACAGACAGAAAGGGGTGAAAACATAACCTCCTTCACCTTCGGTGGTGGAGGTAAAAAATATCTTCTTAAAATGTCTGTCTCTTTGGCAACCACCAAGGGGATCCTTATGTCTGGCACTTCAATCAAGCAGATTGGTTTGTCCTGCAGTTTGCATTGTTATCCACCGACTAGTTCATGATCTCATCTTTGTACATAGACAGTGCCTGCGACTAATTTCTCAACCCTCTCCCCGATCTCCTTCAACAGTCTATATATTCACTTCTCCACCTTTTCTCCCCAACATCCAATGATTCGTGCGATGAGGCCAGCCTCTTCCTCGATGGGAACCTGCAGTCTCTATTTGAATGTTGAAATAATTGTGCTTCTTTCCTTAAACATTCCAAAGCTCAATATCATGCTCTCCTGAGGTCCAACTCAGAGTTACCCTTTGAAAATGGATTTGTTCAACTACATTTTTAACTTCAAGATTTATTCTTCTTTTTTTTTTTAACCAACTTTCAAAATAAGACTTGAACAGTGGAGGCGAATAGAGACCACCGAGCTGGAACCTCTGTCATGCTTGGTTCAGCGGTTGGCTTCCTTATTGCCCGGGATGTTTGTGTGAAATCCACTGTTATTTGAAATTCTGGATTGATTAAAGAAAATTTTTGTGATATTTATAGTGGAATCACTTGGCAGTACATAATAAAATAGATTTTAAAAAAGGATTTTATACTCGATAGAATAAACTTCCCTTCATGCTCACAAATTGCTTACCTGTTGATGGAACGATACCATTTTCTGTTTACGTTTACATCTGTTTAAATTATAAAGGAGGAAATAATTCACAAAAAGTTTTTGTCAGTTTGTCAAGTCCCTTTCTCGTACTTGCAGCTCATATGCTCCTTCACTCCAGAAACGAGGGTCGTGATAGACACTGCTCATAGTAACATGAGTGCCTTAACCATGTTTCGGAGGAAAAGGCCAATGTCCCAAAACCCTTTCTTTCAATGCTTATCCAATTCCCCTCAATGAAAATTCCTTCCAGTATGTGAGATTCCCTCACATGGGAATTTCCAAAGTACTTTTGATTTTCCAATCTCTACTGGCTGGGCCTAACTCTCTTTCTACCTCTCCTTAATACTCAAGCTCCTTTTCATCTACAGTACTTTGTCTTCTCCTCTTTTCATGGTCATTCTCAGAGGGTCACCTACCTGTGTCATGAAAAAAAGACTCATCTCTTTATCTTTGTGATCATCAGTTTCACTCCACTCCCTCCTCACCTCCCCACTGCTTCCCCCACCTCACCCCCAAAGGTCATTCCACCCAGGACATGCTGCTTCTTCGATGCAAACAACTTCCTCTAACCCTTTCATATCAAACAAAAGGTGAAGGTTATCTAACTGGACACCTCCCATGTATCTCATTTCTGCCTCGCACCCTCTTCTACTTCATCACTTGTCATCTAATGATATCCAGGATTCCCCTCTTGACTGGTGAGCAGATTTTCTCCTTGCTTGCAAATAGTGCTTTGCTTTAGATGATGTGTTCTCCATGGTTTAACTCTCGAGGCTGGGATCCCTCAAAGTAGCTCCTCTTGATGAAATCCTGTTGTTGTTTTTCAACAAAGATGTCTCTTCATCACAAGAAAATCCATCACTACAATTGTCAGTATGAATATTGTGTGAAGCATTTATCAAAATGGGAATGTCCTGGCTGGATAGCTCAGAGATGGTGTCCTTGTCATATTACGTGACAATCCGAGATCCCGTTCAAGTGTTACATTCGTGGTGCGACAATAAACTGTCATCCTGGTGGTTTGTGTATGGGACGCGTATGTAACGCCAATGAGTATGGTACGAGGTCCTTCGGGTGAGAATGAGGTTCAAGCCACTTTTCCCCACTAGGGAGCTTTAACTTCTGGACTTTTATATTGGGCAGATGGTACTTTATGAAAAGAGTAGGCCACTGTGTGCAAATCTGCAACAACTACTGCTTCTTTAACCGCCACAATGATTCATTCGCACCGTCTTGTGCGGTCGGACGGGGAACGTTTTGACCCTTTCATCATGAACTGGCTCATGGCCAGGTCTGATGTAAAACTGAAGGCGATTTAGCCTGGATTTTGGAATTATTCAGCGTGGCAGATATAACTCACCTACTCTTTGCTAAAGACACCGTGACATCTTTAACATTGAGGAAAAACTCATGTGAATAGGTGGGATACCCGACTGAACATCCATCGGAGTGACGGTGCACAGTAGATGTCCTACTTGAGAAGCACTAATCCCAATACAAGGCTTGTAATCGGGTCAGTAATCGAACCCAGACTCTACAGCTCAACATGCTCCGTCTGCACCGTCCACCGATACTCAGGTGAAGCCCTGAACTCATCTATGGGCAATCGCATCAGCACAATAACACCTGTTCCTCAGTGATGATGCAACCAACAGAGCAATTGGAATATTTTAAATTGAATCCTGTCTATACAGCACTGTAGATACATTTGCTGAATATAATTTCCATTGACCGTAGAGACGATCGAAGCTTCTGTTGATCCATCATACATGTCGTAATAACTGTGTACCATGGGGGTATTCAAGTAATTGTTTTATAGACTTGAAGGGCATCGCAGTAACGGTGGCAATTGATGGACGAATCAAGCAAGAACATTATAAATTCGTAACACACGTGTGAACAAAATGTGGATAAAGAGACGAACCATCACGTTGATGTGTTAAGTGATGAAGCTGTCACTCAGGTAGTTGAAAATTTATTCGGTGTCTTTCACTTAATGAGAAAATGTTTTTATCTTTGTGAATCACACACGATATATCGAGCTCAAGTCTTTACGATGCAAGAACGTACACCAACACCACCACCTCGGACCACTACCCCGCCACCACGACCGCAGAGCGCAGCCCCATTACCACCAACACGTGTCTCTGTGACGAGAACGGATATACACCGATGCGTGTATGTGCTGTATATATGCTTGGTGATGGATTAATGGTTGAAGTGGTTGGTTTAGCATGTGAACATCCTGAATTCAAACCCCAGCCTTGACAAAATAACACCTTGAGGGTTCACTCAGCCTGTTATCCTTCCGAGGTTGGCAAAATGAGGACCAGCTTGCTGGGAAAAGTGAGCCAGTGAAGTATCCTGTGTCCATGTGGCAACCCATCCAGGATTGTGCCAGTAGCCAAGGAAACTGCCTCGGCAGCCACATCGGCTTTATGGTGTGAGGAAGATATTTTTTGTATACGGAGTCGAGGCTTGTGGAAGAGCGAAGACACTAAACGGATCAGGACACGACAGAAGAAAAGGAACAGGAGATAGAGGGGGGAAACACCAGTAGTATGTTCGAAGGCCAAAATAGTGGTGGAGTTGGACAAACAATGGGTGTGGTGAGCAATGAGGGGTAGGGGAGGATGCTTAGGGTGGACAAGATGGATCCAGAAGGAAACTCTCAGGAAGGAATAACTGGGAATTTGGAAGGAGGTGGGCTTGGTGGATGGGAGGGGGTTGTTTTGGGTAGAAAAGATCATGGTTTTGGAAAGGGGGTGATCTGAGATGGTGGTAAACAGCTGTCTTGAAGACATGGAAGGAAGAATGAGGTTGAAGAGAATGTGGAAGTTCATTCCACAGTTGCGAAAAAGAGGAACGGATTAGTGTAGGTGAGCAGAGATTCTGGATTTTGAAAGTTTCACCAGAAGAGGGTTGATGGTGAACCGCGTGTGTGCTGCAGAAACCTAGGAGGCCAAAGCACAGAAAGAGCAGAGGGATCAAGATCAGAAAGTAGGTGGTCGCAGACAGAGAGACCACCGACCTCTCTGTGATGGGGAAGTGATAGATCCATAGACTCAGCTTCCACACGGGAGGTTCCAATAATCTTGAAGCCCTTGGTTTCCACGGCATTAAGCTGAGTACGGTGTGAGGCAGGGGTGCCAGCCCAAGGGGAGTGCAGTACTCCATTAAGCTGCAGAAAAGGCCTTGAGGTGGATAGGAGTTCAGGTGTGCCAGGAAAGGACTTTGTATGACGGAGGATCCCCAGTCGGCAGCTAGCTTTACAGGCCAACTTTGAAATTTGGTTTGCCCAAGAAAGATCATGGCTGACAGTGTGACCCAGGAGGTTGAGTGACTGCACTTCCTTAAGAGGATTGTTGAGAAAGTAGATAGGAGGGTTTGCCAGAGGGTCCTTTTGGAGAGGGATAGTCAGCGTGTGAGACTTGTCAGGATTGAAAGACATATTCCAAGTGTTTGACCAGTTTGCAATTTTGTCAATGTCTGAACAGAGGGAAGAGGCTGCAGCCTGCCTGTCTGAAGGATGAGGGATGTCACGGCACAGGATGCAGTCAACAGCAATTGGATGAAGCAGATTTTCCAGCGAGTCAGAGAGATCATTGATGAAGATCAGGAATAGGACTGGGCCCAGAACACTGCTTTAGGGCACTCCAGCCTTGAGAGGGAGGAGATGAATGGATTCTGTTGAGTGCCACATGTTGGCTCCAAGAATCGAGGAACTCAGTAAGCCACATGTGGAGTTGGCCTTGAAGGCCACAGCCAGAGTGTATGGAGAGCAAGGCAGGATGCCAGACTGTATTGAAAGCTCGAGATATATCTACTGATCTCACATCTGACATTGAGTTCCTCCATTCATTGTTGGGAGGGTTGGAAGCTGTCTTGCTTGAGTTTGAATCCCGAACCAGCTATAGACTATTATTCTTGGTGTTTCACAGGCAGGGTTGATTCATCAATGTGTGTGCTGTCCCTTGAATGGATGTTAAACTGGGCATCCCATCTGCCGGAATTCGTTGGCGAACGTTAAAGACCCCACAGTGTCCTTCGTGAAGTGTAAGTGAGCTATCTCTGGCACCATGGCCAAATTAAAAATTGCTGCCCTACTTCTGGAATAGCAATGGTAAACCAACCAGTTTAACCCTTGCTAAGAAACCACTTCAGCAGCCCCAACCCTCTGTAACTGATTGTGGTACATTAGAATCAGAATTTGCGTGAAATGTTAAGTCGAGCTAAAGACATCCGATAAATCAAAATGTTGTCCTTAAGATGAACAACTTGAGCAATTTGCAGGAAGTTTTATTGGGAATTGTACGTTATAAGTCTCCTTTATACCAGATTAAATTCTGTAGAATTCAGGAGATGCTGTCAGTGGCAGGCTGGAGCTTTACTTTGGCAATAACGCTAAAAATAATAATGCTGCTTCCAGGAGCGCTGGCACTTTCTGATAAGAAAAATTCACTCTGCCAAATAAATCAGGGCACATCCTTGGGCCTAAATGTCCTGGCTCGACTTCAGGCACTTGGGAGATGTTATGAGAGAAGTTGTCTCCTGTTTGAACCCACATTACTTTGTCTTGTGAGATTCAGCTGAACCACTCGCTTCTTTTGACCCATCGGCATCTTTTTCTTTTTGTTTTTGTTTTCATTTGACTGCATGCTCGAGTGGAGGACGTCTGAATACCAAAGACCGAGGGCATTTTGTTGCCATTCTACTTTACTGACGATCAGGTTCTTGTGAGAAGGTACTTTTGCAGTATTTACTCACCACTTTACATTCGTAATGAACTCTGGTCATCGGTCTCTCAGCTCAAGTTGTCCTCATGGTCTGGAACCTCAAATAATCTAGTTTCTTGGAGGAAACATTCATGAACTATCCCTCTTTAATTATTATTTACGAGCAAATACCACCTGTCACTTCGCTGAAAGTAATGCTAAAGGGGGGAGGGAGAAAAAGAGTGGGGGAAGAGAACCGGAGACGAACACCGTCCGGAGACGAACACCGCCCGGACGCGTCCGGAGACTAATACCGCCCTGACATGTCCAGAGAGAGAGAACAGAAGAGAAGAGAAGAGGAGAGTGAGAGAGGAGATGTGGGAAGAGGGGAGTGAGGGGAAAATATGTTGTTCTTAATGGACACACACACACACACACACACACACACACACACACACACACACACACACACACACACACACACTGCCTTTTATTAGTACAGATTTGGATGAGTAAGGATGCCATCACCCTCGAAACAAAATATTTACTATTCTTCAAAAAGTCATGGGACATCACCTTCGAGTTGTGACAATTGACCCTTTTGTCTGATCTGCATAACCGATAATCTAATTATCAGACAATTTGGATTAACAGGGAACTAACTGTGTTGTCACTCCATTTCCGACAATAATGTCCCACAATATTCAGACAAAATAGGTGCAGCAATGAATGATAATTAATTTTCCATCTATTTGCTGACATCTCCACGCTCTGTCGTGACATCCGCCATCCTTCAGATAGGCACGTTGACAGCGTCTTCCCTCAATTCAGACCTTGATAAAATCACTAGCTGGTTGAACACTTGGAACATGTCTTTCAATCCTGACAAATCTCATACTCTCACTGTCCCTCTCCAAAAGGACCATCCGGCAACCCCCCCCACCCTCCCCCATATTCTTTCTCAAGGATCCTCTTGAGCAAGTTCAGTCATTCAAACTCTTGGGTCTCACTGTCTGCCATGACCTCTCTTGGGCAAACCACATTTCTAAGTTGGCCTCCAAAGCCAGTTGCCATCTCAGCATCTTCCATCATACAAAGTCCTCACTTGGCACACCTGACACTCCTGTCCACCTACAGTGCGTTCATCCACAGCTTTATAGAGTACTGCTCTCCATTTTGGGCTGGCACCCCTGTCTCCATTCCTTGCTCAGCTCGATACTGTGGAAACCAAGGACTTCAAGATCATTGGAATCTCCCGCTATGAGCTTGAGTCGATGGGCCAATCACTTCGTCATTGCAGACAGGTCGGTGTTCTCTCTGTCTTCTACCACCTCCTTTCTGCGATTGCACCTCTGCTCTTTCTGTGCTTTGTCCTCCCAGGTTTCTGCAGGACTCGCACGGTCCACCATCAACCCCCCTTCTGGTGAAACTACCTAAATACAGGATCACTGCTCACCTCTACTCATTCATTCCTCTTTTTTCCCACCTGTGGAATGAACTTCCACATTTTCTTCACTATCATTCCTCCCTCCAGATATTCAAGACAGCATTTCACCATCATTTCACATCGTCGCCAATCCAAAACCATGATCTTTTCTACTCTCGCTATCTCTCCCCCAAGCCCAGATAATTCTCAATTTCCAGTTTTTCCTTCCTGAGAGTTTTTCCTGTCCACACCATGCATCCTCTCCTGCTCCCATTCCTCCCCCACACAAATTGTTTGTCCAATTAATAATTACATCATTAACATAGCCAATTAATTGTTACATAGTCCTTTTTCACCGCATATTCAGATGGCATATCTGGGGAAACGAAAACGATTGTGGAATTCTTGCAATGTCAAAGGCTTCACCAATGTGGAATCCATGGTTTTAGAATATCCCTCCTTCCTTTGGTTGTTCTTCAATTCAAACTGGTTTTCTCTCCAATTTGGCACATGTTCCTTGAATGTCTAAGTCACCTTGGCTGATAGGGGCCGAACAAATTTGACCAAATTGGGGCAATTGCATACTGGAAACTGAGCAGCAACCTCTTGCACGTAAATAATACTTCCATGCATAAATATAGTTTCTCTCATAAAACCTGACGTCTCGTGGAAGAGTTCATCAGTTGTAATAACGTTGACGATGAAACAAATACTGTTTGTGGGTTCTTCGTCTTCGACCTGAACTTTGCACTCCTCCTCATTTGGTGTGTACGTATATTATTTTTACCTCCGCCACCGAAGGTGAAGGAGGTTATGTTTTCACCCCTTTCTGCCTGTTTGTCTGTTTGTCTGTGTGCAGAACATCTCAAAAAGTTGTCAATGGATCCGGACGAAACTTGGTGGACAGGTTGGGTGTTTGTCAATGACGAAGTGATTAGATTTTGGTGAAGATCCGGATCCGGATCCGACTACTATAATTTTTTCAGTGATTCTTCACCATTGAGAGATCGGGCCAAAAATGACAGAAAGCATGATATTTCAAAAATGTATTGGGCCTGATATGTTCTAGTGGATCAGGCATTACATGGCGGAGGTATGCGCTCCGCCGAGTGCCCTTATAGTTGAAAAATCAATGCTTATCAAGCCCCATCAGAGCGGAGGGTTTCATACGTCTGGCTTTTCCATGCTCTTGGATGTTAAAGTAGCCAGTGCAAGCCATCAATGGTTAATAGCTTCGTTTGTTGGAAACTTCTTACCCTCCAAGTGTTCTCTCAGTTGGATTTACTTCACAGTAAATCATCACAACACGGTGAAACCCATTGACTGTAATTTTTGTTTTTCCGCTCGCACTAAGTTGTTGGACATGTAAGATTCTATGATTGTGTCTTTTGCAAAGAGTAGGGTAGTTATCGTCAATATCCGAAACAAATTACAAATTTCTGCTTTGAATGCAGCTCAAAAGGCAAAGGCAAACCACTTAGTATCATCCTTGCTGTTGGAATGCTTTAGAAAAGGTAGATCTGAAGAATTCGGTCAGCTTATTTTGAGAAGTTCTTGTTGATCAGAATTTTCATAAATATTTGTTGTTCCATCCTCTTTGTTTTCTCACTGACTGCCATCTTCATGTTCAGTACATGCATTGAGGTGGGAAAAAAAAACCCTGAATTTTTGTAATTGGTCACGAACACAACATGCAGAGTGTTTCATAAGTCCGGAATCATAGGGATATTTATTTTTAATTTTTATTTATAATAATTAATCAAATTGTGAGTCACTGACGTGCATACACATATCAATCTGTATGTGGGTTCTTGCTCTTCCCTTCGGGCTGGTGCTCCTGCCTCACACCTAGCTTAGCTTCACGCTGTGGAAACCAAGGCTTTTAGGATCATTGGTATCTCCCGTGATGAAGCTGAGTCTTTCAGTCTCTCACTCTCTCACCGCAAGCAGGTCGGTGATCTTACTGTCTTCCACTGTCTCCTCTCCGGCCTTGCCCCCCCTTTTTTCTCTGTCTGTGCTCTGTCCCCATAATATTTCTGCAGGATGCTCAAGGTCCACCAGCAACCCCCTTCTGGTAAAACTATCAAAATCAGGAATCACTGCTCACCTTCACTCTTTCATTCCTCTTTTTTTTCCGCCTCTGGAACAAACTCCCACACTCTCTTCAATCCCACTCTTCCCTCAATGTCTTCAAAATACCTGTTCACCACCATCTCTTATGTTCCCCCATCCAACATCACGATCTTTTCTTCCCCTGTTAATCCCCCCAAAACCCACCTCCTTCAAATTCCCTGTTTTCCTTCCTGAAACTCCTTGTCGTGTAAGGACCTGAAAGTTCCTGTAGTGTCCATCTTGTTTACCGCGTGTACCCCACCCCATCCCACTCTTTTTCACAGATTTCCTGTTGTCCCTGGTCCCTACTGTTTGGTGCTTCTTTCTCCTGCCCCTATTGTCTCCTTCTGCCTTATTTATATGTTGTGTGCTAGCTCTTATATGAGCCTCGACAAAGTACACAAAAACAAATAATTTCTTGTATGTGGATTTCTTTGAACATTTCTTGTCATTGACACATCGATTTTAATACATTAGTTTCTGATTTCATTCTTTAGATATTCAATAGTACATGGAGTCATGTTATAAAGCACTGATTTCAGGTGTCCCCAAATATAGAAGTCGTTTCAATCTGGACTACATGGGGGGGGGGGGGGGGATTTAATCAGTCGACGATGCCCTATCCACCTCAAAGGCATCATCTCAAAAAAATTAAATAAAAATTGTGAATATGTCCTATGATTCCAGACTTTTGAAACACCTCATACAATGACAAAATCACTCAGAAATTCTTTACGTGGGTTGGCCTGTTTAGCCTTTCCTTGTGAACCAAGTGGTTCATTATGTTGGGAACTCGGGTTCAAATTCCACATATCATATGTATCTCTTCATTCTCTACCTATGTCCTTGGAATCTCAATTAAATGACATGGGAAAGGCTGTTCAGCTCACAGGAGTCTTAAGCCACCATTTATTTTTGCCCTGTTCAACAATGCCTCGACTTGGAACAGGCTGCAATGATTTATTGATGATAAAGTTTTTTTTTTTCACTTTCCTCGCACATCATCAAATGCCTGATCATCACAGCTACAAATCGCTGGATGTATTGCAATGCTTATAAACGCACGGGGACGGCAGGGTTTGTGGCTTTATTTCATTTCCACACATGCCATAACCTCTAGAATCTCTTAAACGAAGCCTAATTACAAAATTTAAGCTCCAGAATGGAACTTAGCAGCAGTTCCAACTGCTATAAAAAAAGTGTTCATTTATCCAATTCGGACATAGCTTAACATTTTGGACATCTCTGGGAGGTGTTTAATATGATGGATCGGTGATCACTAATCACTTGCCACGCGAGCTGTTCCTTCTCAGCCGTTTCCTTATTGTGCTTCCTTGAGTGCTTAAGCCACTTGGTGAGCGCTGTACACTATTTACACTGTCAATGAATACTGTGTGTCGATCGACTTGAGCAAAAGTACAGGGGCCACTCTCCTGCATTTGGACTCACACTGTTCCTGCAGTACATCAGGTGGTGGTTCACTCGCTGAAAATGTGCAATTTTATTTTTGCACCACCTTTCCCCTTTTTGCGCAATATTCTTTCATTATAACAACCCATCACTTTGGCATATATAAATCCATATGTTTAATTAAATGTTTAGTTTTTAAAAGATTCTTCAACCGTTTTGTTCGAGTGCTTGGTTAAGCCACTTGGCAAGTGTTCTTCTACCTTCGATGGTGATACCGTGCGTGGTTCGATTTCCCTCCCCTCTCCCTCTTTCTCCACCCCCCCCTTTAATATACCCTTACAGCGAAGTGATGGGTTTTATTTGCTAGTATATATATATATATATATATATATATATATATATATATATATATATATATATATATATATATATATATATATATATATATATGTATCCTACAATTCACTTGGTTATCTACTGTATATCCTGCTTGTTGTAAATAAACAAGCATGAAGCATGACAGGATAGTCTGATTGCAATTCTACTTTGCAGTAATGTTTTGTGATTTGACATTTTGTGGAGGAACACTAGGTCATGCTGGTTAATAAACCGAACAACGCGTTTCATTGCCAAAATCAAAGAAATTCGCCTCAAACTGTGCGACAAGGTGAATGCTTTGAGGGATTGGAGGCAAATAACGTCACACTTTAAGAAAGTGGAGAAATTATGTCATCCAGTGAAAAGCAAGAAGAAGACAAGCAAGTCGAGTCAAAGAGGGAGATGTGAGAACACAAGTCATCCCAGAGAAAGATGGGTGGAGTTCCAGCACTCGTGGCTCCGCACATTCTTATTCACAACACTTGGGACTGATTGACATGTCATAAAACGATTGACAAGTGAGATTGCCCGATGTATGTTTCCAGGCTTTCCCCACCCAATCTATTCGGCATCAAAATTGGGTCAGAAATGGCGTTTTCGATGAAAATGTTGGTTCCTTGTGACCACCTCGGTCCGAGACCAACGGCCGCAAGCTTTAATTTCAGTGAGCGTGGTCTACTTGGCATAAATATTATTATTGTAAATTCAAAAATTTCGAAGGTGTTGATTACAACTTCCTTTTAACAAACCACGAGTAACTAGTTCTGCAACATTTACAGTACTTTGTGTATCGATGAAAATACCAATGAAAACCTGTTGATGCATTCGATGGAATGAACAGCACATTGATTGAAGTACGTTGATTGCATGTCGAAGTGTGTGCTCGGTATGCTAATCCAATCAAATGTGCTAATCGAAACATGTTCAGCAAAAGAGCGATGATGAAGGGTTCGAGGCCTAATCAGCAGCTTCTCCTTGCTCCCCACGGTGGTTAACAAGCAGACTTCATTCAGCGTCTCGTTGATTTCATCCATTGATTGAGCTCTCCGCTGATACGGATCAACACTTGCTTTCATCAACACATCCAGTTATTCATTCTCTGTTGGTACATTCATTTTAGCTTTCGGTAGTGTGTGGAAGGAAAGAAAGTTGTCTCTTTCCTGCTCTGAGAGATTGCACAGTTTCTGTGTTGGTGTGTTGTTTTGGCCTGAACATCGTGCTTTGTCTTGTGTAATTATGAAAACATTAATTTATGTAATCTCAAATACCTTTGCCATCTTCTCTACCAGTGTATGTAGACCCTACAGTCTCTGTAACTCCCCCTTCTCCCTCCAAATGAGTCTTGGGTTCCTGTGGAGCACAGAGCATACCTTTTGTCCAACTGTGGATATCTCAACCTGTACAGAGTCTAAAACGTGCACGCGGTGTTTCCGTATCCCCAAAAATGTCCTTTAATCATCCGCTATTGTGAATGTTTCCTCTGATGGTGTTGATGCTTAGGGACATGGATGTCATGAGAAAGGTGCGGTATGGATATCCAGCCACACCAAACAAAACCCTTCACAGGTGCATTCCCCAACTGGTTCCCAATTGTTGATATCCCATATATTATGACGTCATGCCTAATGTATGACAGGGATGAAGGAAAGCAAGATTAACTTTAATTTTTTTCTTTTTTTTTGCATAATGGATTTGATGACGTTGACGTATGTCTGTGTGGGATTGTCTGATAAATGTAAATAACTTAGAATGATGCAATTTTATTTGGCTTCTTTCCATTTTTACTTCTTTTGTTTCTCATTTTGCACCATTTATTTCCATATACGTACTTGTAATTCAAGATTTATTCAAAATTTTTTAACCAACTTTCAAAATAAAACTTGAACAGTGGAGGTGAACAGAGACCACCGGGCTGGAACCTCTGTCATGCTTGGTTCAGCGGTTGGCTTCCTTATTGCCCGGGGCATTCATGTGAAATCCACAGTTTTTTGAAATTCCGGATTGATTAAAGAAAAGTTTTGTGATATTTATCGTGGAATCACTTGTTAGTTACAGTTAATTGGGACCATACCCTGTGCAGAGCGTTGGTGCTGCTTTTGCAGAATCATTGACAGTACATAATAAAATAGATTTTTTTTAAAGGATTTTATACCCAATAGATTAAACTTCCCTTCATGGTCACAAATTGCTTACCTATTGATGGAACGATACCATTTTCTGTTTACATAATCTGTTTCATTTATAAGGGGGGGGAAATAATTTTCGAATCCCTGTAAAAATATACGCAGCCGATGAAACCGGGGAAAGCAGGCACACAAAAGAAGCCAGACTTTACAAGGGTCTGATCTGTCGGAAGCTTCACAAGCTGTCCCGAGTCCGTGCCTAGGGCCTGGTAAACATCTTGGATTCCTCGAGAAGCTTCAGACTTGTCAAGGCAAAAGGTGTTCGGGCCCGATAACCCGCATAAGGTTGCTGCTGCCATAGTGTCGGAGGAGCGGCCAACACCTGTGTTTCTGTACTCAGTGTATGGTTTCTATTTTTTGGTTTTGTGAAGTATTACCCTTTTCAATTTGTTTCATAATGTTTCGAGCGTTGACTAAAATAGTATGTTTCCCTCAATTCCCCAATCATTTAAGCATCCCAGGTACAAGGTATTCCAGATTATTCACCATTGTATTTTTCTCAATTTGTTTTTTTTTATACATTTACTACTAATGAACTAGAATGGCACACGGTAGAGCACATACCTCTGCCTGGCTGAAGAATTTACGTTTTGAATCCCACTGATAGGCCGGATCTAGATCCGTACCTTAACCAAAATCTAATCAACTTGTTCTTGTCAGCGAACCAACTCATCTGCCACGTTTTGTCATAGTCACTACACAAACAAGAGTGTGATGTATCATTGTTGGCCCTATCTCTCAACGGTGAAGAATCACTTTAAAAATTAATAAATTATCGTGTCAGGATCCGTATCTTCACCAAAATGGAATCATTCCGTCCTTGTCACACACCCAACCTGTCCACCAAGTTTCATCCAAATCTGTCTCTAACGTGGGAAGAGGGTCTGTCTCTAACGTCCAAAGAGCTATCCTGCTCACAGACAGACAGATAGGGTGAAAACACGACCTCTGTCCACCTTCGGTGGCGGAGGTAACTGTTGATGATATGAACACAAAACTGATGCCATTATACAGTGGGAAGTCAAACGTTTTGTCTCGCATTCCGTTTCATGCACCATCTCGAAATAGGCCCTTGTTTTTTTTTTGTTAAAATTGGAATGACCACTTGCTGCAGTCATTCTTCTTTATGGGGTTGTGATGTCATGGTATTCAGATAAGACACCATTGGTTTGCACAGGACGGTTTGCACAGGCGGTCCCACACGCCACTTGACAATGCCTTTGATTACCTCTTCCCGACTCATTGGAAAAGTCATTTCATACTGTCTCTGCACAAATTGACAAATCTCTCCCCTGGTACTTAACAAGCACATCTATTAATTTGTGATGCTTCTTTCTATGGGGGTTGATTAAGCAACAAGTATGCAAGATAGCCTCCAAGAGAAGATTGTCAATGTCCTGAAAGACAGTGATCTGGGAGTGTACAGACCATATTAACCGAGATGCTTTGGGGAAAAGTTGTGGACAGTGTGTCCGTATGGATACATGTAATTCTTAATCACAATCGTCATCGTACTGAACGTATTTTATTTAAAACGTGAAACGATTCTCTCGATAGAGGCAGACGTTTTAAGTTGGTATCCTTGATCAATGTGTACAATCATGGCATTTCATCTCGATCACTGCACAATATTCATTGACATTTTGGTTATCTCTCTTGCTTGTGTTTCTTGCAATTGTAAAATGTAAGCTTTTGTGACAAAACTTTGTTGAAACAAATGATAACAAGGCAACTTTCGCCTCAATCTAAAACAAGATGGTGTCTTAGTTTATTTTATAAAAGGGAAGCATTAACAGAGGCACATCTACACCGACCTGACCTGACCTCAAAGAGGCACATCTAAAACTGACCTGACCTGACCTCAAAGAGGAATATCTACATTTGACCTTACCTGACCTCAAAGAGGCACATCTACACCTGGCCTGACATGACCTCAAAGAGGCACATCTACATTTGACCTTACCTCAAAGAGGAACATCTACACCTGACCTGACGTGACCTCAAAGAGGAACATCTACATTTGACCTGACCTGTCCTCAAAGAGGCACATCTACACCTGACCTGACCTGACCTCAAAGAGGCACATCTACATTTGACCTGACCTCAAAGAGGAACATCTACACCTGACCTGACCTCAAAGAGGCACATCTCCATTTGACCTGACCTGACCTCAAAGAGGCACATCTACACCTGACCTGACCTCAAAGAGGCACATCGACATTTGACCTGAGCTTACCTCAAAGAGGGACATAAACACCTGACCTGACCTGACCTCAAAGAGGCACATCTACATTTGACCTGACCTGGCTTCAAAGAGGCACATCTACATTTGACCTGACCTGACCTCAAAGAGGCACATCTACATTTGACCTGACCTCAAAGAGGAACATCTACACCTGACCTGACCTCAGAGAGGCACATCTACATTTGACCTGACCTGACTTCAAAGAGGCACATCGACATTTGACATGGCCTGACCTCAGAGGGACATATACATTTGACCTGACCTGACCTCAAAGAGGCACATCAACACCTGACCTGACCTGACCTCAAAGGGGCACATCTACATTTGACCTGACCTGACCTGACCTCAGAGGAACATCTACTTCTGACCTGACCTCAAAGAGGGACATCTACACCTGACCTGACCTGACCTGACCTGACCTCAAAAAGGCACATCTACACTTGTTCTTGGCTTCTTTGGTTCCTCTGTCGGTCTCCACATTCAGAGCATGGTGAAAAGTTTTAATAAACAGCACCTAAAGGAGAAGTGTGACTCCCTTGGTGATGGCTGGGCAAATTAGGTCAGGTTTCCACATACAGTGGGTGCTCTCGGTGATCTTCATGCAGCGGATGCTCGACACCACAACGATTGCATGAGACAGTTCCTTGGCAATCGGAATCTTTCATATATCACTTCCTGATTTTAGACATCACATTACTTTTGTGTTTGGTACTACAGAACTTTAATATGGATACAAACAAACATGACATAATAGTGACTCAATATCCTGAACATATCTGCATTGTACTGGTCTGCACAGTTAGGGTTGGCAACCAGGTGCTGTGCAATGGCAGATGAAGCAGATACAGCGGCCGGTGGTTGCTGGATATTTCTACATGCTCTCACTGGTTGTGTTCTAACCCTCACAATCTTTCTTCGAATCGCCAAGGGGATGTTGTTTGATCCGATCAGCCAATCTTAGTGTTGTGCGGCCCACGTACCGAGCTTCAAATCGGCACTTAAACTCATAAATAACATTACTGGTTTGTAAGGTGGGTAGCACATCCTTGTTGACTGACGTCAGCAAACCGCAAGAGGTAAAGATTATTCGGGGTTGCACAGCCAGAAACGTGTTGGATACAATATGTTTGATTTGTACTTCAAACCTTCGTGATGATTGCCCTTTCCAGGGCATCCTGATATAGACTGGAAATTTGTCCGGACCAATCTTCCAATCTTTTGTCGTGTTTCGAAACTTGTGTGTATCTGTTAACTATATGCACAGGATAACCATTCTCACCGAGTATATTCATGATTTGGTCAATTTCAGCAGGAAGATTACAAGGTGAACAAATCCTCTGTGCTCTGTTAACCAGGATATTGATCAAGGCAATTTTGTATCTCGTGGAGCTGGAGGAGTCCCACCGAGTACACTGCCCTGTGAAAGTCGGCTTCCGGTAGACGGATGTTGTGAAACCAAGGTTGGATCTATCAACCAACACGTCCAAAAACTGTAATGTGTTTGACGATTCCAGCTCCGTGGTAAACTTCAGCGCTGGATGGAGAGAGTTGAGCCATGCCTGGAAATTGTCACATGCCGTCCGAGACTCAAACAAAGCAAAAATGTCATCAACATACCGATAGTATACGATGGGGGAATCGACACCTTGCCGACCAGTCAGTTTCTGCATTTCTTGATAGCCCACAAAGATATTTGCAAGAGCTGGGCCTAATGGAGAACCCATGGCCACACCGTCCGTTTGAACATACATCATGTTGTTAAAACTGAATTCCACCTCACTTGTTGCTGTGATCATTAATTCCACGAAGATGTGTTCCGAGATCATCGGTTGTTCCAGATCGGTGTGATACAGCAAACGTGGGCATATCTAAATAATCTCCATCAATGGTACATTCATGAACAAGCTTTTAATATCAAAGGATGCCATGATGTTGTGCTCACTTGTCGGTGTTTTAGCTCTAATTGATTCTGCAAATGTGAAGGAATCCTTAACCATGAAAATCATGAATATACTCTGTGAGAATGGTTATCCTGTGCATATAGTTAACAGATACACACAAGTTTCGAAACACGACAAAGGATTGGAAGATTGGTCCGGACAAATGTCCAGTCTATATCAGGATGCCCTGGAAAGGGCAATCATCACGAAGGTTTGAAGTACAAATCAAACATATTGTGTCCAACACGCTTCTGGCTGTGCAACCCCGAATAATCTTTACCTCTTGCGGTTTGCTGACGTCAGTCAACAAGGATGTGCTACCGACCTCACAAACCAGCAATGTTATTTATGAGTTTAAGTGCTGATGTGAAGCTCGGTACGTGGGCTGCACAACACTAAAGGGGCTGTCACACCTTGACATTTTAGCCAGCATATGGCAAGGTATCAAAATGTATGTTTTAAATCATAACCGCACTAGAAATCGAAGTGTCAACATCACCGTCATACCGAAAAAAAAAAAAACCAGGGAGTCTGGAACACTGACTCTAACCATTACCTCGACGTGTTTCGACTTATGAGTAACGTACAAGTAACGTGTGTCGACGTGTGTCAACGATCGCGTAACGTGCCTACAACTTATGGCCAGCGTATGCGGAACGTGTGTCATACGCCGAGTACGTCGAGAAATTTTCAACATGCTGAAAATTTCTCGATGTACTCGGCGTATGACGACGTATGCCAGCATACTATGATGTCTGCCAGCGTACTATGACGTATGCCAGCGTGCTCTTAACGTATACAAAACTTACCCATAACGTATTCAACGTGTGCCAGCTTGGTTCGGCAAATTTTGTCATACGTCGGCATATGCTGGCTAAAACGTCAAGGTGTGACAGGATCTTAAGATTGGCTGATCGGATCAAACAACACGTCCCCTTGGCGATTCGAAGAAAGATTGTGAGGGTTAGAACACAACCAGTGCGAGCATGGAGAAATATCCAACAACCACCGGCCACTGTACCTGCTTTAGCTGCCATTGTGCAGCACCTGGTTGCCAACCCCATCTGTGAAGACCAGTGCAATGCAGATATGTTCAGGATATTGAGCCGAGGTCGGAGCTCGTTTCATTTACGTTTGTTGGAAACAACCTTCCTCCTTCCCACCCATCCAATATTATGTCGTCAAAAAGAATTTGTACGATCTCTGTGTCTCTTTCAGCATGAAAAGATCAAGGGAAGTACGGTAACAAATGGTGAATGGACCTTCGGGGAAACCCATCGCCCCTCTCTCCAGGATGCGGTTGCAAGCGTCAATCATCGACGAACTCTGCTCCAGCCAATGGGAGCTCGAGGTGAAGATGATGAGCCGACCAATGGGCGTTCGGATTAACCGTGACGTCATTACGGTTGAACCAATCAGATTCTACCTTATTGAGACCTGCGTATAAAGCACGCGCCTTCACTTCCTCCTTCACTTGCTGCGATTTTTACCCTGAAGAGTGCAGCACGAAAAGCTTCGGTTACTATTATGTCGTGTTTGTTTGTATCCATACTTTTGTGTGTGCACCTTCCAGGCAGCCATGCTCATTTTGTCCTGAGGGTTTTGGTCTTTCTTACTGGGGTTCAGACTTTGTTACCGGATACCACTGGGAACATTTGTATCTTTTGTTACTTTCAAAATTGAAGATTTTTCAACTATATTGGCTGGTCGATTTTAATATGGAATAGGCAAAGTCTAGAAGCGAACGTTGACTTCTTCTTACATTCGATGCTGCCATTTCCGGTTACTTCGGCCTGGAATCGGGATCAGCGATCAAATAATGTAAATCACGATGAAAAATTATTTATTGATGATGCGGGAGATATCTTTATCAAAATCGGTGGAGGAAATATACACCATGTCTGATATTTGGGTCTTTCATGTCTCCAACGATGCCTTTATCTCCCGGGAGGCATCATTCCCCATGACAAAAACCGGAAGCAAAAGGGTCATAGCCGACGACACAGATTCCAAATTGCCAGGGTATTGTGTTGTTGTTGTTTCCTATTCTCTCATGTGCACGCGTTAAGTATGAAGCTCACTACGTTCGCTATTATTCTCTCTGTCTGTCTGTCTGTCTGTCGCCTGGAGGTCACAATTTTAAACCGATCTACACGAAACTTCGCCGTATGGTAGAGTTTGTCATAAGGAAGAAGCCTATTGCTTTTGAGGTCAAAAGGTCAGAAGGTCACTATAGGCCAAAGGTCAACAACTTAGGTGAGATTTCTATAATCCTCAATTTTCATCTGATTCACTTGAAATTTGAAGAGGAGTTGCATATTTGGTCATTTAATTCAACCACAAATTATTTTTGAGGTCAAACTTGTTTTATGGATTTTGCAAGTATTGTGCTCTGCACGACGTCTTCTTGTTTTTTATTTACCTTGTTGGCGATAGCCAACCATTATTCAACTTGTGGAGCAGTGTTTGTTACCCACACACCTGTGCAAAAGGCCTACCAAAATGTTGCACAAAGTGGTCCACTTTGCCTCATCTTGGAACTGGGCCCAGGGACCTGTATCCTTCTCGAAGACTATGTGAGCAGGTGAGATTCTGTCCCCCACGATCTGGGGGGGGGGGGGCATGGAAGGGTAGAGGCTGCAGCCCGTTTGTCTGAAGGATGAGGGATGTCACGGAAGAGGGTGGCCTCGTCAGAAAATCGGTAAAGAGGATTCTCCAGAGAGTCAGAGAGATCATTGATGAAGATCAGGAATAGGACTCGGCCCAGAACACTGCTTTAGGTCACTCCAGCCTTTAGAGGGAGAGACATGAAATTGTTCAATTGAGTGCCACACATTGGCTATTTCAATGACATCTTGGATGCTGCTATCTAGTCTGTACCTATCTGTGTTGAGGATGTTAGCTTGGCTATGACAGTCTAGGAAGTCAGTAATCCATTTGTGGAGTTAGCCTTGGATGCCATAGGCAGACAGTTTGGAGAGTAAGGGAGGATGCCAGACTGTATAAAAAGCATGAGATATGTCCAGAGAGACGGTCCTCGTGTCTGACATTGCAGGCCTCCATCCATTGTACAGAGTACAAGCAGCATGTCCAAGGTGGAGTAACCTGGGCCTTGTCCATTTGTTGAATATTAATATCTGAACAATTTGAATTTTTATTTGCTTGTGTAATTTTAGTCATTAGCCATTTTTAATTGTGTATATTGTCTGTTTATGATTTTTGCACTTTTAATTATTGCCTCTCAACTTTTTTATATTCATGTTTTATTGTTAATTCGCAAATACCACCCATCACTTTGCTGATGGGGATACCAGAGCCGGGGGGGGGGGGATAGAGAGAAAGAGAGAGGGGGGAGAGTGAGGAGGGGTTGAAGGAAGGGAAGGCAGACGTGCGGTGTAGTGTCAATTACAATTCATACTGTCTCATCAAAATGATTCTGCATAGAGTAACAGTGGAGATGGAAACAAAATAATGTCTGAAATCCATTTTCTACCGGTCATACTATAAACACAGTTTGGAGACAAACTCCTCCTGGACATGTCTGGAGATAAACACAGTCTATAAACAAACACCGCCTGGAGACAAACACCACCCGGACATGTCTGGAGACAAACACCGCCTGGAAACGTCCGGAGACAAACACTGCCTGGACACGTCCGGAGACAAACACCGGCTGGACACGTCCGGAGACAAACGCCTCCTAGACATGTCCAGAGACAAACACTGCCCACACACGTCTGGAGACAAACACCACCCAGACGCGTCCAGAGACAAACATGGCCCGGACACTTCCGGAGACAAACACTGCCTGGACATGTCCAGATATAAATACTGCCGAGACATGTCCGGTGACAAACAGCATCTGGTACCAAATACGGACACTTCCGGAGACAAACAGACATGGCCCGGACAGGTCCTGAGACAAACACTGTTCAGATATAATCACCGCCCGGACACATCCGGAGACAGAGACAGAGACAGAGACAGAGAGAGACAGAGAGAGAGAGAGAGAGAGACAGAGACAGAGACAGAGAGAGAGAGAGAGAGAGAGAGAGAGAGAGAGAGAGAGAGAGAGAGAGAGAGAGAGAGAGAGAGAGATAGATAGATAGATAGATAGATAGATAGATAGATAGAGATAGATATGTGTGGGAGGGTGCTGCACTGTATTAGGAGGAGACAGGGAGAGAGGAGAAAGGATGGAATAGAGAGAGAGCGAGAAAGAGGGCAGGTGGGGGAGGGGAGTTAGCAGAGCGAAAATGGTATGCCGCATGAAGAACAACACCTGCGCGCGCGCGCACACACACACACACACACACACACACACACACACACACACACACACACACACACACACACACACACACACACACACACACACACACACACACACACACACACACACACACACACACACACACTCTCTCTCTCTCTGATATCTCGAGTATAGATATGCTAACTTTGGTTTTCTTTGTGTAAATTTTCGTGATTTTTCAATTAACCATTAATTTATTTACCTTAGACCTTTTGAACAGCAGAATTCATTGTTTTAATTTTGGATGTTGATTCATATGAATGTATTTTTTATCAGTTATTTTTTTGTAAACCAAATATCCTTTGTCTTTGGACATTTTGGTTTGGTGTTTGATAAATTACTATTATTGTATATAATATATAATGAATAGTACACATTATCCACACAAGACGTGAAAGATCTGGCTCTGGACCATGTTGTAAATGCCTTGTCTGGTGATAGAAATCGCATATGTAATTCGATTGAATTCCTCCAGGAGTATACAGATCATAGGGGTCATGCACTAGCATGTAAACGTCTGATTGATGAGCTCCAGAAGCACTTTGCTGGTGTACTCGTTGTTCTGTTATCCCCAGGCTATACAGATGCCCCCACAAACCAAGCCAAACCTTTAATGGTGGCATGCTATGGTCAGTCTCGATGTCAGTCTATGACAGAAGACTGTCAGAAAATGTGGTTCTCTAAAGTAGGTCGGATCACGGCTTGTGCACCAAACTCACTTCTCTGCCTCCAACTAATGAAGCCTTAAGGGAGTATGTGGGCCATGCCCATGTTAAGGTTGTATTTTGGCAAAAAAAACAACAACCTGAGAACCAACTCCACTAGCACAAGATCAAACTGCAAAGGGTGTTGTCATGGGAACAGGGTTCTAAATCCCTCATCTCGACTACTGTCCTTGAGGATATCCCTCTCGCCACAAAGGAGTTCTTAAAATTAATAAAATGCTCTTGTGGAAGTGAGATGTCATGCAAAATACAAAAATGTGGTTGTGTCAGCTCCAAGCTGGCATGAAAAGTTTTGTGCTCATGCCAAGAAGGCCAGGCACGCTTTGTGGACCGTATTAATCAAGCCCAACAAGCAGAAGATGTCGATGATTGAGTGTTCTCTAGTAGTGGGGCAACTTAGCTAAATATAGCATAACAATTGTGCATTTTGTGAGGAAAGCACCAAATTTGGCACACTAGTAGCCGAACATATTATGAACAGATTTGGATATTGGGCCATCTCAAATTCAGCTGCTGATGGCTGTGGCAGCCATTTTCCACTGCCATCAAAAATTTTGAGATGGCCCAATATCCAAATCTGTTCATAATATGATAGGCTACTAGTGTGCCAAATTTGGTGCTTTCCTCATAAAATGCACAATTGTTATGCTAAGTTGCCCCACTATAGCTCTGATGCATTCACGCCAGAGCAACATTTTTGGAAATATATACTTGTTTAATAAATTCACCATTCCTGAAAACATACAGAAGGTCATAGACATGTTATTTATGTATTTTTCTCATCAGGTAACAAAGACGTGAGAATGATGCAATTTTCACGCCGGCAGCAGTAATTACATATACATGGCTGCCACCTTAATTTTTATTTTTTTTTCTCTCCAAGAAATAGTGGTTTAAATGAATACTTCATGTCTAGAAACATAGAAAAAACATTTCATTTATGTTTCTGTCTTATCTGGTCACAGAGACATGAAAATTTGTTGATTTTCAATTCCATGGTGGCCATCTTGAATTTCACAAATTTCCCAAAAGTGTCACCTTCACACCCACCTGGATATCATGATGACATCCCAAAGATAAATAATCAGAAGAGGAAAAACAAAAAAAACTTTGAACCAGGAACTTTGGGTCAGGCTGTAAATTTCCTCGCTGCTGCAGGAATATATAAGTCCCGTTACAGCCTTTACTGGCTAGTAAAGGTCCTAATAACTAGGCTTAATTGATGTTCCTGCTTGAGTACTCTCCTGACGACATGTTTCCTAAAATTGGTACGCACTGGGAATCGAATGTATTATCGTACGCCTTGGAAGTGTGCGCTTTCGCCGAGGGACTTGGGCATCTTTTCAATCAAGAATATTGTTTCGAACCTCAGGTACGTAATACACTTGCTATTCCAAGGTGTCGTGATTACTTATTTTGATACCGTAGTGAAGGGTTTCTCTCAAGCAACAAAAAAAAATATGTAAACCTAAATAAGTCATTTCTGTCAAATGCATAAATCAACTTTTCTCCAATTTTCGAAAGGTTGGCCCTGCCAAATTTTGCTTAGAGTATCCAGCAATGACGAAATCTGTTCCCTGACTTTTGTTCTCTTCAAATTGCCAATTGGTGCATAGGACCATTCAATCGTACATGTATTGGTGGAACTCCCAAAGCGTCGACCCTTGTGCCTGCTATCATTCTTATTTAAATAAACAATCGTTCATACTGCAAGAAGATTGTTTATTTCACTTTGCTGGTGAATCTCAAGGACTATTCACAATCAAAGTGACCGAAGCATTGAAATTGCTTCTCCAGTAGCTGTTTGCGTGTGAAAGAAAACCAATCAGAAGACGTGTCTCTGGTCTACTTCTCAAAAGCCAACATCTACTGGAAAAACAATTTCTTCTCTTGTAGCTGTTGGCTTTGTGTTCTTTTATTGTTCTTATTTTTATTGTTGTTCTCATTCATCAGTGATTCATCAGCTGTTATTCTCAGGCTGCATCTCTCCATACCTTCAACACCACTTATGGACTCGAGCCAGAATGCGCATTCCTAATTTGAGCTTGATATTAGTGCAACTCTAAATCTCAAAAGCCTTCTAAAACCTTCATTACTCTGCTTTCTGAATTTTGCCAGAAATTTAAAATGAAATGTTCATTTTTTTCTCAACGTTATAAAACTGGAGAGTTCAAAGAAGATGTTACCCTTCACAGTGTTTAAGTATGTACTTCAACTGAAATAAAATAATGATTTTTATAATAATAATTTAGCACCGTTTTACCGCCGTTGACGCGGTATCTTTGACACCACCATATCTAACACGTGAAGTTATCTGTGCTTGTTGTTTGTGTCCTTTATGACATCCTTAAAAACAGTGAGTTTCCTGTTTGGAATTATTTTCAATGTTGTTTCACTGGCAGACAGAGTTAAAAAAAACAAAAAAACATCTCACTCCTCTCTGCGCATGCACGATCGGGACAAATTCAGAGACGAAGTAAGGTTAAACGGTAGGTTTGTTTTCCGATTCATGCTCCATTCATATTGAAAATATAACATTATATTTAAATTAAGTTGTTCTTTAATTATGGATGGACAGATGGATAGACATGACCCAACTGTTTAAGTGTGTGTGTGTGTGTGTGTGTGTGTGTGTGTGTGTGTGTGTGTGTGTGTGTGTGTGTGTGTGTGTGTGTGTGTGTGTGTGTGTGTGTGTGTGTGTGTGTGTGTGTGTGTGTGTGTGTGTGTGTGTGTGTGTGTTTGTGTGGTGTTAGAGTGAATGTTTTATATCCTCTCAGGGAATATACTCCAACGGTGGTTCAAATTAGACCATGACTATTGTTTATAAAAGGCGGAGTAATATTAACATTGAGCTCCAGCTCATGAAGGAGTTCATGCATCAATCACGTTCAGGACAAAGATGTTGTTAGCCAACAGGGAACAGTTACTCAAATGTGTATTAAAATTTAGGCCCAGACTTAAATGTTTAAGCCTGGACCAAACTTTAAACCTTTCATACGCCTTTCTTTCACTGCTTCCTCCTCTCCCTCACCTCTTTTCATTTGTTACTTGTTGGTTGATTTGTTATTTTTTTTCTGTTTCATCCCCACCTTCCTCTTCTTGCTGCATTTCATTCAGCTTGTGTGCAGCTTGTTCACCCTCATGTGTCCTTCTCCCCTTCTCCATCTCACTCTCATGCTCACTTCCACTGTGCTGTTGGTATTTCCCCCTTTCCATTTTGTTCCATTCCATTCTGCTCAAGCTCTTCCGTGAGACTCAATTATGTAGTCAAAAAACTGTTCGCAAACATGTTTTTGAGCTTGGTCAAACTTTATAAGGCTCATGCAGACCGTAAAATTATAATACCTATCTCGGGTTTGAATTCCCTGTGTTAATCAGGTCAGGTATGGGAGCAGGCGCCAGAGCAGCACTTCGCCATGTCCACTTTCTGCCGGTACTCCATCAGCCTGTGTCTGTCTAACCTCCAGGTAGATGTCCTGCCCACCCCCATATTTTTGAAATGCCGATCAACCTGCTGTAACCACGAGGCACCTGGTTGGCCCATTGGCCACCTCCTACACTCATAAGGCTCCCTCGCTGAGAGAATCTGGTGAGCAGGATCAGCATCAGGTTAATGAGCCACTTGTCCATACAGCCGCAGCTGATGCTCACGGACTAGGCAGGTAACAAATCTCATCTGAGTCTCTCTCAGCAAACACTCTCGAGACACAAATCCCGACCAGCGACAGTCAAGGTTTCTTCGAAGAGACCTGGTACCGAAGGAGTCAAGTTTTTCTCTCAGATCCTTGGTCAGAGTCCAAGTCTCGCATCTGTCGACCAAGACTGGAAACACAATGGACTTAAAGACTCAGACTTTCATACTCCTGTGTAGGTACTGACAATGCAACACCCCAGGTCCAGTGAATCCATGACTCCTCAGGCCCAACCCAATGCCTATCGACCTCTGGCTGACAATATGTGGAGACTGTGACCTCAACATCCTCGCCACAGACAGGTACAGACAAAATAGCAGCATCCAAGATGTCGTCTTAGTTTTGTTCAAGGAGACCCATAATCCCAGTGGCTCCAACTAATCATTGAGCACCTTGAGGGCCTCCACAAGAATATCTGGCATCTCTACAAGGATGAATGCATCATCTGCGAAATCAAGGTCAGAGATCCTGATGTTCCCAAATGATGCACCACAACTTGATCTCTTCAACATCCTCCCCAGAATCCAGTCCACACAAGCACTGAAAAGTGTGGGGGCCAGCACACACCCCTGATGAACTCCAGTAGCATTTAGAAATAAGTCAGAGATGGAACTACCACACCTTACAGTTTTCTCAGTACCGGAGTATCATTCAGAAATCAGATCAATCGGCTTTGGTGGCACCCCATGAAGACTGAGGATGCTTCCGAGGATATTCTGATTCACTGAATCAACATAGGCTGATCTTTATGGAGATCAACATAGGCTGCAAGAAGACCCTGCTGAAATTCTCACTTGCACTCATTGACAACCCGAAGAGAAAGGATATGGTCAATTGTTGACCTCTTTGGTGTGAAGCCAAACTGCTCTGGGCCCTGGTGCTTAAGCGGATGGTGGCAAACTCCATCAATAATTTTCTGAGCAAAGACCTTGCCCTGCACTGAGAGCAGTGTCACCCTTCGGTAGTTGTTGCAGTCCTGGCGATCACCTTTCCCTTTCCAGAGAAGAACAACAAGGCTCCTCTTCCAGTCAGTTGGAATGATGCCTGTGTTCCAAACAGAGGATAGAACTGCCTGCAACGACATGAGAATAGCATTTCCACCAGTCTCGAGAAGTTCAGCATGGATGCCACAGATCATAGGAGCTTTGGTCCCTCAACTGGTTCACTGCAGCCTGTGTTTCTATAAAGGAAGGCAGTTCACAGTTGTTTGGAGCGTCTGAAAAAGGGATAGTAACACCTCTGACATCCAAGTCAACAGCTGGTGAGTCAGCCTGGTACAGCCGCTCAAAGTAACCAGCCCAGCGAGCCTTCACTTCCAACACCTCTGTTAAGAGCTCACCACCCTCCACTCTAACTGCAGTACAAGGAGGGGCAGGCTTGGAGGAACCCAATGTACAAATTCCTCTGTAAGCAGGATGAGAATCACTTAACTACAGGTGATGCTTCACCCTATCACAGATTCAATGCACATTGGCCTCCTTATCCAGTCTCAGCGAACGTACAGTTCTTACCTCAACTCCCTGAATAGCTTAGTTCTGCCATCAAACCTGGCCCTGCAACTGTGGTCAATGGTATCCAGTGTCTCTTTGGAGACAAAGCCCTTCTTTGCCTGATGTTGGATTTCAAGACATTTCCAAGGTTTCAAGACTTCACATTTCCAAACTGGCCCACAAAGCCAGTCAACGACTGGGAATCCTCCATCGTGCAAAGTCATTCCTCGGCTCACCTGAGCTCCTGACCACATACAAAGCTTTCATCCGCAGCCTGATGGAGTACTGCTCTCCCCTCTGGGCTGGTGCTCCTGCCTCCCACCTTTCTCAGCTTCACGCTGTGGAAACCAAGGCATTTTGGATCATTGGTATCTCCCGTGATGAGATTGAGTCTTTGGGTCTTTCACTTTCACCGCAAGCAGGTCGGTGGTCTTTCTGTCTTCTATCCTCTACTCTCCGGTCTCACCCTCCCTGCTCTGTCTGCGATTTGTCCACACCATCTTTCCGCAGGGTGCTCAAGGTCCGCCAACAACCCCCTTCTGGTAAAACTACCAGAATCATGAATCACTGCTCACCTTCACTCTTTCATTCCTCTTTTTTTTCCTGCCTTTGGAATAAACTCCCACACTCTATTCAATCCTGTTCTTCCCTCCAGGCCTTCAAAACAGCTGTTCACCATCACCTATCATCCCCCATCCAAATCCTCGATCTTTATACCCCCGTCAATCCACCCCAAGCCCATCTCCTTCAAATTCCCTGCTTTCCTTCCAGAAAGTCCCTGTAATATCCATCCTGTATGACCCCGTGTTCCCCGCCCCATCCCTCTCTCTTCGACAGATCTCCTAATGTCTCTTCCCCCACTGTTTTGTCCTTCCCACTCCCGCCCCTCTTGTCTCATGTCCCCCTTGCTGTGCATTGTGTGTTAGCTCTCATATGAGCCTCGACAATGTATCCCGACAAAAAAATGAGACACCACAACTCTTCAGGGTCCCCTGAAACACCCAGATCCTGAAGACCCCCACTCAACCTGTTCGCAAACTCCTCAGCTACTCTTTTATCCTTGAGCTTGCCAACATCAAGCCTAGGCTGGGACGGTCCCGATCTCTTGGATTTTAGCCACAGCTTCAGAGTTTCTACAATAAACCTGTGGTTGGTATTGAGGAACTGAGCACTCTCATAGACCCTGCTGCTCTGGATCATCCTCCATCGACCATCAACGAGCACATGATCATTCTCCTTTGCCACACCACCAGCGTTGGAATGCCAAGTCTAGCGATGTGGTTGTAGACACTGAAACCATGAACCAGCACGATGAGCAGTTTCATGTTTGGCCAGATTACATTTTGTGTATCGAGACAGTTGTTACGGTAATGAATTGTCAGATTTTAATTCTCTGCAAGCTGCTTTTCCAGTTCAACATGCGCACTGTCTACATGTGCCTGACTTCCAATGACGATGCTGTGTAACCGTGCTGATCCCCTGCATTGAGAAACCGAGCTTGTTTTGAGAGCAGAGAAAGAGAACTAATATTTGGCACTGAAAGCATGAGCATACCATTTCCCCATGAATTTCCCCTAAATTGCAATATGGCAACTTGGGATTTTAGTTTTGTAGAACTCAGCACTTTTCACATCGGCAGCTCCATATTAATTAGTCCATATTTATTTCCAGGAACCAGTGGTTTCAATGAATTCTCCATGTCTGGAAACATCGATAAAGACAGTTCGTTTGTGTTTTTCTTTTCTGGTTACAAAGACATGAAGATTTGTTAATTTTTCAATGGATTTTCAATTCCAAGGTGGCCATCTTCAATTTATCAAATTATTCAAAGGTGTCAAATTCACACCCACCTGGATATCGTTACATACATCCAAAAGATAAGCATTCAGCAGAAAAAACTTTTTGACATGGAATTTTGGGTTACCCCCCCCCCCCCCCGCGTCCCGCACAGCTCCCGGGCAACATAAGGTCAGACACCTACACCTGCCATCCTCACTCGAAGTGACCAAGTGGCAAATCTCTCCCAACTTTGTGATAAATGCCTTTAATGTGAAAGAAAAACACTAATTTTGGACATGATGTCCAATAGACAGTTTCTTGCTTCACTCGTTGGTACTGAATTGATGGACTCTGTCCATCGAAACAGCTTCGATATGTCGATGACTTTGACTTTTGAGGGATTTTGTTCATTTGGCATGTGTGCCCCAATGACGGGTCAATCAATTTTACGGTGATGATATTCTCCCACTCTCCTTACCCAAGAGCTTTTTGAAGAAATTTAATCTAAAAATTGTTGGGCGCAGCAGGAACACGCATACATCTGAGCTCTTGGGTTCTTGGTTTTATCCTTGCTGGAGTGGATTCTCAATCAAAACGCCCATCGAATGCGATACAGCAGGGGGCACTGCATTAAGAAGTACACTGACCTTCAGGAATGACGTTAAATCACCTGTTTATCTGTGGTTAACACCATTAAGGTGCAAGAGTAAATGCAGGCCAAAGCTGCTGCTGCACTCACATAGTCCGAAAATAAAATCACTGAAATATTGATGTGAAAGGCTGCTGTTGTGAAAATTACTTTCAAAATTATATTATGGGTTTTGCAGGCAAGGTGCTGCATCATAAGGTCTGCTCTCCTTTTAAGACGGTTGTCCCACCTTCCAGGCTCGATGAACAGCAAAGAATAAGTATTTTGAAGCTGGAGTGAAAATCAGGTGTTTCTACAATTTTGTTGCTAAAATGTACTAATTAGTGCTCGATGGCGGGGGTGTTACGAAGGGCTCTCAGGCCTAGAAGTACGCACACTTGCCTCTCAGGTGTATAGCTTTGGTTTGAATCTCAGCCCATCTACAAACTGTCATCCCAGTGTTTTGCAGGCAGAGCAATTTGTCAGTGTGTGTGCCGTCCCTCTGATGGACGTTAAGTGGGTGTCCCATGTGCAGGAAAAAGTTGGTGGATGTTAAAGATCCCACGGTGTCCTTTGTGAAGAACACATGAACAATCTCCGGCACCCTGTCCAAAAGATTCGAAAATTCCTCCCCTGACCTCACATTCCCCCTGTCCCAAGGGAACAAAGTGCGAAAGAGTCAACCCCCAATGGGGGTTGACATGCCTCTCAGCTGGGCATGTGGATTAGTAGTTCTAGTAGTAGTAGTAGTAGTACTAGCGTCATAGTGTAAAGAGAGGGTTTTTTACTTTATGAATCACTTTAGCTTTCATGGTAACTAAGATATACTGTACATAATAACAGTGAAACGTTCCATACTGTACGTTTTCGGATGAACACATTTTATATCCAACTGCAACCCATCCGACAAGAAGCTGTCAGCAACTACTTTTGTATCTTCTGACCTGGAAAGAATCAGATGTTGGTCTGACAAATGGAATACGGTATATCATTCACTCTCGGGTACAATTCTTATCTTTTCACCCTGTCTTTCCGAAAGGATAATCTCATAAATCCAACTCAATATTTCCACAGATAATCACTGGGGAAAAGGTTCATTCTTTGAGCTTCTGGGCCTCACCATCAGTCACAACATCTCCTGGGCACCTAATACATCCAAGCCAGCCTCCAAGGTCAGCTGCAAACTGGCAATTCTCGATCGCACCAAGCCCTTCCTTGCTAAATTTAAACTTCCCATGGCAGCCTTTGTCCAGAGATCAGTGAAGTACTGCTCTCCCTTATGGGCTAGTACTCCAGCTGCTCATCTCTCTCTCTCTCCTCTCTCCTCTCTCCTCTCTCCTCTCTCCTCTCTCCTCTCTCCTCTCTCCTCTCTTCTCTCTCCTCTCTCCTCTCTCTCTCTCTCTCTCTCTCTCTCTCTCTCTCTCTCTCTCTCTCTCTCGTTCCCTGGATGCTCTGACATTCAAAGCTCTCAACATCATTGGCATCCACCAAAAGGATATGAGGCACACCAACACTCCCTGGTTCCTCAACAACATGCTTGTTTTTGCAGTAACCCTCTCCTGGTATTTTGTTGTCCCTCTATAACCTGCAAGTTGCCGAAAAAGGATGGATGTAGCAAGATCCTTTAGCATTCCTTTTCTTTCCAAACCCTCGATATCCATGACCCTTGGCTAAACTCGGAGATGGTGAGTCCATGTGTGCTTGACCCTGACCAAGACCATTATTAGTCGCGGAACGTGTTGCTAGTGAGGTCACCGAGTGATTAAAAATAAAATTATGATAAGGGATCTCTGTGGAGACGGTCCTGTGAGGAATGGCTGTGTGGTTGGAATTTTTATTTTAAAAGTATGTTGTGGATTGAACGCCTCACAGGCAGCACCACCATTGGCTATTTCGTCTCCCCCGTCCCCCTTCCTTTCTCTTTCACCGCCTTGTATCTATCGACAAAAGGCACTATATACATCCAATTATTATGCCTGGTGTTGGCATAATGGGTGAGGTGGCTGGCCCCTGATCTTAGGGTCTTGAGTTTGAGCCCCTGTCGTGCCATTAAATATCACCAGGTGAGTTGACTCAGCCTGCCATCCTTCTGAGGTTGGCAAAATCAGTGCCAGCTTCCTGGAAACAGGAGGCACTGAATCAGCAGCACAGCCATGCTCCCAGCAATGATGCAACCAGCAGCCACAGGCTGCAAACAAAATAATAAGAATCCTATTAATGTTATGAAAAAGGAACTTGTATGAGAATGGTATTTTGATGAAGCAGTGAAAAAATTGATTCCATACAATCTATTTGTTATGTAAGCAAATGAGAAGGAACTTTTGACCACTCCTTTTCAGACAAACATACGCATTTGGTACACGCTGCTGTCAACACCCTCACCCCCCACACCCTCCCACATGAAAGTATCTGTTGGAATTTAGTCTCCACAATAACCTAGTGGGGCAACTACACCACCAGAGTATCCTATGTAATAACTAAAGCTTAAAACACCCTAAATTGCAATATTAAAACCTTGGACACCCATGTATATTAACTGGGGACAGTGAATGCTAACCAGGGTTTCAAACTACACTTATGGTGTAAAGGTAAATTTTATGTTCTAATATCACCCAAAAATGTTCAAACAAGGGGGACCTAAACATACATTTAACTGAGTGTCACAGTTGCGTTGCAGGTACGACATTCAGGCAATATATTTCATTACAAAGAGCAAGGTTATCATTATATCATGAACATATTTGTCTATCATGCAAACATTGCAGTAAGTGTGTACCCGAGTTAGCGATGAATAAATATGTAAACTAGGAGGGCAATGGGTAGACCACACACTTCCACCAGGCTGAAATCCCACTGAGAGGTCGGATCTGGATCCGCACCTGAACCAAAATTGAATCGGCTTGTTCTTTTCACCTAACCAACTCTTCCACCTCATTTTGTCCGAATCCTTCTACAACTTCTAGAGATATCATGCTATATATCGTTTTTGGCCCTTTCTCTCAATTTTAAAGAATCACTTAAAAAAAAAATTCTCATAACCATATCCAGATGCAGGTCTTCACCAAAACTGAATCAATTCTTCCTTGTAACACACACTTGTGAATACCTGGTGGTGGCTTAATGGTTAGGGTGGTGGCTTTGGATCCTAGGGTCCTGAGTTCAAATCCCACTTGGCTGTTGAATTAATACCAGGTGGTGTTGACTGCCTGTCATCCTTCTGAGTTTGGAAAAATGAGTGACAGCTTGCTGGTATTCTGTGTCGTAGTGGTGACCTGTCGAGGATTGTGCCCAATAGCCAAGGAGACTGCTTCGGCAGCACCAACGCTCTGCACTGAGTATGGTCCCAATCCCCTCTCTCGTGGGGCAACTTAGCTAAATATAGCATAACAATTGTGCATTTTGTGAGGAAAGCACCAAATTTGGCACACTAGTAGCCTATCATATTATGAACAGATTTGGATATTGGGCCATCTCAAATTTTTGATGGCAGTGGAAAATGGCTGCCACAGCCATCAGCGGCTGAATTTGAGATGGCCCAATATCCAAATCTGTTCATAATATGATAGGCTACTAGTGTGCCAAATTTGGTGCTTTCCTCACAAAATGCACAATTTTTATGCTAAGTTGCCCCACTACTCCTTGCTGGTGTCCTGTGTCGGAGTGGTGACCCATCCAGGATTGTGCCCAATTGCCAAGGAGACTGCTTAGGCAGCACCAATGCTCTGCTCAGAGTATGATCCCAATGGATGGATGGACACACACCCAACCTGTCCACCAAGTTTTGTCTGAATCCGTCTATTGCTTTTTGATAACGTGCTATCATTTTTAGCCCTATCTCTAAATGGTGAAGAATCACTCAAAAAAATTCCAGTATTCGGATCCGGATCCAGATCTTCACCAAAATATAATCATTTTGTCCTTGTCACACACACCACCTCTCCACCAAGTTTCGTCTGATTCCGTCCACAACCCTTTTGAGATATTATCCTGTTCATAGACAAACAGACAGGGGTGTAAACAACCTCCATCCACCTTCGGTGGTGGAGATAACTGTGAGATCATAGAACACCTTACCTCACACAGTCTTGAGATAAATATAATAATAATAATATAACTCAAGGAAAAATACAATACAACAAGAACATGGGCGGGGTCAACGAGCAGCAAATTTAATTGGTCATGACGACATAAAATGCCGAAATGTTTTATCCAAATACTGCTAAATGGAAGGGTTTTGAAAGTGTCAAAATGGCAATTTATGTTTAACATTAAATTTAAATATAATTAAGATTTTAAAGGTTAAAAAATGTTTTGTTTGTTTGTTTACCGTGTCTTTTACATTCGCTTATTTACCACGTTATATTAGTTATCTGTGCCTGTTGTTTGTGTCCTTTGTGACATCCTTAAACACATTACGTTTCCTGTTTGGAATGATTTAAAATTTTGTTTCACTGCCAGACAGGCAGACACGTGCGATCGGGACGACTTCTGAGCCAAAGTCGTGTTAAACTACACGTTCATTTTCAGATTCGTTTTCAAAATATAACATTCATTCAAAAAGAAGTTGTTCCTCAATCATTAACTGAAGTTTGTTGAGAAAGATGGACAGAGGAACAGAAGTGAACCAATTGCTTAACCAGCTTTATGCTTCACGTGTGTGGGGTAATTTGTACAGTACAAGCATGTAAGCAGTTGTTATATGATAACTCAGTACCGAGATGTGTAAACACTTCATTGCATAAAAATCCAAAATGATCGGTGGTGTGATGGATGCATTAAATAACAGGCATGTCTGTGATTAAACAGAGACAAATTTTTGTTCCAAGGAAATCGATTAAATTATTGGCTTTCCAACAGTACCATTTTTATTATTTTATTCTACAGCGGCAGTAACTGCGACATTAAAGCTCAAGGTCCTACTTCTTCTGAGCGTGATGGACGGATGAACGTGTCTCCTTTTAGTAACGAATACGCCCGCTCACTTTGAGAGCGGCAGGGTCATATTATTATCCTCTCTCTGGGGTGTTTGGATTACAGTAGAACTAGGCTCGGGCCCGATAGTCCGTGGGGGGTGCGATATGCATATAAGCTCTAATGGATGCGTGATAAGATATGTCTCAAGAACGTCGGGTTTCCTCTCTTTCAGTTGAGTGTTAAATAGCAGTATTGACTGTTTAAAAAGGTAATCGTACATGTTTGTGGTTTGTACTATTTTTATTTCTGGTCTGGGTGCCCCATGACAAGATATTTATGCACATTAACACGGCGTTTGTTTAAGGAGGAAAAAAAGACCCTTTGGGAGGGGGGAGGTATTAATATTGTTTTAAAAAAAAATTATTGGTATTAATATTGCTTTGTAATGACATTAATATTATGCTATTGCCATTAGTGTTGTTATTACCCTCACAGGGGAGAGGGTATTGCATTTGGGTCCATTTGTTTGTTTGTCTGTTTGTCTGTCTCTGTTTGTCGCCTACAGGTCACAATTTTAAACTGATCTTCACGAAACTCCACCACATGGTAGAGTTTGTCATGAGGAAGAAGCCTACTGTTTTTGAGGTCAAAAGGTCAACAACTAAGGTTGTATTTATAAAATCCTCAATTTTCATTTGATTGACCTGAAATTTGAAGAGGATTTATATTTCACGTCACTGAATTCAACTCGTCAATTATTTTTGAGGTCAACATAGGCCAAAGGTCAACAACTTAGGTGAGATTTCTGAAATTATCAATTTTCATCCAAGTGACTTGAAATTTGAAGAAGATTTGCATATTTGGTCATTGAATTCAACCAGTCAATTATTTTTGAGGTCAAATTTGTTTCATGTATTTTGCAAGTATCGTGCTCTCCACAACGTCTTCTTCTGTTATGTGTGTTTATCTGTTTGTGAGTATGAATGGGTATTAATTACATAAGACCCCTAACATCCTTTCAACCCTGAAGACCCTTTAAGTCACATAACACCCTTTAAGTCCCATAAGATCCTTTAAGACCCCAAGACTTTTTAGGCTCTTCAGACCCCTAAGACCCTTTGGACCCCTAAGATCCTTTAGACCCTATATACCCTCTAAACCCCTCATACCTTATAGATCCCTTAGACCCATAAGACCCTCAAGTCCTTTATGACCCATAAGATCCTTTAGCCCTCTCATATGTTTTAAGACCCATAAGAACCCGAAGACCCTTTAGAATCCTCAGACCCTTGAAAACCCATCCGAACCAAAAGCACTTTAAAACCCTTTAGAACCCTAAGACCCATAGACACCATTACACCCTTTAGAACATTTTGACCCTTTAGATCCTCTTAGATGCTTTAGAACCCTGAAGACCCTTGGACTCCTTCCTACCCTTTAGACCTTTAGATCTTCACACCTTTCAGATCTTTTAATACCCTTTAGACCCCTTCAGGCAATAATGACCCCTTAGACCTTAAATTACACCCTTTAGACTCCTTCAACCTTTTAAGACCCTTTCGACCCATTTATAGACCTTTCAACCTTTCGACCTTCAGACCATTTGACCTTTACAACTTTTCAGACCTTTGACCTTAACACATTTAGAACTCGACCATTTAGACCTTTCATTTGCAATCAATAACCTTTAATTTAGTACATCCTTCCATTTATTTGCCACAAAAGAAGTCCTGGTGAGGGTCTGCAATCTCTGATTGCTCTTTCTTTTCACTTTTGTTATTAGAAGTGGCCTTGGAAAAATGCCACATAAAGTTATTGATACACCTTAACACAGATTTCATGCAAAACCCCCTCGAAGATGGGGGGGGGCAAATGAAGTCGCTACAACCACCGTCGTGTGACCCTCAACCCTCCTGTCAAGTTTGGTTGAGATTGGATAAGTAATGACCGAGTGTATCTTGGTCAGCCAGATGGACAGACAGACACCAAATTGTGTATCTATATATCTATCTATATCTCTCTTCTGCACCAGTCTGTCTGTCCATTGAGGGCAGGGCTTCCCCCGTTCAGGGAGGGGCTTCAAAATCAAATTGCTGCCATGATTTTTGCCCATTGGTGGTTCTCAGTCGGCGCTGTGGTTACATGATTGGGTGTGTGTATGTGTGGCTATTCTGAGACATGAGTGTTTCGTGAGAAGAACAAGGTAAGTTGAGTGTTTGTTGGGTCTCACGTTCTGATTCTACTAATGTTTTAAAATTCCCGTGCATTGAGGCCTCACAAAGTGAAACCATTTTGGGCTATGCCAAAATTTATTCTTATGATATATTTTTTGTGATATCATTTTTTGCCATCGCTGACACAGTTTAAAACTCGACTAAAATAAATTCTGATAAAAATCGAACAAAATTTGATGTTCTTAAACAAATAAATTCATTTTAAATATCTAAATAGATGCGTTGCTTTCAGATCTGTCCGTTTTGGGGTTGTTTGTGAGGTCCATTTAATGGACATCTGTTCGATGTGTTTGCATTTGTAAAGGTCCCTCGAGGTGTTCTGAATGAAATTGGGAGACATCTGGGGAAAATGAACCTTTTTTGTTAATCTGGGGGAAAATGAACCTTTTTTTCTTAATCTAGGGAAAAATGAACCTTTTTTTGTTAATCTAGGGGAAAATGAACCTTTTTTTGTTAATCTAGGGAAAAATGAACCTTTTTTTGTCACTCTAGGGGAAAATGAACCTTTTTTTGTTAATCTAGGAAAAAAATGAACCTTTTTTTTGTTAATCTGGGGAAAAATGAACCTTTCTTTTGTTAATCTGGGGAAAAATGAACCTTTTTTGTTAATCTGGGGGAAAATGAACCTTTTTTTTGTTAATCTAGGGAAAAATGAACCTTTTTTTGTTAATCTAGGGGAAAATGAACCCTTTTTTTGTTAATCTAGGGAAAAATGAACCTTTTTTTGTTAATCTAGGGAAAATTAACCTTTTTTTGTCACTCTAGGGGAAAATGAACCTTTTTTTTTGTTAATCTGGGGAAAAATGAACCTTTTTTTGTTAATCTGGGGGAAAATGAACCTTTTTTTCTTAATCTAGGGAAAAATGAACCTTTTTTTTGTTAATCTAGGGGAAAATGAACCTTTTTTTTGTTAATCTAGGGAAAAATGAACCTTTTTTGTTAATCTAGGGAAAAATGAACCTTTTTTGTCACTCTAGGGGAAAATGAACCTTTTTTTGTTAATCTAGGAAAAAAATGAACCTTTTTTTTGTTAATCTGGGGAAAAATGAACCTTTCTTTTGTTAATCTGGGGAAAAATGAACCTTTTTTGTTAATCTGGGGGAAAATGAACCTTTTTTTTGTTAATCTAGGGAAAAATGAACCTTTTTTTTGTTAATCTGGGGGAAAATGAACCCTTTTTTTTGTTAATCTAGGGAAAAATGAACCTTTTTTTGTTAATCTAGGGAAAATGAACCTTTTTTTGTCACTCTAGGGGAAAATGAACCTTTTTTTTTGTTAATCTAGGAAAAAAATGAACCTTTTTTTTGTTAATCTGGGGAAAAATGAACCTTTCTTTTGTTAATCTGGGGAAAAAAATGAACATTTTTTTTTTTGTTAATCTGGGGAAAAATGAACCTTTTTTTTCTTAATCTAGGGAAAAATGAACCTTTTTTTTGTTAATGTAGGAGAAAATGAACCCTTTTTTTGTTAATGTAGGAGAAAATGAACCCTTTTTTTGTTAATCTAGGGGAAAATGAACCTTTTTTTGTTAATCTAGGGGAAAATGAACCTTTTTTTGTTAATCTGGGGAAAAATGAACCTTTTTTTGTTAATCTTGGGAAAAATGAACCTTTTTTGTTAATCTGGGGAGAATGAACCTTTTTTGTTAATCTGGGGAAAAATGAACCTTTTTTTGTTAATCTGGGGAAAAATGAACCTTTTTTTGTTAATCTTGGGAAAAAATGAACCTTTTTTTGTTAATCTCGGGAAAAATGAACCTTTTTTTGTTAATCTCGGGAAAAGTGAACCTTTTAAAAAATAATCTGAGAAAAATGAACAGGTCCCTGCTGCTGTTTTATGAGATGTATGCATGTTATACTTGAAAGCTCTTCTCAGCTGTGGGGAGAGGGGTTCAGACCTGTCCCCTTGGGTTTTCACTGTCTGTCTTTTCCGCAGATTTCATTTGATTTAATGTGGAACACCTCGAGGGAGCTCAAGAATTGCGATACATGCATACTATATAGGACCCCTTTTAAAAGTCTTCCTGGCCACTGGGAAAGGAGGAAAGGGGGGGGGGTGGGAAGAGTAGAGGAAGGAGAGAGGGAGGGGGGGAGAAGATATAGGAGGAAGTTGTGTCAAAACTACTTTGAAAGCTTTTGAAATACTATATAGAACCCTTTGAAAGCTCTTTCTAGTTGCAGCGGGTGGGGAAAAGGGTGGGGTTAAGGGAGAGGGGAGGGAGGGGGAGAGACAGGGTGGTGAAAGAGAGAGGGGAGTGGGGTGTAGGAGATGAGTGAGGGGGGTTGGAGGAGGAGAGGAGAGAGTGGGTGTAGAGTGGGAGGGATAGTGGAGAGAGTAGGGTTGAGGGGAGAAAGAGGGGGAGGGGGCAGGGAGGGAGAGCTGAGGTCTTGAAGTCCCATTTTGCATTACGTGGAAGTTCCACGGGTTCCTGCTTGTTTTAGTATGGTAGATGTTAAGCCTGATGTCCCACGTGTTTGTTTTCACTGGTAGACATTATAGAGCCAAAGCAGTTTTTGTAAAGAGAAGGCCAATGTGTGCCAGTTTTCTGACCAAATGAGTGTGCTGACCAATGTTCTCAGAAATGCAATAGCAAACCACCAGGTGTATTCTCTGCCTCGTAGCTGCTTCGGCAGTGCCCAGAACATAGCTGTGAATAGAATGTTAAAAGAGAAGTTTGTGATAAGGAAGGAATGTATTTTTAGACTCATAATGATGTCCAAACATGCAGAATCCTGTCGAGCTATTTCATAGACAATTAATCATGCGTCGTATTGTAGAGACAATCAATGCGAAGGCACAGAACATGAAGCACGAGAAATTATTTGTCGGGATCTGCAAATATATGAGGATGGCACTCTCTTTGTCTGGTTTACTCGAACCGCAATTAGTCTCCTTCCTTCCCACATTCGCTTTCTTTCCTGAGTATGGACGTTTTACTTCAAAGCTTTGCATATAAATGTTGTATAAAAACCAAGCTTGCAGCCTGTTTAATGCTTTACCCTGCTGTTCCTCCTTCCCTCCACCGTTTCCACAATCCCCACTTCTGATTACCGCAATAAGTGTCGATTTCTGGCTAAAATTAGATTCAAAGATTTGAAAAATTTAAAATCAGCCAACATGGGTTTTGAATTGATTATGATGTACTGTAGGTACTTTTTTTTTAATCGAAGATCAAAGATCCCCCCTCATCCACCCCATGCCCCCCACCCCTCCCACCCCCCAATCTCCAACAACAACATTCTTATATCTTCTAACAGTATCAGAAGCACTTCCAAAGTGTAGAAACATCACATATTGCAACTACCTGTTCATGACCGAGTGTGCTGTTTTACATTGAAAGTCAATGGCATCACATTTTCAAGCAGAGTTATCGCCGACAACCTGAACAAATTGCAATTATTACTGCCCAAATCACCTTCAGAGGAATGTCAGGCTCTCCCGGCCGGTTCGTGAAAGACTTGGACCAAAAACATTACCTGACTGACCACACAAGAGGGTGGTAACAACTGGGGTCCATTAAAATTGGAAGTATAGTGGGTGTTTCAAAAAGCGATGCGGAGGCAATTTGTATCTAATCACCTGTGCTCGCCAATTAATGAGACTAATGAAGGGTCATTGAACTGGACCACAGGAACCAAGCTTGGACAGTTAATGAAAACATTAGCATGGTTTCAAGTGGAAATTGCTTCACTTTCAATGATATTTGCTCAAATCATGAGCATATGCTTCCTTATAATTTTCCACTCCACTGTGTCTCGAAGGATGAACAAGGTTATCTTTTTCCATTCTGACATAACCTACGCACTCGGCGGTAGCAGATGCCTACTACTGTAGACCACCTCTTACCTGTACTTGGCCTGTCCACTGCACCATTCCTAAATACCTGAAAATTTGCACTCGTACGTCTCCGTTTGTTTTCTTAACGCGGAACACTCATTTACATCTTTTACATGAAAGTTTAACATTGATTTTGCATGTCCAAGAGTAGAGCACCAAGCCCTGTGGCCTCACATAGAAGTTGAAAATAAAGTTTTGATTGGAATGTCAAATTGTTGTGAAATAGTCATGGAGTTGCGGGGGAGGAGATAAGGTTTTGTTAATGTCAGTGATTGGATATTTCCAATGTCATCCCTTCGTTTTTCTAAATTTTGATTTTCTCCATTTGGCCATTCCTGTGCATGATAGGTGATAAATATATGGTCCCAAGGTATTTTCATTCGGCCCATACATTGACTGTACTATATTGGATGCAATTATCTCAATATATATCTATTTTTTCCTTTTTCCATTATTTCACCAAACAAATGTTACGATTTAACAGGCACTTTTGTGCACGCTTTTTGTCTGAATTTCTTCATACAACTCCCTCCTTTTTCTCTTCCCAGCACTCCTTTACGCCACCATCTTTGGGAACGTGACCACCATATTTCAGCAGATGTCCACC
>NC_140969.1:4075877-4210877 GCF_056783735.1 Eptatretus burgeri
TGTGAAATGTGTGTCCTTTGAAGATGTCGATGACGTGCTCATCATCTGGTTTTGGCAAATGTCGGCTCAGCCAAATATTCGGTTGGACGGTGAAATGTTGCTGCTGAAGACAGATTCAAAGTGAGGTGGGGAATCGGCAAGGTCAAGAGGTGCGGCGAATCAGGCAGCGTGGATTCGCCGATACTGTCTGGATGTGATGCGCCAATACTGTCTTTCGGTGAAGGATTGCCCAGACAACATCATGGAATGCAATGACCGGTTTGAGTCCTTTCTCATGCACCAGATGCCCAAGAGTTTGAGGCAGTCAAACATAACGGATTACTTTGCGAAGGAGTAAAGGATCAATCGAGCTTAGTGTTGAAGTCCGATCATGGTTTTATATTGGCTTGTTTTGTACATTACCGCACTCACTTACACATAGGCATTGAGTGGTAATCATCACCACGATGACTGTGTGTCATGTAATTTGTCACCATACCATCACCGATGGTATATGAGTTGTCTTACAGTTGTTCATAATCTTTACTTTTGATAAACTGATTCATGAATTCCATCTTTGCTTGATCACTTTCCAACTCACCAATGAACTCCCACCTATGCCCCGAGGATTGTGTTTTCCTTTAGGTACAATAGCCGGCTCTCACACATACGTGTCCAGGCCACGCACGACTTCATCCTTCACCCCACAGTCATCATGAATGTTCCCAAACGCGTAAGTCGTCACATTTCTCAGTCGGCACTTTTTTCTCGGTCCCGATGGTGACGACTTACACCTCGTATACTGTATATATTGTTGCGAAAGACTGTGATGCCACCCGTTCATTCAAGTTGTTTAAGTGGAACACACAGCAGGCTCAGCCCCGTAACTTTTTAGACGGACCTCGTATACGAGCAGATTTACCCGGTGTTGCGTGAGAAGAGAAATGTGAATAAGTGACACTTTGTAGCCAATCACAAAGATTGATTAATTGATCGGCTGATTTGTCTCTGTTTCAATTTCTGCGAGTCTCCCCAACAATCTGAGGTCTATTTTCTTGTCTCGTCATCTTGTGAAGCTGGTATTCTACAATGAGAAGTCTTCCTTGTCACTACCACTTATGACAATGTCTAAATGCTACTTCAATACTGGGCTTTCTATTTTCCATTTTTATTTTGATCCTCCTGTTCGTGTGTTGTATGTCAGTATATTATTCACAGTTCAGCATCTAAAAAGGCTGTGATGAATATACCATGAGCAATATCCCCCTCCTCGCTCCATACACCTCCTAATTTTATTTTTTCCCAAAGCGGATGCAGACAGGCTTTGTGGGGACAGGACGGGTTGGTGTTTTTTACTTTTATATAAACCCAAACCAGCATCACCTCAACTCATCGTTTTACACTATTCATAACACCACTCCCCCCCACCGTGCCGGCTGTCCTGCCCCCTTCTCAGTCCACGGAGCTCTCCTTCTCTCCCCCCAACCTCACTGGTATCTGTTGCCTCGCTGAATATGGAGGAGGAGGGAGCTTCTTCTTGTTAACCTTTATGGCGTTTTCAGAGCCGTGAAGACTCCAAAAATACCCCATGAACAAAGCAGCCTTGAACTCCATGCCACTCAGTTCAGCAGCACCATCTGGGTGAATGATCAGGGGTTTACCCCAAGCATGGACTATGAAGCAGGTCAATAGTGGCTGAACGGGGGAGGGGCTAAGAGTGTCATGGATACCAGTTGGGGTTGGGGGTATAAAAAGGCCTGTTGGATTGAGTGGGCTGTGAGAAACGGAGGGAGTTTAACAACGGAGCCTGCACGTGAGTTGCATTGAGAGTTTCCCTTGAAACAGGACCTTTTCTGCACAGCCAACAGGCATGTCCCCACCCAAGCCATCTCTCCCTGTCGTGCAAGCACTAGTACATGGCCTGGAACTGTTCCTGCCAAAGCTGTGTGTCTACTTGGGACTCGCAGCATCTGGCAAGGATATCCTACCGGATGCAGTGAATCCCAAGTGAATACTGGAGGCTGCCCAACACAGCTTCAAGTTTTAAGTGTTGTGGAATTCTATCTTTTGTCTTTCTCCTGAGAAATTTCTGAGGCCTTAAGACTTAGCTAACATAAAGATCTCGTTCGTTCATTGACTCCTGGGGGTGTGCATTGGGGGATTATTGAACTCTATTGCTTCTTTTTGTATTCCCACTTGGTGGGTTTAGTCCTCTTTAAAACCACTTCATCTCTGGGTGAATTAGAGTATTGCTAATCGCAGGTTTAGAATTATACACATCCGTTAAGGACGGATTGGTATCGAGGGGAAAGCGTTCGGTAAATGGACTGTGCCTGCGTTCAGCAATTTCGCTCAGTCGCCATTAGAGTAACGGACACACAGCACCGAACAGTGTGCCAAATCAATTGACTTGGTCCTTCCGAGTTTGCAGTCATAACGTCGCTGTGATGGTATCATCATGGTGTCTGTCCAAGTCGGAGAACTTCAATAATCACAGCAGGCCGATTCATATTCCTCAAACTCCTGTGTGCTTAAAGCAATGGTGATGCTTCCTGGTTGTCTCCTGTGCAGAAATCCACCAACCTTGGTAGTTCTGATCACCACATGGAAAGAAGGTGCAAGAGCAGTATCATTTTTGGCCTCACCTCCTGGAGCAAGGTCAAAAGGTCAAAAACCCCAAAAATGTAATAACGGGTCCACTTTGAAACTTTGTTTCAGTGAAAATTTGTTTATGCATTCAACATTGGGGGAAGCATGAAATATGTAACGATGTTTTGGATTCGACCCCAGGTTCATGCCCCAGGAGCTGAGTTGGGGACTCGAGTAGCAAAATTTTGCGACTTGCGACTTGACGAAATTGACTTGAGACTCGGTCTTGGTACTTGGTGTCTGGGGACTTGTGACTTGCTTGCAACTTACATGCGACTTGTTCACAACGTTCGGAAAATAATCGTTGAATGAACATTTAATTAAAACGGGGTTTAAAATAAATGGAAAAAAAAAATTCAGTCGTTGGCATGTGCGGTTCGATCAGTGGTGACATATACATTGTACTGTCCACTCTCCACACAGCACAGAGCACACCATGTCCAAGTGGCAAGCACCATTCTCTGTCATGGATTACAAGGTCCCGTGGATTGTAAGGTACAACACAATGAGTAATTTCCGAAGGAAAACGGCCCAGAACGGTCTGCTGATGCTTTCATTGAGGTTCACAAGGTCATTCCGGTTGTTGAAAAGAGCATTTTATATTCATATTTCCATATGCAGTACATGTACTGAATGCATACTCTTGTTCAAGCCAATTGTGCAGCACCTCCTCTTCCTGTAAATACAGCAGATATGATCTTGTGACCCCTTTATAAGGCATCTGTTTATTACACTTACACATGGTAGGGAGGGGTGGGGAGGGAGGAAATTGGAAATGCCAACATTGAATAAATGAACAGAAAGGAAGAGGATAGGAATGGATGGATCTTTTCATTGTGTACCTATTGGTAGAGAGTAAATTGAGGAAAATTAGAGATTGTGTGATGGTAGGAAAAGGAAAGGAGCCGAGCGGAGTTTGGGAAGGAAGGGAAGGAAGATTTGGAGGATATACGAGCATGGGGATAGAATAGAAGGGAAGGGACAGAAGAAAGCAGAGAGGGTAAAGAAACATTCTGCCATGTTGGTACACAAAATACATCGACGACTCCAAAAGTGAAGGACAACAGTGTAGCACAATGTCTGAGTGGAGACAGAAGGGACGGGAATATTGGACGAGACTTCAAGGAAACGAGGAAAGAGACTTGTATGAGATATATCGTTTAGGGGGTGGGGGTCGAGGAGTTCCCCATGCAGATGCCCCTCAAAAGAATTCACGAGACGATGACGTCATTGGCATCCAGATCAGGAAAAACGGAGTTTAAAAAGTCAGAAAAAAACATTTTATAAAAACGAGTAAACGAGCAGGGATGGAATCCCCAAAAAAACAATCAAACATGGAATGACAAGTTAGAAATAATGCCACAACGCAACACTACAATCCTTTTATGGATTGCCTTCATGACATATTTTAACATTTTTCTGTCTCAATCCCACAACAAATAAAATACCCAATTACACCCACGCGCACACTACAAATCTCCAACCACCTCTAACATAGACATTTTCATACACTAGTTACGATTGTCACCTGTCCCAAAAAAGTCAAACGATGTCATGATGGCAATCAGTAAAAAGATTGTGGTGTTGTGTTGTGGTGTCATTCCTTCCTACTTTGTTTGGTTGTTTTTTGGGGATTCCATCCCAACACATTTATTCATTTTTATAGAATGTTTTTTTTCATGACTTGTATATGTATGTGTGCTGTCAGGATGGCCTAGACTCCCTCGAGGTATACATGCTTCCTGCCATCCAATAAGTGTGTCTAAGCTGTCTTGCCTGGGTTTGAATCCCAACCCAGCTGAAAACCTGTCATCCCGCTGTTTCACATGCAGGGTGATTTATCAATGTGTGTGTGTGTGTCGTCCCTCGGATGAATGTTAAACTAGCGTCTCGTCTGCCGGCATTAATTGGTGGCTTGCCGGCGTCCCATCTGCCAGATATTATTATTTTGTATACAGCCTATAGGTGCTGGTGGCATCATTGCTGTTGATGCAGTGCCCCTTGTTTCCAGTAAGCTGGTACTCATTTTGATGACCTTGGAAGGATGATAAACTGAGTCAACCGACCTGGCATTAATTAACGGCACGACAGGGGCTCAAACTCAAGACCTTAAGATCTTAAGGCAGCCACCTTAACAGCCACCTAAGGCAGCCAACAACAGACTTTTGCCAGACGTTAAAGATCCCACAGTGCCCTTCGTGAGGAGTAGGCAAGCCATTGCTGGCACTATGGCCAAATTCATGCCCAAACTACTGCAGGGAGAGGGATGGCCAACTGGCCAGCATGTTCTCAGAGCAAGAAACTGCTTCAGCGCAACCAACGCTCTGTAATGCAAGATATGGTACCACAGACTTTGAATCCTGTAAACATACACAGTTACAGGTCAGGTCAGGTATGGGAGCATGTGCCAGAACAGCGCGTCGCTGCGTCCACTTTCCGCCGGTACTCCAGGGGCCTCCGTTTGGCCATCCCCCAGGCAGATGCCAGGCCCATCCCCATCTCTTTGAGATGATGGTCAACCTGCTGCAACCATGAGGTAGTGGTCGGCCCACTGTCCTCCTCCACTCATGAGACTCGCTCGCTGAGAGAATCTGGTGAGCAGAATCAGCGTCAGGAAAACGAGCCACATGTCCAGACAGCCGCAACTGACGCTCACGGACTATGCAGGTAACAAATCTCATCCGAGTCTCTCTCAGCAACCGCTTGTTGGACACAAACTCCGACCAGCGATAGCCACGGATTCTCCGAAGAGACCTGGTACCAAAGGAATTAAGTCTCCGTCTCAGATCCTTGGTCAGAGTCCAAGTCTCGCATCCATAGAGCAAGACTGGAAGTACCAACGACCTGAAGACTCGGACTTTCGTCCTCCCGCACAGGTACCGGCAGCGCCACACCCCATGATCCAGTGAATCCATGACTCCCCAGGCCCGACCCAGACGTCTATTGACCTCTGACTCACAGCCAGCAGAGACATGAATATCACTGCCAAGGTAAGTGAATCTCTCCACGACCTCAACATCCTCACCACAAACAGACACAGACAGGACAGCAGCATCCAAGATGTCACCGAAAGCCTGGATCTTAGTTTTGACCCAAGAAACCCGTAATCCCTGTGGCTCCGACTCCTCATTCAGCACCTCGAGGGCCCCCAAAAGGATATCTAAAGTCTCCGCAAAGATGACTGCATCATCTGCAAAATCAAGGTCTGAGATCTTGACATTCCCAAACGATGCACCGCAGCTTGATCTCTCCGACATCCTCCCTAAAATCCAGTCCATACAAGTGCTGAAAAGGGTGGGGGCCAGTACACACCCCTGACGAACTCCAGTAACAACTGGAAATAAGTCAGAGATGGTACCACCACACTTCACAGCACTCTCAGTCCCAGAGAAGAGTTCAGACATCAGATCGATCAGTTTTGGTGGCACCCCACGAAGACCAAGAATCCTCCGGAGGACATCCCGATTCACTGAATCGAACGCTTTACAGAGATCAACATAGGCTACAAGCAGCCCCTGCCGAAACTCTCGTCTGCGTTCGGTGAGGACACGAAGAGCAAGGATGCGGTCAATCGTTGACCTCTTTGGTGTAACTGTAAAGCCTGACTGCTCTGGACGCTGGTGCTCAAGCAGATGGTGGCGAACCCTATCGAGAATTATCCGAGCAAAGACCTTGCCCGGCACTGAGAGCAGCGTCACCCCTCGGTAGTTGTTGCAGTCTTGGCGATCACCCTTCCCTTTCCAGAGAGGAACAACAAGGCCCCTCTTCCAAACAGTTGGGATGATGCCTGTGTTCCAGGCAGAGCACAAAACTGCATGCAACGACACGAGTGCAGCATTTCCACCAGCCTTGAGAAGTTCGGCACGGATGCCACAGATCCCTGGAGCTTTGCCCCGTTTCAACTGGTTCACCGCAGCCCGTGTTTCCACAAGCGAAGGTGGACCACAGTTGATTCGAGGGTCAGCAACAGGGATTGTAACACCCTTGACGTCCAACTCGACAGCTGGGGGATCAGCCTGGTACAACCGCTCAAAGTAACCGGCCCAGCGGGCCTTCACTTCAGACTCCTCTGTCAAGAGCCTACCACTCTCTGCTCGAACTGCAGTGCTCCGAGGGATGGGCTTGGATGAACGCAATGCGCGAATTTTCCTGTAAGCAGGACGAGAATCACCTGTCCACAGGTGATGCTCTACCCCCTCACAGATTCCTCGCACATAGGCCTCCTTGTCCACCCTCAGTGCACGTCCAGTTTTACGCCTCAGCTCCCTGAACAGCTCAGCTCTGCCATTCAGCCTGGCCCTGCGACTCTTGTCAATGGTATCCAGTGTCCCTTGAGAGACAAAATTCTTCTTTGCCCTGCGGTGAGTTCCAAGACATCCACCGGCAACATCAAGGACGGTGGTCTTGAAGGCACTCAACAACTCTTCAGGACCCCCCAAAGCACCCAGACCCCCCAAGTGTCCACTCAGCCTGTTCGCAAACACCTCAGCTACTCTCTCATCCCTTAGCTTGCCAACATCCAGCCTCGGCTGGGATGGTACCATTCTCCAGGATTTAAGGTGCAGCTTTAGAGTTGCTACAACAAGCCTGTGGTCAGTATTGAGGAACTGAGCACTCCGGTAGACCCTGCAGTTCTGGATCATCCTCCAACGACTGTCAATGAGGACATGGTCAATCTCCTTTGCCACACCGCCAGCGTTGGAATACCAAGTCCAGCGATGAGCTTGTGGGCGCTGAAACCATGAACCAGCCACCCTAAGTCCATGACTTCTTGCAAAGTCAAGGAACTTAGTGCTATTCTGGTTCATAGTTCCTGACCCATGGGGACCAACACACACCTCATAACCGTCCCTATCAGTTCCAGTCGATGCATTGAAATCCCCCAAGACGAGAAGTGTATCTCGTCTGGGGCACTGATCAACCACAGACTTGAGCGTGGCGTAGAATGCATCCTTCACGGTGAGATCACTCGCCTCATTCGGAGCATGAACAGAGACCAGGGAAATGACACCGAAGGAGTGCCGAATCCTTAATCTCATAATACGCTCGTTGACCGGTGTTACCTCAATTATCATTGGGGTCAGCTTATTGGACACAGCGACAGCAACTCCTTGGGTATGGTAACCATCAGAGCGACCAGACCAATAGTAGGTGTAACCACCCACCATTATCTCGCCGCAATCCGGTCTCCGAACCTCAGAGAGAGCTGCAATCCCGATGTCCAAACGCTTGAGCTCAGATGATAACAGAGACAGGTGATCATCCTCTCTTAGGGATAGGACATTCCAGGCACCCACCCGAAGGGACCGCCTCAGGTTAACCCAAGGAGACCGCCGTCTGGTGGACGACACCTCAGCACCACTCTGACACACTCTCCCGCAATCTGACCCAGGGATGTTACCCCATGGTTTCCCTCCTATCATCAAAGATTGTGGTCCCGAAGGCTTTGCCCCAATCCCGTCATCCGGTGAGCTGCCCTGTGAAGGGAAGCTGCACAGGAGGTACTCCCACGGAGTGGGTTTTCAGATTTTTTTGCGTTTTTGTGTTTTGCGGAATGAAGGGTTTTACGGTGGCCGGAGTGCAAATCCTGCCACCAACCTCCTAATAAAAAGTAACCCAACTGCAGGAGGACGTCCGCAGACACAGTGGGGCACAAGATATGGATGGCCGTTGGCTCACAAGGAGCTCCTCCGCCCTTTGACACTTACACTTGGAAACAATTTGGAATATTCTCCAACTCTTGCATTCACAGTAATCTCGTCTTTCAATTGAGACCAACAAAGTAAAGATGTTTACAAATGTGTTCTCCTTTTGCAGTGATGTGGATCGTCTGACAAGCGAGACAATATTGCTGTTGAGTGCTGATTGTCTCGTCTTTAATTCCCTTCCTTTTGCATTCACAATGATGGGTATTTTCTGCTTGCGCTGTCGAAAGTCATCGTTCCATTGATGTGCCAGTGCAGATTGCTTCATTACAGCCATTCCTGCTGAACCCATTCTCCGCTCACTCATCAAATGATTCCGAGCATTACAATACAACAGAGCCTGGGGAGTGTGCATGGGGTGGGGTGGAGTTGGGGTTGGGGGGGTGGTGGTGGTGAATAAACATTTATTCCTCATAGAATTATCTTTCTCGGCTTTTAAATAACTTCACAAAAGTGCTTAAACGTACCATGGAGATATTGAGAGCGCAGTGTTAACATTGCATTGCAATTTCCCATGCATTTTCAAAGGGATTGCCCAGATCTTTGGATACGCCATTAAACAAATGCCTTTAAGCAGAATATATTTTGTGCTCAAGCAGTGAATCCAACTCGTTTTTAATTGTCAGTGATTGATGTCTTGCTCACAAGTTATTTTTGTGATGTTTAAACTGAGTGAACTGCCCCATTCAGCTGTTTGACCTTGAAGTTAAATATGCCCATTCAAACACTTGCAACAATGGCCGTTGAAAGGAGCTCTGAGCTGAGGCGTGTTCCTTGGAACATGAAACTCAATAATTCAAGCACCCATAGATTTGAATCCAGAAACGTGATTGTGGGGTCCTGCTTTGAATATCAGATCCTGATAAGGAACTTCAATGCAGGAGGACACCGTTAGACTCATCAAAGCCTGCATTAGTATTGCCAACCTAGATATTCTCGACAACTTGTGCACTACCAATTAAAAAATTACCTGGGTTATTTTAATAAACAATGAAGCTACTTCTTCACCTGAATTAGCATTATATTTGTACAGTTGTACTAAATCGCATGTCTTCTTCTTCTTCTTGCGTATGGCAGCGTGGCTGCACGGTAACTATTATTTTATTGGGGCACGACTATGCCGCTGATGGTGTGCTCTTATACGAGTACACGAGCACCGTACTTTCCAGTGTATAAACTGCGGCCGTGTATTAACCGCACCCATGTTTTTCACCCTCAAAATTTTTTTTCCGGTGTATTAACCGCACCCATGTTTTTCACCCTCAAAAAAAAAAAAAAACTTTTCTGGTGTATTAACCGCACCCGTTTTTTTACCATAAAAACAAAAACTTTTCTGGTGTATTAACCGCACCCATGTTTTTTTTACCATTAAAAAACATTTCTGGTGTATTAACCACACCCAGGTTTTTCACCCTCAAAAAAAAACTTTTCTGGTGTATTAACCGCACCCCTGTTTTTTTTACCATCAAAACAAAAACTTTTTTGGTGTATTAACCGCACCCCTGTTTTTTTTACCATCAAAACAAAAACTTTTCTGGTGTATTAACCGCACCCATGTTTTTTACCATTAAAAAACTTTTCTGGTGTATTAACCACACCCAGGTTTTTCACCCTAAAAAAAAAATTTCTGGTGTATTAACCGCACCCAGGTTTTTCACTCTAAAAAAAAAAAACATTTCTGGTGTATTAACCACACCCAGGTTTTTCACCGTAAAAAAAAAACATTTCTGGTGTATTAACCGCACCCCTGTTTTTTTTACCATCAAAACAAAAACTTTTCTGGTGTATTAACCGCACCCCTGTTTTTTTACCATTAAAACAAAAACTTTTCTGGTGTATTAACCGCACCCATGTTTTTTACCATTAAAAAACTTTTCTGGTGTATTAACCACACCCAGGTTTTTCACCCTAAAAAAAAAATTTCTGGTGTATTAACCGCACCCAGGTTTTTCACTCTAAAAAAAAAAAATTTCTGGTGTATTAACCACACCCAGGTTTTTCACCGTAAAAAAAAAAACATTTCTGGTGTATTAACCGCACCCCTGTTTTTTACCATTAAAAAACTTTTCTGGTGTATTAACCGCACCCAGGTTTTTCACCCTCAAAAAAAAAAAAAACTTTTCTGGTGTATTAACCGCACCCAGGTTTTTCACCCTCAAAAAAAAAAACATTTCTGGTGTATTAACCACACCCCTGTTTTTTACCATTAAAAAAAAACTTTTCTGGTGTATTAACCGCACCCGTGTTTCTCACCCGTGTTTTTCACCCTCAAAAGTAAATGCATATATTGATCATTTTATTTTCTGATCTAGCTCAAAATACGTTTGTACATTAACTTTGTACGAACAAAGTGATGGAGGTATCAACATGCTTACTCCCATGTACCCTTAATTCCGTCTAACAGTCTTATTCTCATTTTCAAGAAGTTGAAGAGCGAGGAGAGGATACCAAGAAGTTTTTATTTTTCTTTCTTATTTTTTTAATATTACTAGTACGTGCCCGTACGTGAGTGCCCGTACGTGCGTGGCCGTACGTGAAAAAAAACTGCGAGCCAGAAACAACAACCACACAGGCTGTTCCTTCGCTCTCGTGTGCCCATACGTGTGTGGCCGTACGTGCAAACCAAAAAAAAATTAAAAAAACTTTCAAACCGCGAGCCAGAAACAACCACACAGGCCATTCCTTCGCTCTCGTAAACGATGACCGGATTGGGGCATTGTGTTTATCTATAAATGCGCATAAAAAATCGAGAAATTATTAGAATACAGTAAGTCATCACGATCCAGAAGTGGTATGTGCCCGTACGTGCAAAAAAACTTTTAAAAAAACCGTTAAAACCGCTTGCCAGAAACAACCACACAGGCGGTTCCTTCGCTCTCGCGTGCCCATACGTGCGTGCTTGTTCTCTTCCCCCATTGGCCACGCCTACGCAGCACCGTGTCCTGTCATTGGTTGGTAAATAAATGGCCATAACTTGGGAAGCTCTTGTCCGATTAATATCAAACCTTGAAAAGGCACATACTCAGGTCCCCAGCAACGCAGCTGGCAAGTTTCAATTAGATCAGACCAGTGGTTGTCGAGAAACAGCGGTCACACACACACACACACACACACACACACACACACACACACACACACACACACACACACAGATTGCTGGAATTATAGATAGATAAAGAGGATTTTTTATTTGTTACTAGAAAAAGTAAGAAAACTTAGCATCCCTCAGATCGGCAAGCAGCAGCCTCTTCACTTTCTGCAGATCTGGATAAAATCACAAACTGGTGCAACAGGTGGAACATGTCTTTCAACCTTGACAAATCTTACTCTCACTATGTCTCTCCAAAAAGACCATCTGGAACCCCCCCCCCCCATCTACTTTCTCAACAATCCTCTTGAAGAAGTCCTTTCATTCAAACTTTTGGGCCTCACTATCTGCCATGATCTTTCCTGGGAAAGCCACATCTCCAAAGCCAGTCGCCGATTGGGCATCCTCCGTCGTGCAAAGTCCTTCCTTGGCACACCTGAGCTCCTGACTATGTACAAAACTTTCATCCTGCTCTCCCCTCCATCCACTCTGGGCTGGTGCTCTCGCCTCTCATATTTCTCGGCTTCACGTTGTGGAAACCAAGGCATTTAGGATCATTGGGATCTCTCGCGATGGTATCTCCCGGCTGAGTTTTTGGGCTTCTCACTCTCTCACCATAGGCAGATTGGTGGTCTTTCTATCTTCTACCGTCAACTCTCCAGTCTTGCTCCCTCTCCTTTGTCTGCTATCTGTCCCAACCATATTTCCACAGGGCGCTCAAGATCCGCCAGTAACCCCCCTCTGGTTAAACTACCAAAATCAAGAATCACTGCTCACCTTCATTCTTTCATTCCTCTTCTTTTTCCTGCCTTTGGAACAAACTTCCACATTCTCTCCAATCCCCAAATTCCCTTCAGCTCTTCAAAACAGCTTGTCACCACCACCTCTTATCTTCCCCCATCCAAAACCATGATCTTTTCTACCCCCATCAATCCACCCCAAACCCACCTCCTTTATATTCCCTGCTTCCCTTCCTGAAAGTCCACGTTGCGTCCATCTTATTTACCCCGTGTACCCTGCCCCATCCCTCTCCCTTCCACACATCTCCTCATGTCCCTGTTCCACACTGTTTTATGCTTTGCTCTCCCATCCCTCTCGTCTCCTGCTGCCATTGTTATGTTCTGTGTTAGCTCTTATATGAGCCTTGACTTTGTATGTAAAAAAAGGGATTTATACCTGTATCATACATATTTATTGTGGATTTGTGGCCCTAAAAAGGTCCTTTTGGGTTTGCTGAAGCTTTCAGCGAAATCCGAGGAAATCCTCGTCAATGCTTTCGTCAAAGACGGCACGTAACTCCTTGTCCGAATCAGGGTAGAGCAAGTCCCTGTCACTGGCACAACCATTAGCAGCCTCATCCTCCCAAATTATGTCGTCCTCTGTGCCATCCATGTTGTTGGAGATGCAGCATTTCAGAAATGCTCACTTGATGATGTCCGATGGTATCTCCTCCCACACTTCATGGGAAGGTCAACCTTTCTCGCCCTCCTGATGAACGCCGGCAGTCTCCCAGTCAACATAATGCTCAGCCAAGGTAGCGATGGGTGTAATGGTGAAAGTTCAACCAAGATGCATGTGGCCATTACTCCTCGGAATCCAGGTCGAAAATCCCGGCGGGAAACATGTCACAAAATGTTGATTTTCAACTGATGAAAATACCAAGTCTTGGAAATAGGAAAGTTAGTCTGTGGCGGTTCCACCGAGATTCAGCTAATGTTCCTCGAAACCTGGGTCGAATACAAAGGCCTGCGAAGTAAGAAAGTTCATCTGGTCAACGTGAGTAATCTGTGGGAAACAAGTTAGGAACCGCTGATGGAAACGAGGGAAAATGAAGATAACCAAAGGAAGCAAAAGAACCGAGCAGCACTGGGTAAGGAACAAGCTTGGGGGATTAATTCTGCCTGTACTGGGTATTCATGTTGACAATGATGCATGTAATAAGATCGTCACCACGACAAGTCCCTCGTCCATCCACCACTTCTGTTGCGCACGAACAATGACGCCGGCTGGAAACTTGTTGGTGCTTATTTGAGGTGGGTGTTCCATTATTGGACTCCAGCTGGTGTGAATAATTCTTCTTTTGATGTGAGACCAGGTGTTCTTCTTCTTATTTTGTGTTTAATGGAATTTTCAGAAGTGCGAGGCTCTCGAAACGCCACGCACATAAACTCCGAGCATCTCCAGACGTTTCTGAGTGTGACTTTTAAAAATTTCCACACATGGTTAATAAAACGCCGTCCAAACTCTTAACCTGAACCGATTTTCAAAATTTGAATGGTGGAATTTAGCTTAACAGCAGTTCCGACTGCTAAAAAAAAAAAATTGTTAATTTGGAATATAATTTAAATTCAGCATTGATCGTTTTGAAGAACCTCCTCCATATTCTCAAGTGAAAAAGACAGAGGCCAGGAGCAATTTGGTACAACTGAGAAGAGTGGGTACCGATAGGGAGGTTGAAGACACAAGATTTGGAAGTGAACACAAAATTGAGGTATTCGGCCTTCTCACGAGCAGTCAGCTGTGGTGCCATTTGAAGAGAGTGAATGGATGGAGGGTGGGCATACATCAGAGATTGACTTTACAAGGTGTCACCAGGTAATAGAGGAGGGAGACAAGTTTGAAAGTTCACTTTTTGAGGTTGGATAGGTGGTGTTTTCTGGCTCTCCTGGGAGTGGACAGACACTTGTTGCAGACTTTTTAGAGTGACTGAGATTGCTTTTGGTCATGTTTGCCTTCCTGGAAGAGAAGGCAAGTTATTTCGGAGCAACTGCCTCGCCTCAGGATTGAGTGTTCCATGGGCGGGAAAAAGGGTGGGATAATTGAAGACAAGATGGGATGAATCTGTGCATAAGAGAGAGCAGGTTTCTGTGGAAGAATTCCCTGCTGAGTTATCATCAGGGGCAGTAGAAATGGGAGACCAGTCTTGAAGAGAGTTGGCTGCTTGCAGTCCCTGCCAATCTGACAGAGTGAACTGCCAGACTCACCGGTGTTGAGGCAGCTCTCTGAGAATGGCCAGAGAGATGTTGACTTTCACAAGCATATAATCAGATGAACCAATTGGAGCAGAGGGAAGAGCAGGAGACTTCAGATCCCTGACCTGAGTTGGATTGCCATACGTGGTTAACCGCTGGATCACTGAGTGCTTTGCACCGCTGGCCCAGCAATATCAGTGAGCAGCGTACCTAACACATCTCCAGGCAGATGGTTTTGCCCGCCATTCCAGCAGTGCAAATCCGATATACTGGATCTGGATGCTAGGTCGGCACAGGGCACACCCACTCCGGTGATCTGGACTCCAGCCACAGATCCCAGGAGCTTCACCCCATTTCAACCAGTTCACTGCAGCCTGTGTTTCCACAAATGAAGGTGGATCACTGTTGATTGGAGGGTCAGCAATAGGGATTGTAACACCCCTGACATCCAACTCAACAGATGGTGGATCAGCCTGGTACAGACATTCAAATTAACCAGCCCAGCAAGCCTTCACTTTGGACTCCTCTGTCAACAGACCACCACCCTCCGCTTTAACTACAGTTCACCGAGGGACGTTCTTGGAGGAACGCAATGCGTGAATTCCCCTGCATGCAGGATGAGAATCACTTGACCACAGGTGATGCTCTACACCCTCACAGATTCCTCACACATAGGCTTCCTTGTCCACCCTCAGCACATGTACAGTTTTACGCCTCGACTCCCTGAACAGCTCAGCTCTGCCATTAAGCCTGGCCCTGTGTCTGGTCAATGGTATCTAGTGTCCCTAGTATCAATGGTATCTAGAGACAAAATTCTTCTTCGCCCGATGGTGAGTTCCAAGACATCTACCGGCAACATCAAGGATGGTGGTCGTGAAGACACTCCACAACTCTTCAGGATTCCCCAAAGCACCCAGAACCCCCCCCCCCGCCCAAATCCCCACTCAGCCTGTTGGCAAACTCCTCAGGTACCCTCTCATTCTTGAGCCTGCTCGTATCCAGCCTCGGCTGGGATGGTACCAATCTCCTGGATTTAAGGAGCAACTTAAGAGTTGCTACCACAAGCCTGTGGTCGGTATTAAGGAACTGAGCACTCCGGTAGACCTTGCCATTCTGGATCATCCTCCAGCCACCATCGACGAGCACATGGTCAATCTCCTTTGCCACATCACCAGCATTGGAATCCCAAGTCCAGTGATGAGCCTGTGGGTGCTGAAACCATGAACCAGCCATCCTAAGTCCATGACTTCATGCAAAGTCAAGGAACTTAGTGCTATTCTGGTTCACAGTTCCAGTTCCATGGGGACCAACACACACCTCATAACAATCCCTATCAGTTCCAGTTAATGCATTGAAATCCCCCAAGATAAGAAGAGTATCTCACCTGGGGCACTGATCAACCACAGACTCGAGCGTGGCATAGAATGTGTCCTTCATGGTGAGATCGCTCTCCTCATTCGGAGCATGAACAGAGACCAGGGAAATGACACCGAAGGAGTGACGAATCCTTAATCTCATAATACGCTCGTTGACCGGTGTTACCTCAATTATCATTGGAATCAGCTGATTTGACACAGCTACAGCAACTCCTTGGGCATGGTAACCATCAGAGCAACCAGACCAACAGTAGGTGTAACCACTCACCATGATCCCGCCGCAATCCGGTCTCCAAACTTCAAAGAGAACTGCAATACCGATGTTCAAATGCTTGAGCTCAGATGATAACAGACAGGTGATCATCCTCTCTTGGGGATAGGACATTCCAGGCACCCACCCGAAGGGACCGCCTCAGGTTAACCCAAGGAGACCGCCGTCTGGTGGACGACACCTCAGCATCACCCTGACACACTCGACCATAATCCAACCACGGAGAGTTACCCCCTATTTTTCCTCCTATCATCAAAGAGTGGGGTTCCTCAAGGCTTTGCCCCAATGCCATCATCCGGTGAGCTGCCCTGTGAAGGGAAGCTGCACAGGAGGTACTCCCACGGAGTGGGTTTTCAGTTTTCTTTGCATTTTTAGTATGTTTTGTGGAATGAAGGGTTTCACGGTGGCCAGAGTGCAAATCCTACCACCAACCTCCTTATAAAAAGTAACCCAACTGCAGGCGGACGTCCGCAGACACAGTTGGGCACTAGATATGGATGGCCTTTGGCTCACAAGGAGCTCCTCCGCCCTTTGACAAGTTTTGTTTTTAATCCTGCTGGGTGTCCATATCCAAACACCCTCCTCACCAGAAACCTGGTGCGAGAGACGGTTTCATCGCCGACAACCCGACCATGGAACAGGTTAGTACAGGTTTACATGTTACCTGCAGAAAGTCACAGATCTAATCTGGCTTGACCTGACAGTTGAATAATCTGGTCAATAATTAAACCTCTTCTCTTGAAGGTGATTAAATGACTTCAGAGCTGTCCCATCTTTCATGTACATCATCACGGCCACAATATTATTAATTCAATCACTTACAATAACTATGGTATTGTCTCTTTCGAACAACGTGTTTCAGTTAATTCTGCTTTGATAGCCAGGAAATTGATACGGCCAGAACTAAAATGGATGTGTTGTTGGTGCAACTTTAAAGCATTTACAATTTCGTTGCAATCCAAGACACTCTTTCAAGCAGGCTGACATCAACAGACAGCACTGCTCCGCCAGCTGTCTGCACCGTTGGAGGAAATTGCTATGCATTTTGATTTCAAACAGTTACAGAGCACAGAGACAAGGTCACTAATGACATTCTAAAGAAAGGCCGACCATGGATCAGCTACATCCTCATACTCCTAGACTTGTCAGCTTTTGTAACACCATTGACAGTAATATATCAATACTTAATTGCTCGTCTTGAATCTTGTTTTGCTATCTGTCGACCTGCTCCGGAATGGGTTACATCTTATCTTGCAGATAGCACATTCACTGCAAACATTGCGAGATACTTCTCAGATGTTATTTATTCTACTGTCACTCAGGGATCATTGGTCCACTCTTCTTTTCTGTCACTTCCTTCCAATTGGTGTAATTCTATGCAAATTCAATATCACTTTTCATTGCTTGACTAATGATACCTAGATGTACCTATCTATCAAACCTGGTAGATTTGATCTCTTCCACAACTTTGACTTCCTGTTTGTTTGAGCTTAAAACATGGATGTCCAGGAATCTTATCAAACTCGTGCTCTCAAGACTGATATGCTGATACTTTGCCTTTATCTGTTAAAAAACAAAAAAAACAACGCAACCTCTAATGTTGAAACTTGGAGATCACCACCTGATCTCCCTCATCTACGATTCGTAATCTTCGTGTCACCAAGGGACTCAACTTTCTTAAATCCAGCCATATTGCAAAAACATAGAAATCTCTGACTCTGGAAAATCCTCGATCTCTTTGCTGATGACTTCACCCTCTGCCATAATATCCCACATCCTTCAGATAGTCAGGCAGCAGCCTCTTCTCTCTCTGCAGAACTTGATAGAATCACAAGCTGGTCAAACACATGGAATATGGATTTAAATCCAAGCAAATCTGACGCTCTCACTATGTTTCTCCAAAAGGAACGTCTGGCAAACCCTCCCATATGTTTTTTTTTTAAACAAATCTCTTGAAAAGGTGCAGTCACTCATACTCGTTGGTCTCATGATCAGCCATGGCAAACAGCACTTCTAAGTTTGCCTCCAAAGCCAGCCACCAACTGGACATCCTGGTTATGCAATGTCCTTCCTTGGCACACCTGAACTCTTATCCACGTACAAGGCCTTCATTTGCAGCTTCATGGAGTACCGCTGTCTGCTCTGGGCAGGCATCCCTGCTTCACACCTAACTCAGATTGATGCCGTGGAAACCAAGGCTTTCAAGATCATTTGACTCACCCGGAATGAAGCTGAGTCAATGAGCCTATCGAAATTTCACATTGTAGACTGGTTGGTGATCTCTTTGTCTTCTTCCCCTTCGTTTCTGTTCTTGCACACTCTGCTCGTAATGTTCTCCCCCCACCTTTCCCCATGGCAAATGGCCCCACAACCTGGTGGTCCATGTGCACCCTCCCCCCCCCCCCCACAGATTTCTGGAGGGCGCAAACTGACTGCCAGCAAAACGCTTCTCGTCGTCGTTGTCATTTGTATGTCACACAAGCCTGTGGTGTAGCATCATTGGCTGAGGGTGCAGCTGAGCCGCAAATGTAAAGCCCAAAATTGGGGCAAGAATTTGGAGTTTGGCCATGGTGTCGGCAATAGCTCACTTATTCTTTGTGAAGGACGCTGTGGGATCTTTAACATCCAACAAAAAATGCTGGCAAATGGGACATTCATTCAACATCAATCCAAGGGACAGCACACACATTGATGAATCACCCTGCCGGTGAAAAGGCACAATGACAATTTATAGCTGGGTCAGGATTCGAACCCTGGCTCGACAGCTTAGAGGCGAGTGTACGTACATCGAGGCCATCCTGTCAGCCGAACACTTCTAATGAAACTCCCAAAATTCAGAACCACTGCTCACCTCCAATTATTCGTTCATATTTTTCCCCTCCTGTGGAACCAACTTCCACATTCGCTTCAACCTCGCTCTTATCTCCAGGTCTTCAAGACAGCTGTTCACCACCATCTCAGATCACCCCCCATCCAAAACCATGATCTCTTCTACTTCCATTAAACCTCCCCAGGCCAACCTCTTTCCAAGTTTCCATTTTTTTTCCTTCCTAAGAGTTTGCTTCTGTATCCATCTTGTCCACCTCCTATGTCCTCCCCTTGCCCTCATTCGTCTCCACATCCCTTATTTCTCCAAGTCTCCCTCTATGTCATCCCTCATCCCTGCTGTTGGTGTGTGTGTGTGTGTGTGTGTGTGTGTGTGTGTGTGTGTGTGTGTGTGTGTGTGTGTGTGTGTGTGTGTGTGTGTGTGTGTGTGTGTGAAAAAAACAAATGACATGTGAGTATGTCTATTAGTTACGTACTGTTTGAATGTGGCTTGGACTGTGCCTCGTTCGATTAACTCCGTTACATCCTGGAAAGTAACTTTTTGATGTTAAGACACCATAAAGCCTTTCGACCCCTTCCAGTCCTTTATAACCCTTAAGACCCTTTACACCCCTTCAATCCCGAACACCCTTTCTACCCCTTACACCTGTAGACCATTTTAGATCCACTAGATCCTTATACCCCTTACAGCTCTTCAACTCTTGGACCCTTTAAAGACCCTTTAACACCCTTTAGACCCTTAGACTCTTTAAAAGCCCTTTAGCCATGTTCGACCATTAAGATCCCTTCCACATTTTAGACCCTTTATTCCCCATAGATCCTGAAAACCCCTTAGTCCCCTTACACCCCTTAGATTATTGGACCTTTTAAAGACCCTTTAGACCCATTAGACCCATAACACCCCATAGACCCCTTCATACCCATTTGGACTATTTAAAGACCCTTTAGACCCATCAGGCCCTTTTGACATCTTAGTTCCTTTAAAGAACCTCAAGACCCCTGAGATCCCTTCATACCCATTTTGACCTTTTAGACCCCTTCGACCTTTACACACTTGAAACCCCATTGACCCTTTCATACCTATTTAGACCCTTTTGAGACCTTTAGACCTTCTTTGAACCATTAGACACATTTCAGACCTATTAGCCTTGTAAGACCCTTTGGACACTTTTGACCCCATTTGCTTTATCACCCTTTGACCCTTCTAGACCGTTTAAAGTTTAAACATTTTGGACTTGTTCGACCCCAAGACCCTTTACACCCCTTCCACCCTTTAGACTATTTTAAGACAATTTCTCGACCCTTTTTCGACCTTTTTATAACTTTTAAGACACCTCAGACCCATTTGGACCTGTTGCGGGATTTGTGGAATGATCTGAGATTAGCTTTGGCTGGATTTGCCTGCCAGGAGGAGAATGCAAGTTGTTTTGAAGCAACAGCCTCACCACAGGATTCAGAGAACCAAAAGCAGGAGGAATGGGTAAGACAACCGAAGATGAGATGGGATGAATCTGGTAACAAGAGAGAGCAGGTTTCTGTGGAAGAATTCCCAGAATGAATCAATATTAGCGGTGGTGGATATCGGGGATCAGACCATAAAAAAACAAAAAATCTCGAAATAATGGAGCAAGTGTATGTGATTATGTATACACGTATATATGTATACATGTATGTATGTGTAAACGCTCTTCACCCTTTGGTTGGACAGCTGACCTGACATTACCCACAATTGTAACCTGAAATACTTAACCTAAAGTGCCCAGAGGACCCAAAAGACCCTCCCACCATCCGAGGACCCTGAAGACCCCAAAGACCCTGAAGAACCAAAATACCCCAAAGACTCCAAAGACCCAAAATACCCCAAAGACCCAAAACACCCTGAAGACCCAAAATACCAAAAAGACGCTGAAGACCCCAAAGACTCTGAAGACCCAAAAAACCCCGAAGACTCCAAACACCCGAAAGGCCCCGAAGACCAAAAATACCAAAAATATGACCCAAAAATACCCCAAAGACCGAAAATAACTTAAAGACCTCAAAGGCCCAAAAATGCCCCAAAGACCCAGAAGACTCAAAATACCGAAAATACCCTGAAGACCCAAAAGACAAAAAAGATACCAAAGATCGACAAGACACAAAAGATACCAAGGACCCAAAAGACCTGAAAGACCCTGAGTACAAAAAAGACCCCGAGGACCCTGAAGACGTAAAATACCCAAAGGACCCAAAATACCCAGAGGATGCAAAAGACTCAGTGTCCCCAAACACACAAAAAATCCAGAGGACCCAAAATACTTCGAGGACCAAAAAGACCCAGAAGATCCAAATGACCCAAGGACACAAAAGACCCAGAAGACACAAAAGACCCTGAAGACCCAAAAGAACAAGGGCATACAAAAGACCCCGAGGACATAAAAGACCACAAGGACACAAAATACTTTGAGAACCAAAAATACCTTGTGGACCCAAAAGACCCGGCAGACCCAAAAGACACAATGGGACTATCATGGACCCATGGAAATTCTGCATAATGTAAAATTTGACTTCCGGCCCCTAACCACCCCCCCCTCATCCACACCCACGCACAATCCCATGTCCTTAACTCCTCCTCCCACCACACCCAAACTTTGTGTTCCCTTCCCCCTTTCTTCAAATCCTCAAACTCCTCAATCCCAACCCTGTCCCCTCTCTGCCCTCCCTCCCCAAAGCCAACTCTGTATCCCTCCCCCTTTCTTCTTCAAGCCCTCAACTGCCCCAAACCCCAAGTACTCGATCCCCCTTCCAATGTCAACAAGTCCATCCCCCCCTTCCCAATATCTCAATCTCCCTCTTCCAATTCCATGCACCCTCACCCTCAACTCACTGTCCTTCCCTCCCCATTTCTTCCTGCTCTTAACAACATCACACAAATATACACGGGGAAATTTAGCACATGAGAAGGCCATTCGGCCTATCATCCCTGCATTGTTCCTGTTCCCGTTTGTTTAGAACAATGTAAAAAGCAAATAAAGATGGAACGTTAAATCCACAATAACTTCCCCCTTTCTTCCCTTATTCATGGACCGGTGGTTGTGTGTTTGTTTGTTTGTCGCGCTACTCCTACAGTTGTGGGCCAATTCCACCCAGACTTGCCACATAGGGTCAGCGTGACCCCAATTAGTGTATCAAGGTGATTTTATATTTGCCGGTGGTCTTGGGGGGGGGGAGGGGGAGGGATGCAAATTCTCCATGTAAATGTGTATCAATGTAGTGCCCCCTCCAGGTAGGGGAGGGAGGGTATTGCAAGTCTCCACCATTTACAGTACAGTATTCCTGTCTCCACGTTTTTCAGTGCAGTGAGGTGTCTTGAATTGTAAGCAGTCGGTATGTTTTTGCTTTGTGCATGTAACTTCATGTTTATTTTGCCTACACAAGCTGTCAGTTGCCTATATACACCATCCAAATAAAGGTATGTGTCAGAAGAACGTGTTGCATGCTTGGAACAAGATCGCTGTAAGGCGGGTACTCTGCTAGTAAAAATATAATAAGTGTGAATATGCGAATATAGAATCTGGTCACACTTTATGACCCGCGAATACGCAGGGTCCACCAATAGTGGGACCGCGAATACATGGGACCAGCGAATGTCGGGATCCGACAGTATATCTTTTGACAAAAGGCTGAAAGGTGACATTCTTCTCTGTTTCCCACTCCCACTACTAATAAAACGCTCTTGTACCAAAGTGTGAGACTCAAATTCCCAGGTTTTGGGCACGCAGTGGCAGGTGCAAACAGATCTCTGCAGGGGATAATCTTTGGCCTGCTGAGTCTTAAAAGCATAGACATGCAGTCAGGCACAGTGCGTTCTTTTTAACTATTGGATTAGAGTTCGGTCTTCTTTCACAAACTGATGTTTAATCTGCTCGGGGGTTTTAACGTTTTAAAATTTTTGTTCTTCTTGCATTGGAGCTATGCAGCAAAGAGAGGCTTGGTTGGTGCAGAGTGAAATGACTCAATGAGGCGTTTGAAGGAAGGTAGGAGAGAAAACAGAGTTTGGGTGGAGGTGATAGGAAAAGCTGTTAAGGAGGCAACAATGGAAGGAGAGAAACATAAAACCAAGTCAAAAGGGACATATGTTGGGTGATTCCTTCAAGTTCATCTTTTCAATCCATAAAATTCATCCTAAATTACTTATATTATTTGGAGTGCATATTCATAAAGGAAGTGAACCTTCCCAACTCAGAGAAATCTCAATCATCTAATGATTATTGGATGATGGAGATTCTCAACATTGTTGTCACATTGTCACAGCAGTTGAATATGCTGCACCATTACCGGTAAGGTTGTTAGTTTCTAACCCTAACCCTAACCCTAACCCTAACAAAAGGGCAAACGAAAGGCCGAGAGAAAATCCAGAAAAGAGCAATGAGGATCGTTCTCAGTAACCAGCACAACTCCTATTCTGATGCCCTCATAGTGAATGAGATTGAAACACTTGAGGAAAGAAGAATAAACTTATGTTTCGAGGTTGCATCCTCTTGTGTCAGGTCAGGTCAGGTATGGTAGCATTTGCTGGAGCAGCACGTCGCTGCATCTACTTTCCGCCGGTATTCCAGAGGCCTCCGCTGGCCATCCCCCAGACAGATGCCTGGCCCATCCCCATCTACTTGAGATGCTGATCAACCTGTTTCGACCACAAGGCATGTGGTTGGCCCATTGGCCAACTGATCAACCACAGACTCGAGTGCGGCATATCATGCGTCCTTCACGGTGAGATCACTCGCCTCAGTCAGAGCATATACAGAGACCAGGGAAATGACACCCAAGGAGTGACGAATCCTTCTTCTCATAATACGCTCGTTGACCGGTGTTACCGGAAGCTGTTCAGGAGGTACTTCCACGGAGTGGGTTTTCAGTTTTCTTTGCGTTTTTGGTGTGTTTTGCGGTGTGAAGGGTTTTACGGTGTGAAGGGTTTTACGGTTGCTGGAGTGCAAATCCTGCCACCAAACTCCTCTTTTGTGCGATCCCAGAAGTACTGTGATCATCACTGCAGCCTTGTGGTACTCGCAAATAAATAACCGACCAATGCCGAACAGCAAGAGACCAAAATAACATGATTCCATTTTGTTAAAGTGTCTCAATGAAGCAGGGGGTAGTATGATCCATTTGGTTTAACAGGTTTAATGTTGGTGGCTCAGTGGAATTATTTTTTTTCGATACTTTTCACCGACATGACTTTTGCATCCGACATATTTATGAATTTTAACTTGCTTTCTTCTTGCATATTGTATTAATTTGAAATTTTGCTTCGGATTGAAAACAAACTAATGATTATAATGAGTTAACCCACATGGGAGTGAGAATTTAAATTGAAACTGTATTCACCTTGCTTTTCTTTGATTTATAATGAGCAGAGCCCACCTGTCGCTTTGCTGACGGACCAATTTGTCTTTGTGTTTGCCAAAAATTTGGGGGGAGAAGGGGAAGGAAGGAAAGACAAATTTACCCGTGCATAGAGTGCTTTAACCCCTACTCCCCACACCACCCCTACTCCCCACACCCTCCCCATCCTCACGTCCTGCTCCCCCCTCCCCCCAGCCCACGTTCGTCCTGATGTCCCTTTCCACTAGAAATATCACACACACAATGACAGGCTTTGACAGGCCCCTCTGAAACATTGTTTTTTATTGGGGGGAAATAAGTGAAGGAGGACAAATTTACCCATGCAAAGAGTGCTTTTACTTCAGTGTTGCCCAGGTGAAAAAGGAAATTGTAATACCCTTGACCACCAACACCAGGTGGTGCTACGCGGTACACATTTACATTGAGAATTCACTCCATCCATTCCTGCCCCCCACATCCTGGCACGAGGCCACACCCACATAGTCTATGTTACCCCCACACAAGGTTGTATTTCTTTACCTGAGTTTGGAGCTTTTAACTTAAAAGATGTGGCTGTGCACATAAGAGAGAGTGAGAGAGAAGGGAAGGGGAGAGAGTGGGGGTGGGGAGAGAGAGAGAGAGATAGAGAGAGAGAGAGAGAGAGAGAGAGAGAGAGAGAGAGAGAGAGAGAGAGAGAGAGAGAGAGAGAGAGAGAGAGATATATATATATACATACATATATATATATATATATATATATATATATATATATATATATATATATATATATATATATATATATATATATATATATACATATATATATATATATATATATATATATATATATATATATATATATATATATATATATATATATATATATATATATATATATATATATATATATATATATATATATATATATATATACACAGTAGACCAGGTGTTGTCGGCAGCGTGTAACTCGTCACTTCGCCTAAGTTGGCAGCGTCAAAAAGTCCCGAATTTATCTCATGTTAAATCCCTTTGAATAAAGGGTCATCCCTCTGTAAGTCGTCATCTCTAAGTCGTCACTTCGTCGAAGTCGTCAGATGTTGTCCATTCCCACGTAATGGAAACTCAAGTAAATTACCACTCCTAACTCGTCACACGGAACTGCTGCCTCGTGAGAAGCCCGATTTCATGGAATCGTGATGTTCGCTCATTGGTGTACACCGCCAGTGATAGGCTATTTATAACTGCGTACACACGTTGAACGCACTGCAGGCAGGACAATGGCGACTAAGCGTAAGCTTACAACTAAAACCTACCAAGAAAAATACGACATTATCCAGTTTTGCGAGGCAAATCCACTGATGAAGAAAACAGACATAGCTGAGAAGTTGGACATCAAACGGCAGACATTGAACGATATCTTAAAGAATAAGGGCAAGATATTTGGACAAGTGGAGAAGATCGTGAGGCCGGTGGGAAGTGTGAAATGTGTGTCCTTTGAAGTTGTCGATGACGCGCTCATCATCTGGTTTCGGCAAATGTCGGCTCAGCCAAATATTCGGTTTCGGCCGATTCGGCCAAATATTCGGCTGATACTGTCTTTCGGTGAAGGATTGCCCAGCCAACATCATGGAATACAATGACCGGTTTGAATCCTTTCTCAGCACCAGATGCCCAAGAGTTTGAGGCAGTCAAACATAACGGATTACTTCGCGAAGAAGTAAAGGATCGATCGAGCTTAGTGTTGAAGTCCGATCAATGTTTTATATTGGCTTGTTTTGTACATTACCGCACTCACTTACACATAGGCATTGAGTGGTAATCATCACCACGATGACTGTGTGTCATGTAATTTGTCACCATACCATCACCGATGGTATACGAGTTGTCTTACAGAGTTGTTCATTATCTTTACTTTTGATAAACTGATTCATGAATTCCATCTTTGCTTGATCACTTTCCAACTCACCAACTCACCCCCACCTATGCCCCGAGGATTGTGTTTTCCTTTTGGTACAATAGCCGGCTCTCACACATATGTGTCCAGGCCACGCGCGACTTCATCCTTCACCCCACAGTCATCATGAATGTTCCCATACGCGTAAGTCGTCACATTTCTAAGTCGTCACTTTTTTCTCGGTCCCGATGGTGACGACTTACGCCTAGTCTACTGTATATATATATATATATATATATATATATATATATATATATATATATATATATATATATATATATATATATATATATGGGTGGGGGAGAGAGAGAAAGAGAGAGAGAGGGGGGAAGAGGGAGAGTGGGGGGGGAGAGGGAGAGAGAGTGGGGGGAGGAGGAGAGAGAGAGGAGGAGAGAGATATGGGGGGGAAGATAAATAGAGAGAGAGGTGGGGGGATAAAGAGAGAGAGCGAGAGAGAAAGAGAGAGAGAGATGAGGGGGGAGAGATAAGGGGGGAGAGAGATGGCTGGTGGGGCGGGGGAGAGAGATGGGGGGTGGGGCGGGGGAAAGAGACAGACACAGACACAGACACAGACTGACAAACAATGGTGTATATATCTGGTGCCGATGGAAAGTGTACACCCACTTTAAAGGTTTTCACATTTTGTTGCCTTACAGACCCAAATTAAATTGCATTAAATGAGTTTTCCCACCTTTATTTACACATCGTAAACCCACAACTTCCAAATGAAAAACAAATTCCACAAGTTTCAGAAAATTAATTAAAAATACAAAACTAGATTACCTTGGTTGGATGTGTCCACACTCCTTATAATTGCAATTGTAAGTTAGTTCAGATGTAACCAATCACCTTCAAAAGCACACGCCAAGTTAACTGGCTTCCACCTGTGTTAAAATGTCATGATTTTTTATCATTTCAGAATAAAATCAGCTGTTCCTGTAGGTTTCCTCTGCTGTGTAGTGCAGTTCATAGCAAAGACTCAACCATGAGCCCCAAAGAGCTTTCAAAAGACCACCGGGATAAACGTGCAAGGGGTACATCAGTGGATGGGCATAAAAATATTTCAAAAGCCTTGATTATCCCTTGGAGCACAGTCAATACAATCATTAAGAAGTGGAAAGCGTATGGTACCACCAAGACCCTGCCTTGATTAGGCCGTCTGATGAAGACCAACAAAAGACTGATCAGAGAGGCCACCAAGAAGCCAATGACAACTTTGAAAGAGCTGCAGGCCTTTATGGCAAAGACTGGTCACTGTGTGCACGTGACAACGATATCCCAAGCTCTCCATAAGTCTGGCCTGTATTGTAGGGTGGCAAGAATGAGGCCATTACTCAAAAAAGCCTACCTTCAGTCCCACTTTAGGTATGCAAAAAAACACTCCAGAGATTCTGAAGCCATGTAGCAAAAAGTTTTGTGGACTGACAAAACCAAGAAGGAACTTTTTTGCCAAAATGCAAAACGTATCATTTGGCGCAAAGCCAGCACAGCACATCACCCAAAGAACACCATCCCTACTGTGAAGCATGGTGGTGGCATCATCATGTTTTGGGGATGTTTCTCATCAGCAGGGACTGGGCACTTGTCAGGATAGAAGAGGAAATGTATGTCAGAAAATAGAGAAAAATTCCAGAGGAAAACCTGTTGCCCTCTGCAAGAAAGCTGAAATTGTGATGGAAGTTCAGCTTTCAGCATAACAATGACCCGATGTACACAGCCAAAGTTACACTGGTGTGGCTAAGGAACAAAAAGATAAATGTCCTTGAGTGGCCCAGTCAGATTCCCGACCAAGACCCAATTGAAAATCTGTGTCATGACTTGAAGATTGCTGTCCATCAACGCTCCCCACACAACTTCACTGAGCTTGAACAGTTTTGTTTAGAAGAATTGGTAAGGATTGTCCAATCAAGGTGTGCAAAGTTGGTGGAGACCAATCCCAATTCCCAGATTCACAGCTGTAATTGCTGTCAAAGATGCTTCCACCGAGTATCAACTCAGGGGGTGGACACTGATCCAACCAAGATATTCTAGTTTTGTGTTTTTAATTAATTTTCTGAAATGTGTTGAATTTGTTTTTTCACTTGGAAGTTATTGGTTATGATGTGAAAATAAAGGTGGAAAAAGTCTGATTTAATGAAATACAATTCCAGGCTATATGGTAACAAAAAGTGAAATTGTTGTAAGGGGGTGAAGACTTTCTCTCGGCATTGTACATCCATAATTAGACAATTTTATTTGGGCAACATTTTAGTACATTCCCATTTTGATGTTTTTGTTGGTGAATTGTTTTATCAAATATTTTATATTGATATGAAATGTTGAATATATTTACATTTGTGAATTGTCATACAATTCAGGGGAAGCTGCGAAATGATAATAAAAGTGAACTGAACGGAAAAAAAAACCCATTGGGTCTTCCCAAAGCAACTGTGGTGATGGATGCCCTTGGGAAAGACAAGACAACCGGTCAAGCTCAAATTGAAAGCAGGATAGACATGCCAACAATGATGCCAAATTGGGTCGGATGGATCCTCAAACGTGGAATTGTGCAATATTACACCTGGTATACGTGTCTACCAAAATTTTGTAGTGAGTGTACGGAACAGGATACCAGCACCTTGTAAGAAATCAAATGGCTGTGAATTAATAACCGAGCATATTTCCTTCCTGTCTCATTACTTTTTGTAACACAGTATACAGTACATTGCCCATAAGTCTGTTTTTTTATATAAACAAAAAAAAAAACTTTTGAAATTCTGAGAAACCAAATCAAATTGAAACTCACAAATAGCAAATACACCAGTTGGTTGTCTGTTATTGAAATGGTCAATTATATGTTTATATGTTAGTTTATATTACAAGTTCTAGGATCATTGTTATGTAACTTATGAAGTTCTCTGAACAAATATACATACACCTGGGATGATGATTTCCTGAAATCAGATCAATGAAAAGGTTCCCAACAAAAATGCTTCAACTTTAATGTCTTTATGGTCAACGACCAAATCATTTCAAACCCACTACATGGGGCTTTTCAGATGACTACATGCTGAATTTGGTTTTGGTGTATAAATTTGAGGATCCTGGAAGAGCAAGAAGACAGGATGAAATGGCAGCACACTGATAGTGTGGTCACAGTTGGACACAACAAGCAAGGAAAAAATGAATAGCGAGAGAGAGAGAGAGAGAGAGAGAGAGAGAGAGAGAGAGAGAGAGAGAGAGAGAGAGAGAGAGAGAGAGAGAGAGAGAGAGAGAGAGAGAGAGAGAGAGAGAGAGACAGAGACAGAGACAGAGACAGAGACAGAGACAGAGACAGAGACAGACACACACAGAGACCCCCAGTAACCTGCTTGTAAAAGGTTGACATTAGGTATTAATAATGGGGATAGCCTGGTGTTGGCTTAGCGGTTAAGGTGGATGGCTTGAGACTATAGAGTCCCGAGTTCAAGCCCCTGTCAACCGTTGAATTAGCACCAGGTGGGGTTGACTCAGCCTGTCATCCTTCTGAGGTTGGTGAAATGAGTACCATTGTACTGGCGTAGTAACTATTCGGTGTAACCTGCATTGGAGTGGTGACCTGTCCAGGATTGTACTTTCCTTGCCAATGAAACTGCCTCAGCAGCCCGATGCACCTTTATGGTGCGAAAGGAATGGTATTATTATAATGGGGGTAGAAAAGATTACAGGAATGGATGAGGTTCCTCATTTTGAAACTCTGGAGTGAAGCATATGATTGATCTGTCTCTGGAAAGCAGTTGCACAAATTGGAGAAAATGAGCCCAAAAGGGTGGAGGTGGGTGTGAGCCTCGATTTTGGGAGTTTAACCGAAAATATGTTACTGGAAGAATGCATACGTCTTGGAGGGGTCAGAGAGCGGATGGAGGTAAACCCAAGGAGAAATGGTATTTGAGAGCTTTGGATTCCACACAATCCAGGAGAGACAGATATGATGTTGGGATGCCAGCCCATTAGGGGGGGGGAGGGGAGAGCAGTACCCCCATAGATCTATACACAAAGGCCTTGTCTGTGTATGGTTTTGATTTTTCAAGGAATGATGGTGAATGCCTAGCCTACAGCTGACTTTGAAGACCAGATTTCGTGTATGGTCGATCCATGAGAGATAATGTCTGTTAGTGAGATTGTACGACTGATGGTTACTGCACAATTTCTGCAGTTTTTCATACTTTAAACTAAACATTTCATAATTTTCTGAGATACTTGCTAAACTTGACACTAAATACAATATTATTTTGGTATTTGTTGTATTCAAGACATTAATTACTAATTTGCATCGATTGTAAATGTACACCTTTGGGTTTTTTCAACACAAAGTCAAGATTCATGGGAGAGCTGGAACACAAAAACGATGAGGAAGCAGGAGAACAAAATGAACAGTAGAAAGAGGGTGGGGGGTGGGGGGACACCAACAGCAAGGTTGGAGGACAAAATAGAGGGAGATTTGGACAAATAATGGATGTGGGGAGGAATGAGAGATAGGGGAGGGTATACGGGGTGGACAAGATGGATAGAGAAGCAAACTCTCAGGAAGGAAAAACTGGGAATTTAGAAGGAGGTGGGCTTTCGGGGGAAGAGGAAGAGGTAACGGAGATACAGAAGATCATGGTTTTGGATGAGGGATCTGAGATCGTGGTGAACAGCTGTCTTGAAGACCTAGAAGGAAGACTGAGGTTGGAAGGGAATGTGGAAGTTGGTTCCACACAGCTGGGGCACAAAAGGAATGAACTAGATCACCACTCGGTAGAGCGCATACCTTCGCTGGGCTGAACAGTTTCCATTTTGTATTCAACTGATAGGGTGGATCTGCATCCGGACCTGAACCGAAATCGAATTGGCGTATTCTTGTCACACACCCAACTCATCCACCATGTTTTGTCATAACCCATCCATACCTTTTTGAGACATCGTGTTATATATCGTTTTTGGCCTGATCTCTCAATTGTGAAGAATCACTTTAGAAAATTCTAGTATCCACATCCGTATCCAGATCTTCACAAAAATATCATCAATTCGTTCATGTCACACACCCAACTTGTCCACCAAGTTTTATCTGAATCTGTTCACAACTTTTTGAGATATCGTGCTCTGCTGTTGGAACCCACTATTTCCAGGGGATACGTTCCTGGAAAATGCCACGGATGGCGAATCTGTGAATAGCGGGGCATTGTTTTAATAGGAAGTGGGAGGGGGGGGATAGGTTCCCAGCGGTTCGTGATTCATTAAGGGAAATAAAAAAATCATGTGAAAAACCGTGAAAACATGAAAAAAATGCAAATACACCCCCAAAAATGCGAGACAAACAGCAAAAATGTGAAGCACAGGGCCAGGAATGTCGAAGCAGGTCGCATTTTATAAACCGTGAATACGCATGGTCCACAAGTAGCAAATCTGCAAATGGTGGGGTCCGACAGTATATCATTTTTGGCCCAATCTCTCAATTGTGAAGAATCACTTTTAATAATTCTAGTATCCAGACCCAGAGCTGGATCTTCACCAAAATATCATCAGTTCGTCCTTGATACACATCCAACATGTCCACCAAGTTTTCTCCGAATCTGTCCATAACTTTTTCAGATGTCCTGCTCACAGAAACACAAACAGCCAAATGGATGAAAACAAAATCTCCGTCCACCTTTGGTGGCAAAGGTATTAAGGTAATGTGAGCAGTGATTTTGGATTTTGGGAGTTTCACCAGAAAGAGGTTGCTGGTGGACCACGTGTACCCTGCAGAAACCTTAGGGGGACAAAGCATGGACAGAGCAGAGGGTGCAAGACCATAAAAGAGGTGGCAGAAGACAGAGAAACAACCAACCTGTCTTCAATGGGAAAGTGACAGGTTCATCGACCCAGCTTCATCGCAGGAGATTCCAATGATCCTTCAGGTCTTCATTTCAATGGCATGGTGCGAGGCAGGAGAGCCAGCCCAGAGGGAAGAGCAGTACTCCATCAAGCTGTGGATGAAGACCATGTAGGTGGATCAGAGTTCAGGTCTGCCAAGGAAGGACTTTGTATGATGGAGGATGGCCAGTTGGCAGCTGGCTTTGGAGGCTAACTTAGAAATGTGGTTTGCCCAATAAAGACCATGGCTGATACTGAGAACCAGGAGTTTGAATGACTGAACTGCTTCAAGAGGATTGTTAGGAAAGTAAATAGGAGTGTTTGTCATGTGGTCCATTTGGAGAGAGAGAGAGAGAGAGAGAGAGAGAGAGAGAGAGAGAGAGAGAGAGAGAGAGAGAGAGAGAGATAGATAGATAGATAGAGAGAGAGAGAGAGAGATAGATAGATAGATAGATAGACAGACAGACAGACAGACATATATATATATATATATATATATATATATATATATATATAGATTGAGTGAGATTTGTCAGGAATGAAAGACATATTCCAAGTATTTAACCATCTTGTGATTTTGCTAAGGTCTGCAGAGATGGAAGAGGCTGCAGCCTGCCTGTCTGAAGGATGGAAGATTTCACGGCAAACATTGAAGCCATTAGCAAACAGACAAAGAGGATTTTCCAGAGAGTCAGAGTGATCATTGATGAAAATTATGAATCGGACTGGGCCCAGAACACTGTCTTGGGGAACTCCAGCCTTAATAGGGAGAGGAGATACACTGAGAGCCACACGTCGGCTTCGCGCTTAGAGGAAGTCAGTTAGCTTGCCATGTGCATCGTTGGCTTTTGATGTCATAGGCAGAGAGTGTGGAGAGCAAGGTGCAGTGCCAGACTGTATCGAAGGCTCGAGATATGTCTATAAAGACTACCCTGATCTCATCTCTGATATTGAAGGCCTCTATCGATTCTTGGTAGAGTACAGGCAACATGTCCAAGGTAGAGTAACCTGGTCTCAATCCGAATTGATGATCTGATATGGGGCCATTGGAGAAAAGGAAGGATTTTATATCAGCTGCAATGATAGATTCCATGTCCTTGCTGATGATTGGATATAAGCTATTAGGTCTGTCTTTAGTGGGATCTGTTTTTGGACCCTGTTTTATGTAATGTGGTGATGTTGGCTGACTTCCAAGCAGATGGAAGATGAAGTAGTAGGGGAAATGATTGGGTGAAAAGATCAGAAAGAGAATGAGAAAGAGCAGTAGAGCAATTTTTCAGACACATGAGCTGATGCTATCTGGTGCAGTTGCAGAATCAGTCGAGGGAAGCCATGCCAGATACTTCTTCACCTTTTCAGGTACAAAAGAGACACAGAGACCTGGAGCAGTTGGTTGCGACCGCCTAGGGTGGGTCCTTAGAGTGTGGGGTTGGGGACACAAGATGTGGAAGCAAACAGAATGGAGACATTCGGCTTTCTCATGCGTGTAGTCAGCTGTGGTGCCATTTCAATTGAAGGCAGGGGTGGAGGGGGAACATTCTTGAGATCAAATGGATGATCAAATACTCCAATAGAGTCATCAGAAGGAACCCACATAAGTAAAGAGCAAAGATGGAGTCATCAGGAGGAACCTGGATGGGATTCGTGTTTTAGCCGCTGCTCCACAACCCTCAAACCCATCCAGGTGCAGCCAAGTGAACCTTATAGAAAAATTCCTGCGAGAATTCATTTCTCCCTAGACAGATAGACAAAGAAAGAGAAATAAAGAGTAAAAGAGATGAAAGAGAGGAAAAAGCAAGGATTTTAATAAATAAAGAGAATTGTGAAAAAGTATAAAGAAATGCGAAGGAACAAAGAACAAAAATGTAGGGAAGAACCCGGTCAGATAGATTTCAGCAGTTACCCCACAGGCTCAAATGCAGCAACAGGTACAAGCAACAGGTACAATAGACAGACTTTAGAAAGTGCCACCAGCTTTTGGCAGAGGGAGATATAAGTTTGAAAGTTCAATTGTGAGGTCGGACAGATGTTGTTTTCTGGCTTTCCTGAGAGTGGACACACACTTGTTGTGGACTTTGTGGAATGATCCGAGATTGGTTTTGTTCGGATTTGGTTTCCAGGAAAAGAGGACAAGTTGTTTCGAAGCAACTGCCTCACCACAGGATTCAGATGGGATGTTGTTGTCAGAGAGAGTTGTCGTGTAGTCATCACTGTTTGAAGGATAGTACAACACACAGACAAATGAGAGGTGCGAGTGGAGGGGAAGTTGCAGCCAAAGGTACTCCTGTTGGTTAGGAGCTGTAAGGTCAGTACACTGCCAGTGAGAAATTGAGTTATCGATATAAAGTGTAACTTGGCCGCCGGTGCGGGGTTCAGCCATACCAAATTACTCTCTCTACCTCGAATTGAGTATATGGTTCATCACCATGAGATCTCCATGAATGATGAACAGTTCTCCATATTAGAACGTGGCATTTTCTCATTTCACTTTAAATACATCAATGTTATCCACTAACTTTGAGTTGATAGGTTCTGTGTTCGTGTTCGCTTCTGAACCCCTGGCTTGTGCTGTTGTGAACGTGTGTTTAAATTTCATTTCCTATATATGTTTGCCTATTGTTTATCCTGATCTATGTGCAAGAAGTCAGTCTGTCACTCACCCAGTATATTCATTTTTGAAAATGTTCCTTCCAAACACTGAGATGACGTCGCCTCCGGCTTTGGCCACGGCTTCAGTCGTAGTCAATTTGAAAGAGATTATCCTGGAGTGCAATGAACGTGACTGAAATCTACACTTTCAGTTTAGATCTTTTGCTGAGTGTTATTGTTTGATGGACATTCGGAGATGCAACCTCAGCATTGTACGACGAAATCATGTGCAGCAGTGGATGTCTGAGAGTGCAACTGTGGAACCTTATGAATGTCGATGGATTCGTTCAGTTTGCATCAACTTCGCAGTAACTTTCATCCCATTCTGTATTCCGTTGAGGAATGGAATACGAGTTTTTGGAGTCTTGGACTGTCGCAATTCCGTCTCGTTCTGGAACCTTGTTAACGTCCTCCATACGTGTGAACTGGCTCGGATTATTTATCAACGAACTGTAACAATGCCAGCATTTACTGCAATTGTATTCACGGTTCGTGTTTACCTGAAAAAATGCTGCGGCTGTTACTCATGCATAATTAAGTTAACTTTTAGGGGAGTTGCTCAAGAGTGTTCAGGAGTGCTGGTTAAATGATAATCGAGATAAATATGACACCTGAGTAAGTGCATTACTCCCTTAGGTCATCGGAGGGGCACAAAAATACACTAAAAACAGATTTTTACGACATTACGACATTTGAAATTCTCTCAAAAGCACTTCACCACAAATGTATTGTTTCAAACTGGTTATTGTTTCAATGTTTTCTTAAGATGAGCTGGATTTCTAATTTTTGTCCCATGTCATTCTAACGTCGATTCATGTTATTGTTTGTGGCATGATCATGGGGTCGGTGTCTATCGACGATGGATGAGCAATGCGTGTTCTGGCTTTTGGCTCTCCGGCGCGGGCAGGTGCTCCAGATTTGTCCCAAAGACATGAGGGCAGACATCTGCGTCCACCTCAACAGGCGGGTCTTCAAGGACCACCCAGCGTTTCGCTTGGCGAGTGATGGTTGCCTACGCGCTCTTGCTGTCGAGTTCGAAACGGTGCACTGTGCTCCCGGGGACCTGATCTACCACGCTGGAGAAAGCATCGACATGTTGTGCTTTGTCGTGGCCGGATCTCTCGAAGTGGTACAGGACGATGAGGTTGTGGCCATTTTGGGTAAGCATCTGCATGTGCTGTCTCACGACATCTCGATTCCTTGGAATTGCAAAATGTAGATTTTGATCCCGACTCACCCCCACACCCCCTTCTCCACCTACTGTTGTACCCTCCATCTGCTGGTAATCCATCTTGCTGTGTGTGACAAATATATATGTCAGCATCTGTCCAGGCCATGTCATTTTGCTGTCCATGTTCAGCTTCTCCTCCATGAACCTTGACCACATGCCCTCCAAGAAAACAAAACCACATATAAATCAATTCGGTTTCTGTTTATGTTTCCCATGTATGGTTTGTAAGTGCATTACTCTTTTATCTTGCTGTGTAATGAACGACAACTTTAAATTATGTTAAAATGTAAATGCAAGACGTAAGTAACTCAAATGCTGTAAAACATCGATTTTTCTGACAAGAAGAAAATGCACATCATGGGGAAATCATGTTAATCAATATTCCTAATCAATGTCGAAGTATTTCAATGTCCTTGCAGAACTGACAAGGTGTATTCCAGAGGTAGTTTACTTACCTTTGACCTATCTAGTCTGGGTTTGATTATAAACTGTCGGATAACTGCTTCTAAGGCAAAGATAGCTCAATTAAGGTGTACCGCCCCTCACTTGGACATTAAGCTGGGTGTCCCATCAGCTAACAGTAGCTGGTGGATGTTAAAAATCCGCAAAGTCTCTTTAGAGGAAGAGTCGGCAAATTATCAGGAAGTACCTCAACAAATATCAAATTCCTGCCCTAAATCTTGAGGTGCACTGCTGCCCCTGGGTAATGATGCAGTCAGCGGACCAAATTTGTTATTGTCTCTCGGTCCAGTATTCATTCACAAACGGTGATTTAATTACTTGTGAATGCCTGGTGATGGCTTAATGGTTCGGGTGGTGGGCTTGGGATTCTAGGATCCTGAGTTCAAATCCCCCTTGGCTGTTGAATTAATACCAGGTGGGGTTGACTCTGCCTGTCATCCTTCCGAGGCCAGCGAATTCAGTGCCAGCATCGTGGTATCCTGAGTCGGAGTGGTGACCTGTCTGGGATTGTGCCCAATAGTCAAGGAGACTGCTTAGGCAGCACCAATGCTCTGCACAGAGTATGGTCCTGATGGATGGATGGATTACGTGTTAAATTGAAGATTTGCAAATACAGTATATTCATTTCCTGAGTACTGTCTGTCTGTCTGTCTGTCTGTTTGTTCGTTTGTCGGTATGTCAGTTGCTTGCATGTTGCAATTCCAGACCAATCGTCTTGAAACCTGACCAACTGATGGAGCTATTCAAAAGTTAGAAGCGTATTGTTTTTGAGGTCAAAATGTCAAGAACACATAAAATCTACCATTTTCATGCAGGTGTCTTCTCGCATGCGCGCGCACACACACACACACACACACACACACACACACACACACACACACACACACACACACACACACACACACACACACACACACACACACACACACACACACACACACACACACACACACATACACATACACATACACGTCTGAAGCCTCGGTCGACCCATATACCCTTGACGGTGCAGACCATTTAGACCCTTTAGAAGCTTTAGACCTGTTGGACCCTTTAGACCTTTAGAGCCCTTCAAATACTTCAGACCATTCATACTAATTCAGACCCTTTTTAGCCCCTTTAGACCCCTTTTTATACATGATCTAAGGCTTATAGTGGAGCTGCCCCCCCCCCACACACACACATACACACACACACACACACACACACACACACACACGAACATACACAACACAACACAAGACTGTTAGATGAGACAGCCACAGCCAATATGAGGATTTTCCGTGCTCTTATCGTTTTAAATGCTGAATGTCGTGCAAGGAAGCAGCAAGTACCATTTTATAAGTTTTTGGAATGACTGGACCAGCATTCGAACCACCGACCTCCCCAATTCAGAGCAGAAACTCTAACCGTTACTCCACCGAGTCTGAATTTCATTTATCTACGGACAACGCATGAAATGTTTAATGTCTTGTTCAGGATATTCCCTTTACTGGGTGGACTGGTCTATAAAATTGGGAATTTAATCTTTTTCCTGGTGTTGGCTGCAGTACATTCATTCTCAAGGAGAAGTAGGGGGTTGTAGCTCTGCTAAGCTCATGCCTAATAGACGCGGCCTATGCAAGTGGTTCGCCAAAAGAGCCTTTTCAAATTTAAATTGTTCCTGGGTGCCCCAGAACTGTTTTGTGAACCACAGACAGGTTATTGTGTGACAGGCATTTGCTCTTGGTCAGGATGCATGCAGCAATACCTGGTGTGGCACTTGCTTCTTGGTACCCACTGTAGTAATGGGCAGGGGTTCACACTATTTTTTTAAATTCGGTTCTCCAATGAGTACCAGCAGAAATGGTTTGGTACTCACGAATTTTTTTTTTTATCAGTTTTGAGTGTGCTCGTCTGCTTTCCAATCGCCACTCTGGTTTTTAAAGTGCCACTCAGCTTTGTGTGCATCTTACTCCTCGAAGCGTTCTCTCAAAACGTCCAATCCAGATAAGACTCTCATAAGCTGCTCTTTTTTTTGTTCCTGACCTCCCGAACTTCCTCTTCCTTCTTGCTTGCACATTCCCTGACATCTTTGTTTTTAAATCTTATAAATAATAAACTTACAATATAGTTTATAAATTATATTGTTACAGTTTATGAATGTAATTTTGCAGACTTAAATTTTGAAATCAGTGTATCAGAATTATCATGGAAGAATCTTACCTCCACGAGCTGAGAAAACCCCCTCTTATTCCTCTTCGCTGCGTGGTTTCCTTCGGTCAATATTTTTTTTAATCCAACAAGTTACAAGTTATAATATAACTTATAATGTCATGATTTATAAATTTAATTTTGTACACTTAAATTTTAAAATTCACAGTACTGAACATCCGAATTAAAATGGAAGAATGTTGTCTTCACGAGCTGAGAAAAACCTTCTGTCAAAAGCTTCTGTTGTGGTGGAAGTTTGCTTTTGAGATTTCTCAGCATCGTTGAAGTACAAATTTAGTTTTCTTTCCCATGCACGAGTACCTGCGTACCAATTGTGAGTACCTGCGTACCATACCAAACCATCGTCTTCAAGGCTGTCCTAATCAATACCCCACAAGGCAAGTCAATATTTGTCGCACTTCTCATTGCAAATGCACGACATATCATCACCACTATTCCTTCCTGTTCATATGTCTAAAACCTAAAATCATGCATGTGTGCATTTCATCTATATATTAATACTGAAGGGCCAATTTTGTGCTCCTCCTAGCGGTCGCGTCACGCTTTTCTCGGTACTGTGACCTGGACTGAAAGAGACTTCGTACCTGTAAGAGTGCATCGCACATAGTGGCAATAGTCAACTTTCAAATCTGAAGCAGAATAAACACTTTTCGTTTTACATTCGTTTACATGGCGACGTGTGACGTCACCGCTGAGAGGCGTCAGGACGTCATGACATCATCGGTCATTCGGTGACGTCATTACATCTGCCGTCGACAGACTGTTACCGCTGAGAGGTGTAATTCCACTCCTCGAAAATAGCGTCTGCAATGTAAAACCCTCTTCTGCACATGCTGACTACCTCAGAATGTGAATTTGACACAAAAAAATGTAACAAGAAACATTGTATCTTCTATCTATATATTAACACTGAAGGACCAATTTTGTGCTCCTCCTCGCGGTCGCGTCACGTTTTTCTCGGTACTGTGACCTGGACTGAAAGAAACTTCATACCTGTAAGAGTGCATCGCACATAGTGACAATAGTCAACTTTCAACTCTGAAGCAGAATAAACACTTTTCGTTGAGATGGGGGCGAGAAGTGAAGAGGCGGGGGCGGGGGATGAAGAGACGGGGGGAAAGGTAAGCAATTTTTTGGGCGTGGGTAAGCAAATTGAAAGCGGGAAACAGGGGAAAATGGGGCGGGGGCTGGGGTGAATTAGGCGGGGTTGAGTTTGAGGGGTGGAAAGGGGCGGGGGCCCGGGGGCAAGTGCGGCGCAGAATCAAGAGACGGGGGTCGGGGAGTGAAGAGGCGGGGCCGGGGTAATTAAATTTTTGGGCGGGGCTAAGCAAATTGAAGGTGGGGGGGGGAATGGGGCAGGGGCGGGGGATGAGTAGGCAGGGGCAAGCACGCTCTGTCCAGTCCAGTGTGGGTGAGCTGGTGAGGGTGGTTGAATGAACGGAATCCGTCTGTGACGGGGCTTCGGCTCGTATGGTTTTAATATAAAAAGAACATCTCCATTTAATAATAATCAGTAATATTCTCTGCATCATAATTTCACAATTAAATTTATTTCAATCCTTTTATCGTGAATAGCTCTCAAATTTCAAAATACCATATTCAAAGCATATGTGTGTGTGTATATGTATATATATATATATATATGTATATTGTTGTGGTTGACGGAATTCGCACACCACCATTCAGGTCCCTTAGGTGAGATATCTCCGTAAGTATATGTGTAGTTAGGCCCAAACCCGTTGTCTAGAGGGAATAAATGTCATTCATGCGTGCTGCGACTCTTAAGGATAGCCGTTTTTCTTTTACTATCTTTATTTTGGACCAACCGCCATTATTACCACCACCAACCACGTCTCAACAGTCATCACAACATCAACCACCCACCACAACGCCGCTTCACCACAACAGCCACGACCTTTACCGTCACACCTCGCAACCATCGCATCGCCACCGTTCTTGCGCCGCTTGTGGGTACCGGTACTGGACTCGTGCAGGGCGCGCACCGAACAGCGTGTACAAAAACATCACAGACTTCCCGCAGAAAACGGATCAAAAACGACTCACGCCCACTTTTGTTCCGTCCTATCGGAGAGCGTGGGCGATTTGGCCCCGCCTCCAGGGCGTTGGAGTGAGGATGCTATATGCAAATTCATGGATCAAAAAGCGTTCACGCCCACTATTTCTCGGGCCAATGGGGAGCGAGGTGAAAGGTCGAAGGCAGGGGGTCAAAGGCGAAGCCACGGGGCTTATATAAGCGGCTGCGTTCGTCAGAAAGGTGGTGTGCGTTGGAAAGAGTGAGTTCGGAGTTCAAGAGAGTCGTCGGTGGAGCTGGAAGGAAGTTGCGCGTTGGAACGAGCTGTGCGTTGGAACGAGTTGTCGGCGGAGCTGTGGAGAGGTGGCGGCGGCGAAGACGGACGAGGGGGTGCTCGCGTCGGTGCCGGGAGCTGAAGGCGGGAGGCCGACGGCGCGACCTGGTCGAGGTGGAGACGCTCGTCGCGGGACCCGAGGCAGAGTAAAAATCCTCCTTTCCCCGAGCATCAGCAACCCCCTCCTGTTTCCCCCCCGCGCTGAGATGTGGTTGTCCCCTGTGTGTGTGGTGCAAGGTGTGAGTGCATCCCCGTGTGTGGATGAAACCGCCAGTATGGATGAGAGACCGCGGGTGAGTGCCCCCGCGTGTGTGAGTGAGACACCGCGTGCGAGTGCCCCCGCGTGTGTGAGTGGTGTAGTGGCAAGTGTGCCAAAGGGCGTGCTTCCCAGCATGCCGTGTGTGGAAGAGGCCGTGTGTGTGTGAAACGGCCAGTATGAGTGAGGGACCGCGGGCGAGTGCCCCCGCGTGTGTAAGTGGTATGGTTTGTGTGAGGGAAATGGCACGAGTGAGTGGAAGGCCGCGAGTGAGTGGAGCCACGTGTGTGAGGGAGATGGCATGCGTGAGTGAATGGCCGAGTGCAAGGGAGACCGTGTGTGTGAGAGAGCGGTATGTAAGGGAGATGTCGGTGGGCATGTGTGAACATGCAGCCGCGTCTCCCGGTGTGAGTTTAATGGTGAGATGTGTTAGCGTCGTAACACGCGGGAGTGCGTGTGTCGAATGGCGACGACGGCGACATGTGAGGAAAGAAAGCCGAGTAGCGGCTGTAGTTGTTTCGGGGACCGTGCCGGGTTCACCCAGCAGCGAGCACAAGGTCCGTGCTGTGCAACGCACGAGGCCCCCACGTGCTCTCTTGCGAGAGTGAAGTCCCAGTCCAGAAACGCACGCGGTGGATTTGCCGATCCCGCGGACGGACAAAGTTTAGGCAGGATTACGGATTTGGACCGGATGGGTTCTCCACGCGATCATGTGTGTTAAGCTCCAACGGGCAAAGCACATGTGTTCGCGTGGGGAACCCCTCGAGACGTGGGGCTTGTGTTTTTTTTATGCGCACGGTGACGTCATGGCTGCACATGGGGTTGGAATCCGGCAGGAGAAGTATCCCTGCCGGATGGTACCGTCCAAGGAGGGACGAGGTACACGTGCAGCTGCATGACTTCACGGGCAGGTGCAAAGTGCGCGAGCTGTGAGTTACCGCGCTGGTGCTGCGCAATTAGAAAAAAAAAAAAAAAACAGCAAGCCTCGCTTTCGGGTGAACAACATTCCTGGGCAAGGGGTGGATGATCCCCTTGACCAGGGCACAGGATGGAAACTAGTTAGGGGGAAGGGTTAGCTTAGCTAGACCGGCTCCATGGGGCAGGGGTAAGTCCTCATGGGGCCCGTGGAATGGATTAGTTAGAGGGATTGTTAGTCAGATTTAGGTTGGGAAAATGGAGTATGGGATTATTTTGGAGACAGTGACAGATAGTGAATGTGTAGAGTTGACGTAGTTTAGCTACGTAGTGTTAAAAGGAACGTGCTACTAGTTTAAGGGACGACGTGGGAGCACGAGTTCGTTAGGGGAGGTAGTGAGAAGGATGGCAGAGTTCAGCGGTGAGTGTGTTGAAGAGTTGGTGAGTGAAGTGGAAGCATGTGCTTGGTGAGTAAGTGAGGCCAGCGGGTCTGTGTGTATGGAGCGAATGGGGACTGCATGGTGCGATGAGTGATTGGGGGGAGGAGTGACTCCCGCCAAAGGGACCCCGGGGTCAGTGTAGAGTGAGTTCGGGGGTTAGTTAAATTGAAAAATGGAGGTCGTTTTGTTGTTGGTGTGAATGTAGGCTCGAAACCCATTTGGAGGGGTGCAGGAGCCCTGTTGACGGGCTGGGAGCGTGGCTGCGAAAGGTGAGTATCGCTGAGTGGGTACCCCGGGCACCAGGCTAGTCGGCCGTGGTAGGCCAAGGGCCCATGGGGGGCCGGGATAGCGTAGTGGGCACGGGTGCGCCTGCTTGGTGCGGGGGCCCGGGGCGCCATTAGCCACGTGGGCAGTGTTGTGGGCACGGGTGACCCTCGGAAAGGGGCCTGGGAAGCCAGCCTGCCACGTGTGCGTTTCAGGGGAGGTGCCATGGGGGCACTCCCCGGTGTTAGGGAGCTGGTAGGCTCGGAGGCAGTGTAGTGCCCGGGGGTGCCATAGCGGGAGATTCGGCAGAGGGTCGTGCCTGCCAAAGGGAGCCACGTGTCCCAGCCATGAGACCGTGTGAGGGCACGGAGAGAAAATTGGGGGGCGAGGCCCGAAATTGTGAGGACACCAACACAGGCGACGGGAATCTGGGTTGTTAGAACCAATAGTTTAAGCGAGAGGCGCTTGTTGAAAGCCCCGGGGTAGTTTAACAGTTAAATGGTTAGGGTAGATAGGAAGTGTACCCCTGCGCACCATCCATCCCCTCGCTCTCGTTGTGGGCCGCTGGACCCACTTTGTGTTATAGATCGCTGAACTCTGGGGAGGCCATCCTGAGGCTTCGTTGGGCCTCGACACAGGATGCTAGCTCTCCCTTGTTCCCCTCCGGGAAGGGAACGTAGGGGTTGGGAGTAGGCTAGGTGACGAGATAGGTTAGCCGAACAAGGACGATAAAGGGGGTTAGGGGACGATTTATAGTGGGGAAGTAAAAAAAAAAAATATATATATATATAAAAAAGGTGGGGCTAAATTGGGTTTTACAAATTAAGGGAGTGGGTATGTACAGTGACAGGCAAAGGTGATAGGTTGGGAGGGAGACCGAAGGGTAGGTCCGAGCCCGCCTTCCGAGTGGCCAGCACCACCGCACTCCCTCCACCAACCTCCACTGAATGGCAAAGGCTGGCCAGCTTCATCTGCTGGCTGCGTTGCTGCAAGGCAAAGGCCGGCCCACTTCATCGGCAGCTGTTGTTTTGCTGCAAGGCCTGTGCCGGCTGGATCGGCTGCAGCTGTTTTCTGCAAGGCCTGTGCCATCAGCTGGCCGTGTTTTGCTTCAAGGCCTGTGCCGGCCCACTTCATCTGCCGGCTGGCTGTTTTTCTTCAAGGCCTGTGCCGGCCAGTTCGTCTGCCGGCTGTGTTTGCCTGCAGCGGCCTTCTTCTGCGGGCTGTGTTTGCCTGATCACCTTTGCCATGCCATGCCCACTGCCCCTGTTCACCAGCCCCCATTCAATTTTTGCTTTGCCCCCCCCCTGTTCATTGCCATGTGCGCCAGGATCAGAAAGCAACAGTTTGCATGCTGCGAGAACTGCCCTGTTGGCAGCTACAACACGGGCCTGAAGTGGCGGCCCGTGCACCGTGTTTGCGTCCATCCATTCATCCATCCATTCGTTGTGTTCATTGCGTGTGCCACTTGAGCTGGCACGGAGACTGCGTTTGTGCAGCCCATGCACTGTTGTGGTTCACTGCGTTCAGTTCAAAAGGGAAGGCCTTGGACTGCGTGTGAGCAGCCGGCCACGTTCCCTGTCACCTGCATTGTTTGAGCCAGAGACTGCATGCGAGCAGCCTGGCTCCCTGCTAACTGCTTTCTTTTTGCAGAGTCCATTGATCCTGGGCCATGGTTTAGTGTAAAATTTGTAAGTTAAGGTTAAGATGTACTGTAAATATGAGTGCGCCCCCGGCATGTCTGTCTTAGCGCCGGCAATTTTATTTAAGTTGTCCGTGTGAGTGAGTTTGTTTAGGTAGTTACTCAGCCCTCAGGTTATTTATTTTGGGGACACGAATACCATGAATGTCGCACTCAGGGATCCGTAGGTAAAATGTACTCGGGGAAAACTACACATGATGGCACACGAAAATTTGACGACTCGGGACGAGTCTGTAAAAATGGGAGGGGGTAGTGTTGTGGTTGACGAAATTCGCAAACCACCATTCAGGTCCCTTAGGTGAGATATCTCTGTAAGTATATGTGTAGTTAGGCCCAAACCCGTTGTTTGGAGGGAATAAATGTCATTCATTCAGGCTGCGACCCCTCTAGATAGCCATTTTTCTTTTACTATCTTTATTTTGGACCAGCCGCCATTACTACCATCACAACCATCACCAACCACGTCTCAACAGCCATCACACAACAACCACCAACCGCAACGCCGCTTCACAACAACAGCCACGAGCTTTACCGTCACAACTCGCCCTCGCAACCATCGCATCACCGCCATTCCCGTGCCGCTTGTGGGCACCGATACTGGACTCGTGCAGGGCGCGCACCGAGCAGCGGGTACAGAAACACCAACCTTTCCGAAGAAATCGGATCAAAAACTATTCACGCCCACTTCTGTTCCGTCCTATCAGCGAGCATGGGGCGATTTGGCCCCGCCTCCAGGTGCGTCGGAGTATAGTCGCAATATGCAGATTCATGGATCAAAAAGCATTCACGCCCACTTTTCCTCTGTCCAATGGGGAGCCAGCCAGAGGTAAAGGGTCGAAGGTGAAGGAGCGAGGCCACGGGCCTATAAAGGGCCGCGTTCGCTCGCCAAAGAGTCAGTCGAGTTGAGTTGGGAAGAGCCACTCAAGAGAAGAGTCGGAGAAAGCAGTTGGACGGATCTGTGGAGAGTGGGAGAGTTGGAGAGGTGGCGGCGGCGAAGGCAGTCGAGGGGGCGCTCGTGTCAGAGTTGGGGAGCTGCGGAGAGGAGAGGCCGGTAACGCAACCGAGGTCGCGGTGGAGACGCTCGTCGCGGGACCCGAGCCAGCGAGATATCCTCCTTCCCCCGAGCATCAACAACCCCCTCCTGTTTCCCCCCGCGCTGAGATAGTGCGAGAAGGGGGCCCCGTTCCCACCCCATACCAGGCAGTGCCAGCGAGGCCCGCGGAGTCGGGGCGCCACCGCCATTTTGCGGCTCATCACCAGACGGGTAGGCTCGACGCAGTCTCGGCCCCAGGCCCGTCTGCCCCCCACATCGTTGAGGGTGGTCCCTTTTTCTTTCGCTTTGAGTATATGTGTTGTCGGCGCCGTCTGTGAAGTAAAACTGTATAAGTGTTGCCGTGTTTTCGGTAGTCGGTGTTAGATCTGCATTGTGTTTTGCTTTTACATTTGCTTTTTGTGCATTATTGTGATGTTTCTTCTTTTACATTTGCTTTTGGTGTATAATTGTATATGTGTGCTTTCCGTTTGCCGCGGAATAAATGTGCTTTATGTTGAACTGTTTTTCCCGTTTCGCTTCGTCTTTTCCTTTATTGAATCTCCATCTTACTTCACGTAAAGGGTTGGTCGTGGGCTAAAACGCCCGATAATTAATCGAACCGTCCAGGTTGACGATAACACCGCTCGGTTATCCCGATAGTACGGAACGGGTCGCTTAAAGTGGCCCGTGTCCGAAGTCGACCTGCGGCGAAGTGCGATCGCCCGGTCTACCCTCCGTGTGGGTACTTAGGTCGAATTTGGCGAGCAACCCTATCCCACGCGGGGGGCCGATTGGCACGATCGTGGTGAGGCCGAAAGGCCCACCCGTGACTAGTTCATGTGTGTTGTCACATGCACATGTGATGTGTGTTGCTCGTGTACATTACCAGCAAAGCGCTGCTGTCGAAAGTTCGATTTATTTTTACATGTCTCAAAGTTTTTGCGTTTTTTATGCCTTTCAGTATATACAGGGGCTGCAAAAGTTGGTATACAGTAATGAAAAGAAGTACAGTCCTTACTGTATACCTACTTTTGCAGCCCCCTGTATGTGTATGTATATATATATATATATATATATATATATATATATATATATATATATATATATATATATATATATATATATATATATATACATATACACTTCCTAATTGGCTTCATTGTCAGACATCTAACTTGATCAATGGGTTTGATATGTATTTGGTACAGCGAGATGAGGCTTGAGGCAGTTTGACTTGAACAGCAATGAGTGAATATACATTGATCAACAGCCATGTAGTGGTTGGATTACCTGATTGGTAATCACGAGGTCAAGGATGCAATAATGATTCTGGGGAAAATTAGCATATAAAATAGTTTGCTTCTTGTCAGTGATCGAAACTTCTTATGGAGACAAATTGTCAAAGGTTGTGGAAAGGTAGGAAACATTTTCCGTTAATGTTGTGGTTGTTTCATGTGTAACCAGGTACGAGCCGCTTAAGTAACCTTGGTGCTTCATGTTTGACATTTCAGGTTTGCAATTTGGTAATTTAATGGTGGCGATAGTTTTTAGGATATTGCGCTTGTTTTCCATTTTGTCAACATTGCATTGAAGGATATTACACAGAAGAAAACCTGAGGATATTCCACAATGTGACAACCTTACAAAAATGGTGACAGAAGTTATGTAAATCCATATTCAGAATATTACAGCGGCCTGTATAAGTATTCACCCCTGACCTCCACATTTGGATAAATTATGAATGATGTAAAAACAATTTTTCCAAATTAACTTTTATATTTATAACTGAACAGATCAAACTAAACACCGTTATAGTTGAAGGAGGTTCCATGTCAGGAATACCTGTAAAAAAACATGCACGAATCAAAACTCACTGGTTGTAAAATTATTCATCCGCTTAGGTCAGTACTTGATGGAAGAACCTTTAACAGCAATGACTGTGGGGAGTGTTTCTGGGTCGATCTCTTCCAGCTTTACACAGTAAGATGGTAAAATATTGACCCATTCTTCACGTGAACATTACTCTGCTTCTGCCACATTTGATGGGGATCGCCGATGGACTGCAATCTTCAAGTCTCACCATGAATGTGCAGTTGGGTTCAAGTCAGGACTTTCACTGGGACACTCAAGAACATATTTATTTTCTTCTTATTCACCACTACAGTGCGGCTTTTGCGTTATGCTTCTGATCTTTGTCCTGCTGAAATGTGAATCTCCGACCGAGTTTCAGATTCATTGATGACTCGAGCAGCTTTTTATCAAGGATTCTCCTGAACTTGCACCGTCCATTGTCCCTTCTATCCTGACAAGCTTGCCAGTCCGTGCTGATGAAAAGCAGCCCCATAATATGATGCTGTCACCACCATGCTTGAGAGCAGGGATTGTGTTGACTGGATTATGTTCAGTGTTAGGCTTACTCCAGATAACGTAACGCTTTATATTTAGACTATAAAGTTAAATTTTTGTCTCATCTGATCACCAAAAATTTCTCCACATCTCTGCTGTATCATTAAGATGCTGAGTCACAAACTTTATTCGAGCTTTGAGATGTGTGTTTTTCAATAATGACTTCTTTCTTGCCACCTGTCCATAGAGGCCAATTTTGTGAAGGGAACGGGATATTGTTGATTGATGAACACTGACCCCCATCTTGAACATGGAGCCTTGCAGATCTTTCAAAGTCATTGTTGGATTGACATACCGAACCAGTTTCCTGCTTACCTGGCTGTTGAGTTTTGATGGGCGACCTGGTCTGGGTAGAGTCTGAGTGGTATAATACATCATCCACTTCTTAATGATGGATTTCACCGTACTTAGAGGGATCATGAGTGACTTTGAAATCTTCTTTTAACCCTCTCCTGAACGGTGCTTCTCCACCACTTCATGTCTGACTTCTTTGGAAAGCTCCTTGGTCTTCATGTTTCCCTTGTTGGTTGACCAAGTGAGTTTCAACTTAAATCTCTTTAGATTAGTGGAGGAGTTGAATTTTTCAGTTAAACCACTGATTACAAAAAGTTGAAACCTATTAACTTATTTTGTAAACTTTCAAACAAATAATTTACTCCTCAAGTGATTTAGGGTTCATTCGTTAAATGGTTTGTATACTTGTATAACTGAGAATCATCTGATTTTCTCTGTTAATATAACTTAATCACATTTTATCTGCATTTTAAAACTTTATCATTTTAGAGTAGTTTGTGAAGACTATATGTTAATATTGATTTGAAAAATCATGAAATAAGCTTAGGTGGCATTCTTAGCAGGTGGGGGTGAACACTTTTGCAAGCCACTGTAAGTAATAGAGAAAATAATGTGGGAAACATTCGATTCGTCAAATATAAATCATATCACACATCGGATTGTAATGATGGACTATATAGGTATTCAGGCTCATTGCAGTGAGAGAAAATTCCAGAACCACCAAAAGAATTCATCCATGGATGCATTTCTAACTCGCATGTCTTCAGTCTCAACAGCTTCAATTTAGAGATCTTATTACCCTGCGTGTAAAGCAATTGGTTTACTTTGTCTGTCTGTCCTCTGTCTGTCTGTCTGTCTGTCCACAGACGTTCATCTATAATCGAGAAACAACTTCATTTCAATTGCATTTTATATTTTAAATCACATATAATAGCATGAATTGGAACACAAACCTGCAGTTTAGCAGCACATTGGCTCTGAATTTGTCCTGATTGCACATGCACAGAGAGGAGTGAGAGAATCCTTTTTACTCCGTCTGCCTCTCTGGCAGTGAAACAAAATTGAAAATCATTCCAAACAGGAAGCTTACTGTTTTTAGGGACATCATAAAGGACACAAACCCACGCACGGAAAACTAATTTAACATGTTAAATATGGTGGTGTAAAGTACGCTGCATCAACGGCAGTAAACCCGAAAAACAATTTTTTTCTTCCGCCTTTAAAAGCCTTATTTTATTTCAATCGAATTGTGTACTTGAACACTCCAGAACACAAATATCCCTTTTGGCACTTTTAATAATCTTCTGTTTAGCAGTACTTGGAGAAATATTCATGCCGTCTCATGCCCTGAGGGCAGAGTAACTGTGAGATGCAGCAATCGGACAAATATGGTGGTTGCTAGTACTGTCTGTTTAGTGCAAAATGCAAAGGAAGAGTTTAAAAGACTTCCCATTTTCTCAAGACTGCATGGGGTAAGGTGTTCAGTGAATTCTCCACTTAACCATATAATTGATACCTAAACAGATGTGTGGCAGGTACCCCTGCTTGTTTGGACTCATGCAACAAGTACTGGTGTGGCACAGCTCTTCATGGTCACCACTTTAGTTAAGAGGTGGTATTTGTCTGTCATCGACATGTATGTATGTGGTCGGATTGCCAAGAGGTATGCACACTCACCTGTGAGCTGCCTAGCCTTGGTTCAAGTCACAGCTCAGCTATGAACTGTTACCCCGGTGTTTCCAATGCAGAACAATGTGTGCACTGTCCTCGCATTATCCCATACAATGTGTGCACCGTTCCTCAGATGGATGTTCAAATGGGCGTCCCATCTAATAGCAATAGTTGGTAGATGTTAAAAATCCCATGGTATCTTGGTGAAGAGGAGGGGAGTTATCACCATCACCCTGGCTAAATTCCAAACTCTGGTCACTGTAAGTTAAACTTCAGGCCTGGCTAGTTATTTCCTGAAAGACTTGGGTCAACAACATTCAACCCCACTATATGGTGGGAACAATTGTGGCCGTTGAAGAAGTAGTACAGGAAACCCTCATCTATCATGGTGGTTCATTTCTTGGGAAACCGTGCATTCGGTAAAACCGTGTTGCGCAAGCTTAAGAACTTATTTGATGAAAGCACTCCAATGGAACGCCTGGCTTGGCAAGTGATTACCAATTGTCGTCGATGCAACGATGCACCCGGAAATGCCATGCAATGTCCGACTTGAGAAATCAACACTTTTTTCCGAGTCGGAACTGCTGATACTTTCAAATCTGGAGCTTACATTTTGTAATAATACTTCGTTTAACAGATTCTCTCAGTTATTCATATTCGTAAATTAAATAAAGCCACGAACGCTGGCATCTCCAGGTGTTTATAAGCATTGCAACATCCCCAGCGATTCGTAGCTATGATAAACAGGTATTCAATAATATGAGTGAGGAAAATGGGGAAAAAAAACTTTACCGTTAAGAAATTGTTGTGGCCTGTTCCAAATCAAGGCGAGGTTGAGCAGGCCAAAAAACATGGTGGCTTCAGACCCCAACGAGGTTACCCAGGAAACACCTGAACTCTGAGAGAGCGAGGTGGCCGAGGATCGCCTGATGAAGGATATAATTAAATAAGGCTGTTAATTATCTTCAAAAGGGATGTTTTAATTAACTCAAACATACAATTTACACTCTTACACTTCCTTGGAGTTCCCTTAGGCCGAGGTCGCATTTGCCAAGGCGGCCGTGGGGTCTCCAAAATCTACGGCCACTAGCAATTATACGGTGGCCGCAGTATTTCCACGGTCACACAATGTAGCAGTCACATATGTTTTTATTTTTCGGGGAGCTGCACGGCGTATTTATAAATTGTGGAGACCGAAAACGTGGGGTTGCCGTACGGTCTTTGATTTGATGTCGCACGGTGACCTTAGGGTGTTCCTGCGGCGGCCATAGAATTTTCAAGGCAGACGCAAGGTGCCCGCAAGGCGACCGCAGGGGGGCCCTCAGGCGAACGTGCGGCCAGACGGACACGGTAACGAATGGGTTAATTTTATTATTATTTTTTTACCAGTTTTTTTTTCCGGCTTGTCGAATTGCTTCGGCTAACGTAGAAATGAAAAAGTTATAACTCCGCGTTATAATTCCACGGCGACCTTACGGCCTGTAAAATATAGCCATATGGCGTAGGGCCACCCTGAGGCCGCCTCAGAAACTGCGGCCGCCGCACGTTTCTGTCAATTCAGAGGGCGTACGGCCGCCGTATCCTCGCCGTAGAGCAAATGTGACTTAGGCCTTAGTATGCAGTTTGTATGTGTGTCAGTGTGTTTGTCTGTGTGTGTGTATGTGTCACTGTGTGTGTGTGTGTCTGTGTGTGTATGTGTGTTTCTGTGTGTGTGTGTGTCACTGTGTGTGTGTATGTGTCTTTGTGTGTGTATCTGTGTGTGTGTGTGTGTTTTTGTGTGTATGTCTGTGTGTGTTTGTGTATGTGTGTATGTGTGTGTGTGTGTGTGTCTTTGTGTATATGTTTATGTGTGCGTGTCTGTGTGTGTATATATGTGTAGCTGTGTGTGTATATGTGTGTCACTGTGTGTGTGTGTGTGTGTGTCACTGTGTGTGTGTGTCTGTGTGTGTATGTGTATGTTTTTGTATGTGTGTATGTCTGTGTGTTTGTGTATGTGTGTGTATGTTTGTGTATGTGTGTGTCTTTGTGTATATGTATATGTGTGTGTTTGTGTGTGTGTCTGTTTGTCTGTGTATGTGTGTGTGTGTGTGTGTGTGTGTGTGTGTGTGTGTGTGTGTGTGTGTGTGTGTGTGTGTGTGTGTGTGTGTGTGTGTTTAATACATTCACTGTGGCTGCTAATTGTATTAACAGTAAAATAAAGGAAATCAGCCCCTCTCATTCTCATCCGCGGATATTTCTCGTATTCCTGTATTTCCATGAGTCCAATTTTCATTCAGGAACATGTTGATTATGTTTCATCATTTTGACATTTCCACTACTTCATTTAAATGTTGAAAATTACGTTGAAAGACGATTTTAATCACAGATTTCGCGCCGGCAACGGTGCATTCAAAGTTCCCGGTGAGCAGAACCGAGTCGGTGCAAACACACACAAACAACTCATGCGCAAAAGGCTTCGTTTCGCATTCACATGACATGGGAGTAACATTTCTGGAAAGTGACATGTGAAACTTGCTCTCTGAAACTGAATTTGTCATCAGTGTGAGCTGAGGTTGAAATCTCACGAACTTTCTTTCTTGATATTTAAGTGAAGAGTGAAACATTGTATTTCTTAAAATCAGCACTGCAAACACCTGTTTGTTTGACATACATTGTACTTGTACAATATCAAGAGGAACAATATGTTGACACAAAGATACAGTTTATTCAATGACGATTAAAAACAGTAAATAGGTTACTTTTTCTGACTACCAGCCCTGGTGTTTCCACTGCTGAGTGATGACATCCCCGTCCCACACCCGTGCTCTGAACTTTCTTATGTTTTGAGTGATCATGTCATCATCAGTGGTGCTGCACAGTGCTCTTGGAAGGTATACAACCTCCATTGTTTTTCATTTCCCAGGGAAAAATGACTCGTAAAATGAAGAACCATTCTTCTTGAATTGTTCTTTCCTCGTACTTTCCTTCGGTGCTCTTGGCTTTTGATATCTCTTGTGTGATAATGTTTCGTAATTGTAAAGCTTCTGTATTATAAATGGCAACCATCATCTTGAATGCAATTCATGTGATCACACCTCAGTGTTTATGTGTGAACGCAAGTGTGAAAGAGATTTAATTAAATATATATCTCATTAAGAGGTTTCGTTTTTATTTTTGAGCAATGCACCAGCTTCAGAGTTTTCGTTTGTGTTCACTACTTACTACTTCATGATTTGTTGTCTAAAGGGGTCTGCGGGGGTGTTTCAGTGACTCTTGCTCCTGATTCAGGTGAGCTTCTGGATAGGCGGTCCTATTTTTGTTGAAGCAAAGGATTAACCCAGAAACAGGTAAATGCTATGCATTTGAGGGTTGTAGCAACTAATCTGATCTGAACACTCATTGAAAACATTTCTGTTGGATGTGGTTTTGATGGAATCAGTGGGCTCAAAAATGCAATTTCAACTTCATAACGGTCAATCCATATATTCAGTGGCTTACCGGAGCACTTTCCTAGATTGTTTCAACAAAGATCCTGAACGTGTTTCATCCTTTAGCATTTGAGTCGCTTTTACAAGGAAAAAAATGTAGGGCAGATCTTAAAGGTCTTGTTAATTAATTTGCAAGTAAGTGTACTCCATCAATCGGGTTTGGGTGCAGCCATTACCATGTGACTAAATGGTATCTGTGAGTCCACTCGTCTCCCTGATCCACGCTCAGCACCGGCGAGTACCAGTGCATTATTAGCCCCCTTTGGGCTGAGGCTTATGGATTTGGTCTCGATTTTAGTGTCCGTAGGTGCGTGCGTGCGTGCGTGTGTGCATACACAACCATATCTCAGACATGTATAGACCAATTTTATTCTTACTTGGCACAGACAACAAATGACGGTATACATATGAACGTCATTTTTTTTCGACATCAGATCCAACATGGCCAACTCGCAGCCATTTTAGTTGTGAAAAAAACCCGGTCTCTAACACGTCCTCAACTATTTCTCAGACGTGCATTTGCCGATCTTGTTCGAACTTGGCACACGGAAAATGAATGACAGCTTACATCAGTGTGTCTTTTTATTTTTTTCGAGATCAGATTCAATATGGCCGACTGGCGGCCATTTTAGTTGCAATAACCTGATGTTGAACACGTCCTCAACCATCTCTCAGACAAACATTTACCGATGTTGTTCAAACTTAGCACACAGATAAGGAGTGATAGCTTGCAATGGTGTGTCATTTTTTTCCCCGAGATCAGATTCAAGATGGCCGACTAGCGGCCATTTTAGTTTTAAGAAACCTGCTGCTGAACACATCCTCAACCATTTCTCGGACATGCATTTACCGATGTTGTTGAAACGTGGCACGCAGATAAGAAATGATGGCTTACATACTCACATCATTGTTTTTAGAGATCATATCCAAGATGGCTAACTGGCAGCTATTTTAGTTGTAAAAATGCCGATGTTGAACATGTCCTCAACCATTGATCGGATGTGCATTTACCGATGTTTTTCAAACTTGGCACACAGATAACAAATGATGGCTAACAGAAGCATGTCATGTTTTTTGCGTGATCACCTCCAAGAGGGCCAACTGGCGACCATTTTGTTACTTAAACATATCCTCGTGCATTTCTCTGACATGCATGGTCCCATTTTGCTTAAACTTGGCACAAGCACAGTAAACAATGGCTTACATTTCCACCTAGCCTTATTTTGTGATCTGATCAAAGATGGCCAACTGGTGGACTGGCGGCAATTTTAGTTGTAAAAAAACTCAATGTTGAACACGAAATGTTGAACCATTTCTCAGACATTCATGTACCGATGTTGTTCAAACTTGGTACACAGATAATGAATGTTGGCTTACATATGTACATCATTTATTTCGAGATCAGATCTATGATGGCCAACTGGTGGCCATTTTGTTACTTAACTGTGTCCCCAACCATTTCTCAGACATCCACAGTCCAATTTTGATCAAATTTAGCACAAGCACAGTACATGATGGCATACACGTGCCCTTCACTTTATCTTGCAATCTGATCAAAGATGGCCGACTGGTACACTGGCGGCTATTTTATTTGTACATAAGTATGGGCTAGCCCTTTAATTTATTCAGCAAAAATTACTAAAACAACAGGGGCTATGACATTTTACGTCTTTTTTTGTTACTTGTTTTCATTGCATTTTTTTTACTCTGTCTAACTTGATAATACTGCATTACCTTTATGTAGTAGTTTCACTTAATGGTCACTGAAGGTTTTGAAAGGGCACTTCAATCCTTAAGCCGATGAGAGAGAGAGAGAGAGAGAGAGAGAGAGAGAGAGAGAGAGAGAGAGAGAGAGAGAGAGAGAGAGAGAGAGAGAGAGAGAGAGAGAGAGAGAGAGAGAGAGATAGATAGATAGAGATATATATATATATATATATATATATATATATATATATATATATATATATATATATATATATATATATATATATATATATATATATATATGACTTTTCAAATATAGAAGCAAAATGTGCTTGTTTTTGTAAGAATAGCCTTAAAATACCTTTTGTAGTTTTCTTCTCAGGTGGGTTGATAAATCAAATAAAGAGGACTTTTATAAGAAGCCACAAATTCATCAGATTGGATGCTTTCACATTGCATGGTAGTTGGAAAAACTTTACACGTACATGATGTTGTTGCTTTCTTTCAAATTGTTGATGTTGTGAAACAGGCGATGGTGCTCCATCAGCAGCGTAATGCACCACTGAACACACCATTCCTTCGAAAAGGTGTAATGCCCATTGTCTCATTCACTCGCATGGTTAGAGGGGATCCATTGTGAGTCTGAGTCTGCGAGGTCGATGCTCACTCAAACCTCGTCCGGGTCATACCAAAGACTTTAAAACGGTGCGTGCTGCTTCCTTGCTTAATGCTCAGTATTTTAAAATGAGAGGAAATGGACAAACAACCAAAGGTTGGCAACCACTATGCACATTTGATGTGACTCATTGCCTTGTCCTCTGTTGTAGTTCTTTGAAAGGGAACTCATAAATAAAGAAAAGTTAAAGATCTACCTTTAAAAAGGTAGATGATCATGTGCCAGTTCTCCATGGAAGCCCCAAATTCCTGCCAGAGCTTTATCTGGGGAGTCGAGGGGCACCACGAGATAGGGATCCCGACTGAAATATCATGAAGGCGACAGCCTCGTATGATTGTGATGCTCATGTATAAACAGACAGACCAACAGCTGAATATGGTTTGTCTGCTTTTCCAGGAAATATTTTCCAGAAATGATTTTGCATTTGTTAACTTTGTCAATCATCCAAGAAGCCATCTTTCTGGGCAATAGTAATAAGCCTTTTTGAGCAAATTTACACATCTGATACCTTAACATTGTGACGGCAGATGGCACAACCTTGTGTTACTACCCGGGTGTTTTTTATTTTAATTTGAATTAACTATTTATAGTCCGTTTCAAGGGACAAGCTTCTCTTGCATTTTGGTGATTTTAAAATGTACTTTGATATCTTAGTCCAACAGCAGCAATACCTGCTGTGTTCACTAAACAGGCAAATGGATGAACATGCATCACGCACGAACGCATGCTGGCATACACACACACACACACACACACACACACACACACACACACACACACACACACACACACACACACACACACACACACACACACACACACACACACACACACACACACACACACACACACTATAATAGACACAATTACAATGGCATTCGGAAGAGCACATACCTCCGCCTGGCTGAAAAGTTTACGTTTTATATCCCACTGATAAGCTGGATATAGATCCGGATCTGAACCAAAATCAAATCGGCTTGTTCTCGTCACCGACCCAACTCATCCACCAAGTTTTATCATAATCCGTCCATACATTTTTGAAATATCGTGTTATATATAGTTATGGGCCCCATATCTCAATGGTGAAGAATCACTTTAAAAATATATCTTTTTAAGTCTCGTATTTGGATCCGGATCTCACCAAAATCACATAAATTTTTCCTTTTCACACGCTCAACCCGTTCATCAAGTGTCGTCCGAATCCTTCCGGAACTTTTTGAGATTTCGTGCTATATATCGTTGTTGACCCCATCAATTTACGAGGACAATTCAATTTGTCCTCATCACACACCCAACCTGCTCACAGACAGGGGTGATAACATAATCTCCATCAATCTTCGGTGTTGGAGGTAATAAACATGCAAACCAAAACACTTTGGGATCCGCACTGGCCAGCACCACAGTCTTTTAAATATTTGAGTCAGGAAAATTTAGTTAGCATTACCTGGTGTTGGCTTAGTGGTTAAGGTTCCTGGCTTGCGACCTAAGGGTCTTGAGTTTTGAGCCTGTGTTGGCTGATGAAATAACATCAGGTGGGGTTGACTCAGCCTGTCATTCTTCCAAGGTCAGCAAAATGAGTACCAGTGTACCTTGGTAATAACCATTTGGGGTAACCTGCGTAGGAGTGGTGACCTGTCCAGAACTGTACTCCTTGCCAATGAAACTCCCTCACCAGCCCTATGTGCCTTTACAGTGTGAAAGGAATGGTATTATTTACTCGTCGAAGGAGAAGGTCCGTTTGTTTGTTTGTTATCTTGCCAAAACGAAGTTTTGCAAGATATGTTAGTCAGCTTGTATGTTTTTTTTTTGTTTTTTTGTTTGTCTGTAATCACGTATAAAAAATTCTGCAGAGCACAGTTATCATTGGAAATTTTTGTAACTTCGCATATCAGAGGCCTATAGAGGTCCCTTTCAGCACACAAAATTTTGAAGGTCAAGGTCAAAGGTCAAGGTCACTTTGTCGCAAATCAGGGGAGTCGACGAAACCCTTATTTTTTGAGTAATTTTAATTGAATCGTCTCCAAACTTTATGGGAATGTAGTACATGGTCTGGCGCTCAGCTGATTAGTTTTTGGTGGCGATTGGCCTTGACCTTCATGGTTAGCGCCTGAGGTCAAACATATTTGACCCCAAGGTCAAATTTTCAAGTTTTAGGAACCATATCGTGTAGTACCTCAAATTGAACACCTCGATGAGTGCTTTCTAGATGTCAAGCTTGAGACATTATGACGTCATCTGGTGACGTTATGAGGCAAACACATATTTTTCATGGTTACTCTGTAGAACGATTCTCATCGGAATCTCTCGTAGGCAGATATTCGTCAAGGAGTCGCTCCTGGTGGATAGCAGCTCTGTTCACCTCAGTGTGACCTTAAAGAAGTCACACGTGGTCACCCTTTGGCAAGATACGGGTCACCCTGCGGGTGACATTGGTTTATTTTTTTTTTTGTCTGTAATCACGTATAAAAAAATTCTGCAGAGCACAGTTATCATTTGAAATTTTTGTGACTTCACATATCAGAGGCCTATAGAGGTCCCTTTCAGCGCATAAAATTTTGAAGGTCAAAGGTGAAGTTCACTTTGTCGCAAATCAGGGGAGTCGACGAAACCCTTATTTTTTGAGTAATTTTGATCGGATCGTCTTCAAACTTCATGGGAATATCGTTCATGGTCTGGCGCTCAGCTGATTAATTTTTGGTGGCGATTGGCCTTGACCTTCATGGTTAATGCCTGAGGTCAAACATATTTGACCCCAAGGTCAAATTTTCAAGTTTTAGGAACCATATCGTGTAGTAACTCAAATTGAACACCTCGATGAGTGCTTTCTAGATATGTCAAGCTTGAGACATTATGACGTCATTTGGTGACGTTATGAGGCAAACGCATATTTTTCATGGTTACTCTGTATAACGATTCTCATCTGAATCTCTCGTAGGCAGATATTCCTCAAGGAGTCGCTCCTGGTGGATAGCAGCTCTGTTCACCTCAGTGTGACCTTAAAGAAGTCACACGTGGTCACCTTTTGGCAAGATACGGGTCATCCTGCGGGTGACATTGGTTTATTTTCATTTGTTTGTTTGTTTGCACAGAACTTTCGTGTTTTTCTCTGCAACCGCTTGTCAGATTGAGACGGAATTTTCACCACAGGAGTGACTACTCGTGCAGAATGCTTCAATGATAATTATGACATCATAGGTCATGTGGTGTTGTAGCCATGTTGGAAAAATGGAAAAACTTTGGACTTCTGTATCTCTGAAACTGCACCAAGGGGGAAAAAAATGAAACTTTGTACATGGCAAGTACTCATCCTGGGGATGTTTTTTTATGACATCATACGTGCCTCTGTTATGATGTCATAATTGCACATGTAGAACTACATCTTATCAGTATTAAAATATTTGAGGGTCATGTGGGGATAAAATGGTCCACAGAAAGAAAAAAATAAAATTCATGACGTCATCGGTTACATGGTTTGGCAGCCATATTGTTAAAAAAAATTAAAATCTTCAAAAATCTTCTCTGAAGTGGCTGAACATATCAGGGCGAAACTTTACATGTATGACCACCTATCCATGAGGAACAAAAGTTTTACACATATGATGTTTTACACATTTTCAATGCATCGACTGGAACGGATAGGGATGGTTATGAGGTGTGTGTTGGTCCCCATGGGTCAGGAACTATGAACCAGAATAGCACTAAGTTCCTTGACTTTGCAAGAAGTCATGGACTTAGGGTGGCTGGTTCATGGTTTCAGCGCCCACAAGCTCATCGCTGGACTTGGTATTCCAATGCTGGCGGTGTGGCAAAGGAGATTGACCATGTCCTCATTGACGGTCGTTGGAGGATGATCCAGAACTGCAGGGTCTACCGGAGTGCTCAGTTCCTCAATACTGACCAAAGGCTTGTTGTAGCAACTCTAAAGCTGCACCTTAAATCCTGGAGAATGGTACCATCCCAGCCTAGGCTGGATGTTGCCAAGCTCAGGGATGAGAGAGTAGCTGAGGAGTTTGCGAACAGGCTGAGTGGACACTTGGGGGGTCTGGGTGCTTTGGGGGGTCCTGAAGAGTTGTGGAGCGCCTTCAAGACCACCGTCCTTGATGTTGCTGGTGGATGCCTTGGAGCTCACCGCAGGGCAAAGAAGAATTTTGTCTCTCAAGGGACACTGGATACCATTGACCAGAGTCGCAGGGCTAGGCTGAATGGCAGAGCTGAGCTGTTCAGGGAGCTGAGGCGTAAAACTGTACGTGTACTGAGGGTGGACAAGGAAGCCTATGTGCGAGAAATCTGTGAGGGGGAAGAGCATCACCTGTGGACACGTGATTCTCGTCCCGCTTACAGGGGAATTCGCGCATTACGTTCCTCCAAGCCCATCCCTCGGAGCACTGCAGTTCGAGCAGAGAGTGGTAGGCTCTTGACAGAGGAGTCTGAAGTGAAGGCCCGCTGGGCCAGTTACTTTGAGCGGTTGTACCAGGCTGATCCCCCAGCTGTCGAGTTGGACGTCAAGGGTGTTACAATCCCTGTTGCCGACCCTCGAATCAACTGTGGTCCACCATCGCTTGTGGAAACACGGGCTGCGGTGAACCAGTTGAAACGGGGCAAAGCTCCAGGGATCTGTGGCATCCATGCCGAACTTCTCAAGGCTGGTGGAAATGCTGCACTCGTGTCGTTGCATGCAGTTTTGTGCTCTGCCTGGAACACAGGCATCATCCCAACTGACTGGAAGAGGGGCCTTGTTGTCCCTCTCTGGAAAGGGAAAGGTGATCGCCAAGACTGCAACAACTACCGAGGGGTGACGCTGCTCTCAGTGCCGGGCAAGGTCTTTGCTCGAATAATTCTTGATAGGGTTCGCCACCATCTGCTTGAGCACCAGCGTCCAGAGCAGTCAGGCTTTACACCAAAGAGGTCAACGATTGACCGTATCCTTGCCCTTCGTGTCCTCACCGAACGCAGATGAGAGTTTCGGCAGGGGCTGCTTGCAGCCTATGTTGATCTCTGTAAAGCGTTCGATTCAGTGAATCGGGATGTCCTCTGGAGGATTCTTGGTCTTCGTGGGGTGCCACCAAAACTGATCGATCTGATGTCTGAACTCTACTCTGGTACTGAGAGTGCTGTGAAGTGTGGTGGTACCATCTCTGACTTATTTCCAGTTGTTACTGGAGTTCGTCAGGGATGTGTACTTGCCCCCACACTTTTCAGCACTTGTATGGACTGGATTTTAGGGAGGATGTCTGAGAGATCAAGTTGCGGTGCATCGTTTGGGAATGTCAAGATCTCGGACCTTGATTTTGCAGATGATGCAGTCATCTTTGCGGAGACTTTAGATATCCTTTTGGGGGCCCTCGAGGTGCTGAATGAGGAGTCGGAGCCGCTGGGATTACGGGTTTCTTGGGTCAAAACTAAGATCCAGGCTTTCGGTGACATCTTGGATGCTGCTGTCCTGTCTGTGTCTGTTTGTGGTGAGGATGTTGAGGTCGTGGTGAGATTCACTTACCTTGACAGTGATATTCATGTCTCTACTGGCTGCGAGTCAGAGGTCAATAGACATCTGGGTCGGGCCTGGGGAGTCATGAATTCACTGGATCATGGGGTGTGGCACTGCCGGTACCTGTGCGGGAGGACGAAAGTCCGAGTCTTCAGGGCTTTGGTACTTCCAGTCTTGCTCTATGGGTGCGAGACTTGGACTCTGACCAAGGATCTGAGACGGAGACTTAATTCCTTTGGTACCAGGTGTCTTCGGAGAATCCTTGGCTATCGCTGGTCGGATTTTGTGTCCAACGAGCGGTTGCTGAGAGAGACTCTGATGAGATTTGTTACCTGCATAGTCCGTGAGCGTCAGTTGCGGCTGTATGGACATGTGGCTCGTTTTCCTGATGCTGATCCTGCTCACCAGATTCTCTCAGCGAGGGAGTCTCATGAGTGGAGGGGGCCAGTGGGCCGACCACGTGCCTCGTGGTTGCAGCAGGTTGACCATCATCTCAAGGAGATGGGGATTGGCCTGGCATCTGCCTGGGGGATGGCCAGACAGAGGCCCCTGGAGTACCGGCGGAAAGTGGACGCAGCGACGCGCTGTTCTGGCACATGCTCCCATATCTGACCTGATGTCATAGGATACATGGTTTGGCAGTCATATTGGATTTACCATAAAACCCATAAAAATCTTCTCCAGAACGGCTGGATAGATCGAGGGGAAACTTCACACAAGTGTTCCCCAAGCGATGGGTGTTCAAGTTTGTGAAGGATAATTGATTGATAGGTCACATGGTTTGGCAGCCATATTGGATTGAAAAAATATTAAATAATGTTTTCTCTGGAACTGCTTAATCAATTGACATGAAACTTCATTATTATGATATCGTTGTGATGGGGAATACATTTTTTTTTTCAACTTGATCGGACACATGGTCTGGCAGACAGAATTATTAAATTTTTTGATCTGGGTTCTTTTTTTCTTTTTTTTTGAATACGGCTCACTTGGCTGTGCCTGGATGGGTTGGAGGGTGGAGGAGTAGCAGCTGATAAAATGTGAATCCTATGCACGTTCCTCCTGATGACTTAATCTTTGCTTTTTGCAAGTTCAGGTTCCTTCTGATTACCCCAATGCAGGACTGTATCACTTTGGTCTTTAATTTGATTTGAATTGAATTTATTTTAAACCCATTTTTTAAGTACAACAAAATATAAATATGCATTTCAATAAAATAGACATTATCAAAGCTTTTCGACCTGCACTCCTGAGGATAAAACTGCAAGCAGATGAGGAAGAAGTACAAACTCTCGGTTATAAAGTTACAATGCACTGTCCTCAACATTGATTGGTTGAGAGAAAGAAAGGACGGGATTACCTGATTGGTGGAAACATGGAGCATCATAAAATAAACTGCAGAGCATCATTATTCATGATGCTCCATGGTAACACCAATCAGGTGATCCCGTCCCTTCTTTCTCTCAACCAATAAACGTTGAGGACATTGCATTGTAACTTTATAAACGAGAGTTTGGTGCCTCTTGTTCATCTGCTTGCACTTTTATCCTCAGGAGTGCAAGTCAAGAAGCTTTGATAATGTCTATTTTATTGAAATGCATATTTAATTGGTTCACGAAAAAATATTTTCACGAAAAAATAAGTGACCACTATATTCGTTATTGGTGTGTGTCTGTCTGTCTGTCTTTTTGTCTGTCTGTCTGTCTGTCTGCCTGTCTGTCTGTCTGTCTGTCTTTTTGTCTGTCTGTCTGTCTGTCTGCCTGTCTGTCTGTCTGTCATTCTGTCTGTCCCAAGCATATCTCCGTGGGTTTTGATCCGAGCCTGATAAAAAAAATTGGTGGTAGGTTTATATCATGATCCAGTTGTGTTTTCCTGAGAATGGGCGTGGTGCACCCATTATGGACGGAGCCACGCCCAAAAAACGTGATTTTAGGGGGTAGCCGATTTCAATTTGCATCTTCTCCTAGGGGGTTTGTCGAATCTGATAGGTTTTTCAGTATTTGGTTAGCCCAATGGCACCTGCATAGCCCCACGGAGCTCGATTTTTCATTTTCGTCCCATGGTCAAGGTCACAAGGTCACAAATTTAGAAAATTGCGAATTTTGACATAAAAAATCATACGACCGCCCAAACTTTGAGAGCTAGGATGACAATATTTTTATGCATAATCTTGAGGTCATTCCCCACTTAAAGTCTTGAAACTATTTTGCTTTATCTCGAACACCTTGCCCGTGGCGCCCCCTTCAAGTTTGTTTTTACGCTGATTTCATCAAAGTATGGATAATCCGAGGAGTGTGAAATGCCATATAGCCTATATGACGTTATATTGTTCCTGGAATGTTCCAGAGGAAGTTTTGCACCAAAGGTCATGATCCTTGACCTTTGACCTTTAAAGTTCACAAAGGTCAAATTTTGAAAGTTGTGGGAATCTCAACCGGGTTTTCGACATTTTGCAGCTAATAACCTGTCACTCGTACCACATCATGTTGATCATTTTTATAACTTGGTCAAACATTATCACATTGTCTCATCCTTGACTTCTGAAACAATCTACATCATCAAATACCGCTCGTGAACCATCATCGTCTTCAGACTTGTCTCATTCTAAATTCAATTGAATAATAATGAAAAACGTGATTGGTCAAGGTCAGATGTCCAATCAAAGCGGGGCGTCTTGGTACCCGGTCATCACTGCCAGCAGTTATCAAGTGGTAGTTCTAATGATGTCTCCTATTAATTATGTAACACCAGTTCACGAATTCCCCACAAAATACACAACACAAAACAAGTCCTGGTTAGGATCTGCAATCTCTGATTGCTTTTTCTTGTTTCACATTAAGTTAGCTTTCGCTTTACTTTTATGTAAGTACCCCAATCGTGAAGTTGTCATCTCTCTTTTTAAAATGATCTCTTGTTTTTCCTGCTCCATTGTCACTTTTGAGCTCTGTCCATGCCTCTTTGAAATATTTCTCTTTGTCTTTCCTACATTGTCGTTGGAAGTCAGAATTTAACCGCCTGTTGCCCTCTCTTGTTGCATCTTTGGTTTTCATCTCTCTTCTTCTGTCTGTAATATTCATCGCCTCTTCTGATGGCCATTTAGCTTTCTTTTGCTTGCTTTTGGGATGTTTTTGGCCTCTCCCTTTACAATGTCTTCAAGCTTTTACTACAGTTTGTCTGCTTTCTGTCAACCAAGTCCAGCTCTGCAAAACGTTAAAAAAAATCTTTAGGGCATATCGTTTAGATGAATGGAGTATATTTTCAAGGTCAAATCTGGTCTGAGTTTTTGAATTTTTTCACCGTTTTCAATTTAACTCGTACTTTTGCCAACAATGAGTTCATGATCTGTCCCACAGTCTGCACCTGGCAGAGTATTGACAGATTGCAAAGCACTTCTCCATCTCTATTGATTTAGAATGTCGTCAATCTAATTTATATGTTGCCATCAGGTGAAGTCCAGGTGTGCAGTCCATGCTTGGGTTGTTTGAACCACCTGTTTGCAATTACGAGCTCATTCTCCACACAGAACTCCAGCATTTGTTCCTCCAGCTCATTTTGGATCCCAACCCTGTGCTTTCCTTCAATCGTTGGTGCTCCTGCTTCCACAATTTTTGCATTCCCTTCTCCCATAATACTTAATACATCCCTTTAGGCACCTGTTCTATCAGTTCCAGCAACTTTCCATAAAACTCCTCCACATTCTCTTCATCTGCTGCAGAAGTTGGAAGATATATCTGAATGATGGTTGTGTGCACTGGATTTCCCTTTAACCTAACTGATGTTAACCTATCATTGACTGGGTTGTATCCCTGTACTGATTCTGCCATCTTATTGCAAATCACTGTTATTCCATTTATTTTACAGAATTCGTGGCCAGAAAAGAACACTTTGTAATTGTCAGATTGAAACTGCCATAAACCAGTCCGTCTAAGTTCACTTATCCCCAAAATTTCAGTTCTTTCCATCTTGCTTTCTTAGTCCCCTACCGGTTTCACTGGAGGGGACGCAAGGTTTGTTTTCCATCTGTCTGTCTGTCTGTCTCTCCGTCCATCCATTCCACCTGTGTTTTTTTTTAGACTTTTTTCCCATACCCTTTAACATATTTAACTGAAACTTGGTATATGGCTTTATTATGATAAGTTACTGCAAACAAGTTCGAGTTTCAGGGCGTTTTGTCAAATTTTCAGTTATGCCCTTTATGGACTTAGAAAATTTCACCAGGAGGGAACATGTATTGCAAAGCAATTCTTGCTCTTGTTACATTTAACTTTCCTTGCTTCATTCACCTTACATTCCCTGTTCCAATTTTGTGAATGTTTGAGAAGCTCAGAGTTTGACTTTGAGCTCTGACAACCTCAACAACTGGATTTCCTTACGGGTTTAATCCAGTCACTTCGTAATGGCCAGTCCTACTCATTAAAGCAATTTTCTCTTCTCCTGTAGCCACTTGGGTGATTTTAAACTTGGGGAGGGGCGGCTCATCATCCAGCACTATAGCTATATCTCTTAAATTTCTGATCCTGATTATTTTCTTGACATGTATGGAAATGGTTTGCCATTGCCTTCTTCCAGGCAGTTACTATACTAGACTGGTGATCCCTGCCATTGTTCTCCATAATATAATTATTTTCCTACCATCAAGGCCATGCAGCCATTACTGGCAATATCCATTGGCCATTACTGCCTTTACTGTCATTATCGCCCATTACTCGTGATATCCATTGGACATGACTGCCTTACTGTCATTATCGGCCATTCCTAGTGACATCCATTGGCCATGACTGCCTTGACTGCCATTATTGGCCATTACTAGTGATATCCATTGGCCATGACATTCCTTACTGTCATTATCGGCCATTACTCGTGATATCCACTGACCATGACTGCCTTACTGTCATTATCGGCCATTACTAGTGATATCCATTGGCCATGACATTCCTTACTGTCATTATCGGCCATTACTCGTGATATCCACTGGCCATGACTGCCTTACTGTCATTATCGGCCATTACTCGTGATATCCATTGGCCATGACTGCCTTACTGTCATCATCGGCCATTACTAGTGATATCCATTGGCCATGACTGCTTTACTGTCAGTATCGGCCATTACTAGTGATATCCATTGGCCATGACTGCCTTGATTGCTATTATTGGCCATTACTAGTGATATCCATTGGCCATGACTGCCTTGACTGCCATTATCGGCCATTACTAGTGATATCCATTGGCCATGACTGCCTTTACTGTCATTCTCGGCCATTACTAGTGATATCCATTGGCCATGACTGCCTTTACTGCCATTATTGGCCATTACTAGTGATATCCATTGGCCATGACTGCCTTTACTCTCATTATCGGCCATTACTAGTGATATCCATTGGCCATGACTGCCTTGACTGCCATTATCGGCCATTACTAGTGATATCCATTGGCCATGACTGCCTTGACTGCCATTATTGGCCATTACTGGTGATATCCATTGGCCATGACTGCCTTTACTCTCATTATCGGCCATTACTAGTGATATCCATTGGCCATGACTGCCTTGACTGTCATTATCGGCCATTACTAGTGATATCCATTGGCCATTACTAGTGATATCGATTGGACATGACTGCCTTACTGTCATTATCGGCCATTACGAGTGATATCCATTGGACATGACTGCCTTACTGTCATTATCAGTCATTACTGGTGATATCCATTGGCCATGACTGCCTTACTGTCATTATCAGCCATTACTGGTGATATGCATTGGCCATGACTGCCTTACTGTCATTATTGGCCATTACTAGTGATACCATTGGCCATGACTGCCTTGACTGTCATTATCGGCCATGACTAGTGATATCCATTGGCCATGACTGCCTTTACTGTCATTATCGGCCATTACTGGTGATATCCATTGGCCATGCTGCCTTGACTGCCATTATTGTCCATTACTTGTGATATCCATTGGCCATGACTGCCTTGACTGGCAATATTGGCCATTACTGGTGATATCTATTGGCCATGACTGCCTTTACTCTCATTATTGGCCATTACTAGTGATATCCATTGGCCATGACTGCCTTGACTGCCATGATTGGCCATTACTGGTGATATCCATTGGCCATGACTGCCTTGACTGCCATTATTGGCCATTACTAGTGATATCCATTGGCCATGACTGCCTTGACTGCCATTATTGGCCATTACTAGTGATATCCATTGGCCATGACTGCCTTGACTGTCATTATTGGCCATTACTGCCTGCATGGCTATCGACCACCTGCTCTATTGGCTTCATGTAACCCTGATCGGAGTCTAAAGTGGGCTAGCGCTCCTTCCCTAAGGGTGGCCCATGGCTTAATGAATCCAAAGGCCACCTCCTTCAAAAAGAATTGCTACCTTTACACTTGTTACAGACCCAGAGTCATGGGGTACGAGGGTGGGGGTACCCCGGTTCTCCCCGGAATCAAGGCTGTCGTACATGATTAACTTTGCGTCATGGCGGGTCACTAATCCACTGTGAATGCCAATATCTTGACCACGTGACACTGGGTCCTCTGTCTGACAACCGTTTACCTTGGAACACGTGATCTCCTTGTCAGCGAATCACGCTTGAGGTGATTGTGCTGCTATTATCTTTATTGGATCTTGATTACTGCAGCCATGCTTTCCTCTAGCACAATGCCGGACTGATATGAGAGCCAATTAGTTGGGGAATTATAACCTCCTGGCTAATCTACATGCGGACATTGTTGCACCAATGGAAGACAGGACAACCACGGGCAGATTGAAAATATAACAAGAATAATTTATTTACAATGAGCGACGATGGGTATGGGAAGGAGGTAAGGGAACTGGAGGGCTTTAGTGGCGGCAAAGGGAAACCGGGGCAGGAAAAGGGGAAATACAATGAAAAGCAATCAAGATGTGTATTTACAAAAAGGGTAGGAAATGTACAAGTTGCAGAAATAGCTTAACTTATGCCTTAACCACCAGATAACAAAACAGGGTTCCCATTAGACCACACACACACGGAGAGACAAAGTTTGAGGGGCAGTGTGGTCTCAGCCTACGCCCTACTGGTATGTGTGTCGCCGTTACCCTCCCCAGCTTGGTACCACTTGTCAGAATGGCCCTGACACTGCTCTCCACAGCACGAACCAAAGCATCCAGGACAGGGAAGAAGCAAGAGTGATGCAGAGCATCCGGGACCTGGGCAGTAACAAATGTGGCAAGCAGGGTAGAGAGAGAGAGAACTAGGGACCAAGCGTAACTTTATACCCCTGGGGCAGGCGGGGCCAATGAGCCACACTTCAGATCTTCCGAGACGGCTTGGGGCCAGCTATTGGGCTGCGGTAGATTTTTATGAGATGGTCCCATACCAGCCATTGGAGGGTTCCCCCGCAGCCCCACACATTCTGCTGCCCACCCGGATATTCACTCATTTGGTCCGTCTGGCTGTCGCCCAGAGCGGAGCTCCACACTTAACATGGGGGATATCCCTTTTTACCCCAATGCACCAGGGACGAACCCCACATGTCCAAATATGTCCATGGCACAAAGCCAGGGAATGGGGTAATTATTGCAGGAAGGCTGTGTCGTGTCCTGGTTAATTTATCAGTCATTTTGGGTGGAGGATAATAAACAGGAATAAGGGAAACGAAATACATTATTGGGGAAGACTGCAATAAATTACATTGCAGGGTTGATGCCCATACAGATGAACAGACAGACAAGGACTTTGTGGAATTTTAAACAATAAAGGGGAATTTGGCACCCATTCCAGAATGCTGGTGTTGTTCAGACACGTTGAATGCCATGGCTGTAAAACACGCATGCCCTACGTGATGACGGCAGTTACGGTACACGTCATCACGCGCTGATGTCTCCATTATCCTCGTGGGTTGAGAGGGGGCACTAACTACCCAACCCAACGCATTTAATTACATAATAACCCCTACAGGGAAGGCGCTATTCTTAACGTTCATTGTGGAAATAACTATTCTCAGAGTCTACGTGCTACGTGCGTTTCAATCTCGACATGCAGTTAAGAAAACTGCAACACACTGTTAAACCCTTAGCCTTTGGTTTCAAAAAAACCTCAATTACAAGGCAGTGGTGGATTTGGATTCAGAGTTTCCTTCTCCTGGATATGCTGCCTACCAAGGCTAATGAGCCCCATCTGCCTGAAGGAATTACATGGGTCTCAATTCCATGCATCGTATTTACGTACTTTCAGAGAAGAGAACAAATGCCTATTTTGGGGGGGTTCAAACCCTTCTCCATAGACCCCTTAATAAGTGCAGATTTTGATGCGGTCGATATACTTTGGTACATTACACGTGATGAAGGTTGTGGTCAATTTTCATCAAAATTGTTTACGTAGTTTTGGAGAATAGAGCAAATACCTATTTTTTGGGGTTGTCAAAAAAAACCCCAACATAGACCTTAAGGAGAGCAGATTTTGAAGCAGTCAATACATTTTGGTACATTACAGGTGATGAAGGTTGTGGTCAAGTTTCATCAAAATTGTTTACGTAGTTTTGGAGAAGAGAGCAAATACCTATTTTTTGGGGTTCTCAAAAAAAAACCCTCCGTAGACCTCCTTAATGAGTGCATATTTTGATGTGGTCAATACACCTTCATTAGGCATCAGATATGAGGCTTGTGGCCAAGTTTCATCAAAATCGTGTTTGGTTCAAGCGATAATGACTGAAGTGTTTACGCACTCACTGACTCACTGACTGACTCTCACTCACTCACTCACTCACCTACAGACACTGCTCGGTCACATAAGCTCACCTGACTAAAGTCCAGGCGAGCTATAAATGATACCAGAAGGTTATGATTTTATGATGACTTGATGTGTGATGAGACTTCAGTCCATCATTTCTCACCAGGTATTATTTGTCTTCAGTGAAGTGCTTGCCAACTTTAACAACACATGTAGAAGTATATTCCAGAAGTGGTTGTATACAGTTCTCCACAAGACTAAATTCAGAATGTTCACGCACTGGCTTCATGGATAGTTAACAAACAGGTTCCATGGATAGTTAACCAACAGGTATCATGGGTGGTTAACTAACATGTTCCATGAATAGTTAACTAACAAGTTCAATGGATAGTTAACTAACAGGTTCCATGGGTAGTTAACTAACAGGTTCCATGGAGAGTTCACGAACAGGTTCAATTGGAAGTTAACTAACAGGTTCAATGGGTAGTTGACTAACAGGTTCCATTAGTCCATGAGCCAGTAGGGTTGGTCGGTACCATCTGGGAGGAATAATTCTCATAGTGATTTTTAGCAAGGTATGTAACCCTAGAGATAGAAAATATGTGATAGCATTGTATCGGTGGTAGCTTTTTGTGTGTTATCACCCTGTTTATATACCTACCCTTAAATAAGCTTTTGTGCAAAATGGCCAGTACAGTACAGTGCAAGATCCTACTTTAACTGAACAACATTTTTTTTTATCAGTCAAACATTAACATTGAAATTTGTCTCACCTTTTGCTACGATCATTTGCTTCTCAACAAAAAGTGCTAACCATGCCTAGGTTGAAAGGTATGTCATTGGTGACACTTGTATATCAGTGTCTATTTCCTGTGTGATAAATCATACCGCCTCTAGAAAAGTATTTGTCTATCATTTACTGTGGAAAGTAAATAAAAGTTCTGGAACAATATAATTACATGGGTGTTTCGCAAATTTGTTAAGAAATCCAAAAATCGAAATTTCTTTTTTGTATGTTGTATATTAAGATCAGTATAGCAGACAATGTTACCCCACCCCCCCCCCCCCCAAATGAAAAAATACCTAATTTGGATGGATTTATGTAGTTTGGTCAATGTCATGATATTTTCCCTGTTGTTATTGAAGGATACTTTCCAAGAATCAAACAAAGGTAAATGATAGCATGTTCATGAACAAGATTAATGTTTTTTCCCTGTAATTTCTCAAAAAATACAGAATTTCATGGATTTAGATACTCAATAATGCACATATGAATAATACACATACGGGGTATCAAGCACCTGTATTACACAGTATAAACCAATAAGACAGTAGCAAGATGGTTAATCATGTGCAATCTGATGAATGAGTCAAAGGTGTCAATGAAACACAATCTTCTGTTGTTGGGCATAAAATTACAGAATAGAAACACAAATGTGGTGTTCCACACTAACAAGGCCATTACCTCGGCCCAATGTGTTGCTGATAAACATATTGTCTTATGAACCAAAGACGGGTCCTTTATAGTTTCTAAGACATCTCTGATCATATGCACTGATTGTAAGTGATATAAAATGTTCAAGATGAATTTAAAAATCATAATCATTATCCAGTTCTTCAATATCCTCATCTAAACTTTCCCCATCGTCTGACTCAAAGACGGATGCCTGGTTCTCACAGTCTGGCAGTCTGCACATATCGGTCGGTGCATTTCAGTCCGTTTGACAAACACACACATTTTGGGAGTGAACACTTCCTTTTACAATTGCAGGCAAATAACATGAGCTACTTGCCTAATAATTTTCAAGAAGATATAGCCTATAATAAGAGAGAACTATTAGTTTTAAATAGAATGTCTTCTTCTGTCTTACGCCAGTTTCAGAAAAGTTTATTTTGGGAAGGGATTACTAAACGGCTAATAACACACAAAAGGCTACCACCAATGCAATGCTATCACATAGGTTCTGACACTGGAGATGTATACCCTGCCAAAAATTCTGATGAGCACTATTCCCCTCAGATGGTACCAGTGGCCAAAAATTACTGAGTCTAGCTCATGGCCTACATGGGAAGTTGAACACAGTGGTTGATTTCATCATCTTGGCACAGCAACAGTTGAGGGTAATAAGCCAAAACATTCTGTCCTGATGATAAATCTCAGTTTAGGACATGTTGTACATTTCTCCACAAGAGTTGAATGGAAATGGGGGGGGGGGTGGAATGGGGCTTGTTCTTGTGCTCGTCTCTTTGTCTAGAAGTACTGGATCGGCCTCAATCATCATCTTCACATACAATTGTTGAATGTGATTTATCAACATTTGTGCACATCGTTTTGCTCTTTTTCCAGACACTGACATGTTTTCTGCCCTGTTGTATCTCTCTGCTTGCTAATTAACTATACTCACCAATAAACTGAACTGACACCAAATTCCATCCATGAAGAATATTTCATTCTTATTGAACTGTTAGTTCATTCTTGTGAGGAGAATTCTTCACATTGCTTGGCTGAACAATGTAAGTTAATGTTACATCACTCTATCCACTTGTTGAATTTATGAATGAAGTAGTGTAAGGTTCCCATTCCATCAGACATTTACCATCCTTGTAGTGTTGCCTGTCATGAAGTTTGTTATTTTATGGCAAATCCCTCTCTTGGCACCGATTCCAAAAGGAGATGTGATCGCAGCATTGTGATCACCAACGAAAATACAAGTCATCAGAAGGAAATGACCAAATTAATACAAAGCATAACAGTAGTAGTAAATAGCTCGCACAGACAGTGTCCTGAACCACTACCAGTGCGAGACAAAAAGCAAAGTTTCAATGAAAGTGAAATTACGAGGCTCATATAAGGCTTTTCCGCATGAGGATAAAATGTACTTATCATGTGTTCTTGATGTCACTGGAATACTCGAATCCTGTTTTGATTTCATCAGTTCAAAGTTCTGGTAGCATGCTGATGCACTGAGCTGATTTACCAAAATGTGAGTACGTATACGTATACTCTTGGCAGAGCATTTGGCACGCTCGGCATGTTGTGAATGATTTTGTGGGTAATGATGATTCCCTGGACGTGTCGCCACTCCGTCTCAGGCTTCTGATATGGCTGAAACCACTCGCTCTCAGCAGCCATGGGAATATGAACACAAGGATTTACCCACCCAACTGCTAAGCCACTCCAAAACCGAAAGGCGTACATTCTAATAGGTATCGTGTCACGTGGCAGTCCTCGGAGAGGGGGGGGGGGGTTTGAGGCCTCAATCAATAGGAATAATAATGAATGCTGCTTTGAATAGATTCCTTTACATTGAATAATTGTACAAGCTATTGTTTCCTCACAAGCTCAACCATTCATGACCAAAGTGCACATATTTTTGGAATGTCTTGAAAGCTTTGAAGCACTCCGTATACACACATTGTATTCCAGTTACTCTCATCGTACAATCTCGATGAACTACAGTATAAGCTACGGGTTTAAATATGCCATCAACGACTACTCTGATGGACCAAATTATTGCCTCCTTCTGGTTGGGGACCATTTTATTAGCCAGGCCCAACATTCGACTGAAGGTGGCATGGATTTTTACATGCAAAATCGAAGATTCGCAAGTATATTGGTTGGTCTGTTTGTGATTGTTTGTTACTTGAGAAAATCGAACATTTGCAAGTAGATTGGTCAGTCGACTTTGTTATTCTGTCTGTCTGTCAATAGCCTACAGGTCACAAATCTAAACCAATCATCGTGAAACTTTACGAAGGTGTACTGGAGTCATAAATGAGAAACCTGTTGATTTTGAGGTCAAAGGTCATCTTGAGGTCGAATTTCTAAAATCATATTTGTTTTTTTCATCCGATTGACTTGCAAGTAGAACAGGATTTGCATATTGGGAAACCAACTATTTTTGAGGTCAAAAGGTCAACTCAAGGTCGAACTTCTAAAACCATCAATTTTCATCTGAAAAAACCATCATTTTTTCATCCGATTAACCTGAAAATTTAGCAGCAATTGCATAGTGCCAACTATTTTTGACGTCAGCATGTCAATTTGGAAACCAACTATTTTTGACGTCAGCATGTCAATTTGGAAACCAACTATTTTTGACGTTGGCATGTCAATTTGGAAACCAACTATTTTTGACGTTGGCATGTCAATTTGGAAACCAACTTTTTTTGACGTCAAAAATGTCAATGGTCAACTCAAGGTTGAAATTTCTAAAATCGTCATTTTCCATCCAATTGACTTCAAATTTTAGAATAATAAAAATAATAATAATTGCACATTGCATCATTTAAATGGTTATTAGATTATTTTGAGGTGAAAAGTTCAAAGGTCAATTCAAGGTCGACTTTGTAAAAATCAATTTTAATCCGATTGACCTGAGCTTTGATTAAGATCATTAATTTTAATCTTAATAAAATGGACAATTTTATATATCCATGGCAACTTTCTTTTTTTTTGGGGGGGGGGAGGGGGTGGATTTTGCAAGTATCATGCTCTGCAAGACGTCTTTCTTTCTATTTGCAAAATCGAAGATTTTTCAAGTATATTCGTCGGTCGATTTTGTTATTCTGTCTGTCTGTTTGTTTGTCAATCGCCTACACGTCACAATTTTAAACCGATCTTCACTAAACTTTACCAAGTTGTAGAGGTAGTCTTAACTGAGAAGCCTATTGATTTTGAGGTCAAAGGTCATCTCGAGGTCAAATTTCTAAAATCGTCATTTTTCATCCGATTGACTTAAAAATTAAACAGCAATTGCATAGTATATCACTGAATTGGAAAACCAACTATTTTTGAGTTCAAAAGGTCAAAGGTCAACTCAAGATCAAACTTCTAAAATCATCAATTTCAATCTGAAAAATGATCAATTTTCATCCAATTAACCTGAGCTTTGATTAAGATTGTCAATTTAAATATTAATGAAATGGACAATTTGATGTATCCATGGCAACCTTTGGAGGGGGGGTGGATTTTGCAAGTATTGTGCTCTGCACGACGTCTTTTTCTTGTTTTTCTGTATGTCAATTGCTTGCAGGTCACAATTTTAAACCAGTCTTCATGAAACTTCACCAAATGATACAGTTTGTCTTACTCAAGAAGTTATTGATTTTGAAGTCTAAAGGTCAAAATGTCAACTTAGGTTATATTTCTAAAATCATCAATTTTCATCCAATTTACTTGAAATTCGAACAGGGTTTGCATATCATGTTACTAAATTCATCCGCCCATTATTTTTGAGGCCAACGTTTGCCACAAAAGCTCTAAATAGGCTGAAGATCAACAACTTAGGTGGTATTTCTAAAATCCTCAATTTTTATCCGATTGACTTGAAATTTGTGGAGGATTTGCAAATCAAGTCACTGAATTCAACCACCAATTATTTTTAAGGTCAAATTTGTTTAAGGGATTTCACAAGCATCATGCTCTGAGTCCTGAGTTCAAGCCCCGTTGGGACACTGAATTAATATATGTATGTATATGTATATATATATATATATATATATATATATATATATATATATATATATATATATATATATATAAACCAAGTCGAAAACACCAGGGGGTTGACTCAGCCTGCCATCCTTCCGAGGTCGGCGAAATGAGCACCAGTTGAACTGGGCCCGGTGTATGCCCCGGTTAGAATAGGTGTACCATATCCCTGTGTGTCGTAAGAGGCGACCAGGGTTGCGTCAGGAAGGGCATCCGGCGTAAAAACCTATGCCAAATCATTATGCGGACAACAAAACGAATTTCCATACCGGATCGGTCGAGGCCCGGGTTACCAACGACCGCCACCGGTACCGGTGGTCAGCAGGGTACCAGTGGAAATTGTGCTACTGCTGGGCGAAGGAGGAGAAGGAGACGGGGAAGGCGAGTCCGGAGGCAGTGGGAGAGGGGGAAGGGTAGAAGTGTGGAGGTGAGAGTTGGAACTCTGAATGTTGGGACGATGACTGGCAAAGGGCGAGAGTTGGCTGATATGATGGAGAGAAGAAAGGTGGACATACTGTGTGTACAAGAGACCAAGTGGATGGGGAGTAAGGCGAGGAGCATTGGAGGTGGTTTCAAACTGTTCTACCATGGTGTGGATGGGAGGAGAAATGGTGTCGGGATAATCCTGAAGGAAGATCATGTCAAGAGGGTATTGGAGGTGAGGAGGGTGTCTGACCGAGTGATGAGTGTGAAGTTGGAAATTGAAGGGGTGATGATGAATGTCATCAGTGCATATGCCCCACATATGGGGTGTGAGATGGAATATAAAGAAGATTTCTGGAGTGAGTTAGATGAAGTGGTGGAGAGTGTATCCAAGGATGAAAGAGTGGTGATTGGAGCAGATTTCAATGGACATGTTGGGGAAGGGAATAACGAAGATGAGGAGGTGATGGGGAGGTACGGTCTCAACAAGAGAAATGTGGAAGGGCAAATGGTGGTAGAGTTTGCAAAAAGAATGGAAATGGCAGTGGTAAATACGTATTTCAAGAAGAAGGAGGAACACAGGGTGACATACAAGAGTGGAGGAAAGTGCACACAGGTGGATTACATCTTAAGTCGGAGATGCAACCTGAAAGAGATTAGTGACTGTAAGGTTGTGGCAGGGGAGAGTGTAGCTCGACAGCATCGATTGGTGGTCTGTAGGATGACTTTAGAGGTGAGGTTGAGGAAGAGAGTGAGGGCTGAACCAAGGACCAGATGGTGGAAGCTGAAGGAGGAAGACTGTTGCGTGAAATTTAGGGAGGAGGTGAGACAGGCGTTGGATGGTGGTAAAGATGGGTGGGATGATTGGGCAACGACAGCAGAAGTTGTGAGGGAGATAGCTAGGAAGGTACTTGGTGTGACATCTGGACAGAGGAAGGAAGATAAGGAGACTTGGTGGTGGGATGAGGAAGTACAGGAAAGTATAAGGAAGAAGGGGTTGGCGAAAAAGAAGTGGGATAGTCAGAGAGATGAAGAAAGTCGGCAGGAGTACAAGGAGTGGCGTCGAAAAGCAAAAAGAGAGGTGGCTAAGGCCAAGGAAAAGGCATATGACGAGCTGTATGAGAAGTTGGATACAAAAGAAGGGGAAAAGGATTTATACCGATTGGCAAGACAGAGGGACCGAGCTGGGAAGGATGTGCTGCAGGTTCGGGTGATAAAGGACGCAAATGGGAATGTGCTGACGAGTGAGGAGAGTGTGTTGAGAAGGTGGATGGAGTACTTTGAGGAGCTGATGAATGAAGAAAATGAGAGAGAGAGAAGGTTGGAAGAGGTGGAGATAGTGAATCTGGAAGTGGGGTGGATCAGTAAGGATGAAGTGAGGATTGCTATGAAGAAGATGAAAAGTGGAAAGGCGGTTGGCCCAGATGGTATACCAGTGGAGGCATGGAAGTGCTTAGGAGAGATGGCAGTGGGGTTGTTAACCAGATTGTTTAATAAAGTCTTGGAAAGTGAGAGGATGCCGGAGGAGTGGAGATTAAGTGTACTGGTTCCGATTTTCAAGAATAAGGGTGATGTGCAGAGCTGTGGAAATTACAGAGGGATAAAGTTGTTAAGCCACACCATGAAGTTGTGGGAAAGAGTAGTGGAAGCTCAGTTGAGAGGAGAGGTGATGATCTGTGAGCAGCAATATGGGTTTATGCCAGGAAAGAGCACCACTGATGCGATGTTTGCTTTGAGAATGTTGATGGAGAAGTATAGGGAAGGCCAGAAAGAGTTACATTGTGTGTTTGTGGATTTAGAGAAAGCTTATGATAGGGTGCCAAGAGAGGAGTTGTGGTATTGTATGAGGAAGTCGGGAGTGTTGGAGAAGTATGTGAGGATCGTGCAGGATATGTATGAGGACAGTGTGACAGCGGTGAGGTGTGCGGTAGGAATGACGGACCGGTTTAAGGTTAAAGTGGGATTGCACCAAGGATCGACTCTGAGCCCTTTCCTGTTTGCAATGGTGATGGACAGGTTGACGGACGAGATCAGACTGGAGTCTCCATGGACCATGATGTTCGTGGATGACATCATGATCTGTAGGGAGAGTAGGGAGCAGGCTGAATCGAGCCTTGAGAGGTGGAGGTACGCACTGGAGAGAAGGGGAATGTTAGTCAGTAGGAGTAAGACGGAGTACATGTGCGTAAATGAGAGGGAGGGTGGTGGTATGGTGCGGTTGCAAGGAGTTGAGGTGGGGAAGGTGGATTGGTTTAAATACTTGGGATCAACTGTCCAAAGTAATGGAGAGTGTGGGAGAGAAGTGAAAAAGAGAGTGCAGGTAGGATGGAGTGGGTGGAGAAGAGTTGCAGGAGTGATTTGTGACAGAAGGGTAGCTGCAAGAGTGAAGGGGAAAGTATACAAGACGGTAGTGAGACCAGCTATGTTGTATGGTTTGGAGGCGGTGGCGCTAACAAAAAGACAGGAAGCAGAGCTGGAGGTGGCAGAGTTAAAGATGCTGCGATTCTCGTTGGGAGTGACGAGGATGGATAGGATAAGAAATGAGTGTATTAGAGGGACAGCGCAGGTAGGACGGTTTGGAGACAAAGTGAGAGAGGCGAGATTGAGATGGTTTGGACATGTGCACAGGAGGGAAACGCAGTATATCGGGAGAAGGATGTTGAAGATGGAGCCACCAGGCAGGAGGAGAAGAGGAAGGCCAAAGAAGAGGTTCATGGATGCGGTGAGGGCGGACATGCGGGTGGTTGGAGTGTCAATGGAAGATGTGGAGGATGGAGCGAAATGGAGACAGTTGGTCCGCTGTGGCGACCCCTAACGGGAGCAAGCCGAAAGAGGAAGAAGAAGATTATTTTTGAGGCCAACGTTTGCCACAAAAGTTCTAAATAGGCTGAAGATCAACAACTTAGGTGGTATTTCTAAAATCCTCAATTTTTATCCGATTGACTTGAAATTTGTGGAGGATTTGCAAATCAAGTCACTGAATTCAACCACCAATTATTTTTAAGGTCAAATTTGTTTAAGGGATTTCACAAGCATCATGCTCTGCAGGACGTTTCTTGTTTATTTGTTCAGGGTGCCAGCGATAGCTCACCTACTCTTTGTGAAGGCATCATGCATGAGATCTTTAATGTCCACCAAAATCACTGCTGGCAGACGAGTCCTCCGTTTTAACATCCAACCGAGGGAGGGTGCACACAATGATGCCTCACCCTGCATGGGAAACATCAGAATGACAGTTTACAGCTGAGTCAAGATTCAAACCCAGGCTAGACAGCTCAGAGGCGAGTATGCACACTTCTGAGCTATCTTGCCAGCTGGTTTAAATATGAGATGTCTGTAGAAAAACCGAGCGGCATCCTATTAATTCCTCCAACCGTGCTGGACTCATGCTCTTTCGTTTTAGATCCTCAAATGATCTCGGCTTTGATGATTAGATTTATGCTTGCGTGGGTGTCATTTTGTTATTTCTCCTTAAGATCCAGGCCTTAAATGATGTATGTGGACAACTCACAAGTTATAATCTCTATATTCCACTTAAACAAGATTACCAGCAGGTGAATGGATCTTGATTTACATCAACCATGGTAAAGTATGTTAGTCTTTAGATGATGCTACACCCCAAACTTTGATCTATGGTTTTTGTGCTTCCTGAACTTCGAGTAAGCTCAAAGATTAAAGTAAAATGCACTTTGTCACGTTTTATTTTACAGATACCAAAAACAATGATTTTAAATGGAATGCAGAAAAGAACATTGGTGTTTCATGCTATTGATAAAATTCCATTATATTCACCTGAATAAATATTCAAAGTTTGTAATGTGTGAACAGTAAATGTCAACAACCCAAAAAAATTGTCAGCGTTGGGATAAACTGTTATTGTTATAAACTGTTCTAACAGGAAATGCAATTTTTTATTATTGCGTTTTTCATTTGGAGGAGAGATAAATCCCCCAAAATGGGGTGGGGGCATGGGTGCAGTATTGAGCAGAGGTAGGTCCAACAACAATGCACAGTGGTACATCCAACAGGATTTACAATGGGATGGTGCATGCAGAAATAATCACCCTATTGGACCTCAGCTCAGATAGGTCCAATAGGATGGTGCAGAGATAGGTCTGATAGGATGGTGCAGAGTAGGTCTGATAGGATGGTGCAGAGGTAGGTCCGATAGGATGGTGCAGAGATAGGTCCGATAGGATGGTGCAGAGTAAGTCTGATAGAATGGTGCAGAGGTAGGTCTGATAGAATGGTGTAGAGGTAGGTCTGATAGGATGGTGCAGATGTAGGTCTGATAGGATGGTGCAGAGGTAGGTCTGATAGGATGGTGCAGAGGTAGGTCTGATAGGATGGTGCAGAGGTAGGTCTGATGGGATGGTGCAGAGGTTGGTCTGATAGGATGGTGCAGAGGTAGGTCTGATAGGATGGTGCAGAGGTAGGTCTGATAGGATGGTGCAGAGGTAGGTCCGATAGGATGGTGCAGAGATCGGTCTGATAGGATGGTGCAGAGGTAGGTCTGATAGGATGGTGCAGAGGTAGGTCTGATAGGATGGTGCAGAGGTAGCTCCGATAGGATGGTGCAGAGGTAGGTCCGATAGGATGGTGCAGAGGTAGGTCCGATAGGATGGTGCAGAGGTAGGTCTGATAGGATGGTGCAGAGGTAGCTCCGATAGGATGGTGCAGAGGTAGGTCCGATAGGATGGTGCAGAGGTAGGTCCGATAGGATGGTGCAGAGGTAGGTCTGATAGGATGGTGCAGAGGTAGGTCCAATAGGATTGTGCAGAGTAGGTCCGATAGGATGGTGCAGAGGTAGGTCTGATAGGATTATGTAGAGGTAGGTCCGATAGGATGGTGCAGAGGTAGATCTGATGGGATGGTGTAGAGGTAGGTCCGATAGGATAGTGTAGAGATAGATCTGAAAGGATAGTGTGGAGATAGATCTGATAGGATGGTGTAGAGATAGATTTGATAGGATGGTGTCGAGGTAGGTCCGATAGGATGGTGTAGAGGTTGGCCCAACAGGATGATGCAGGGGTAGATCCAACAAGATGGTGCATGGGTAGTCCTGACAGGACTGTAAAGAGGTAGGTCTGATAGGATGGTAAAGGGGTAGGCTCAGCAAGATGGTGCAGTGGTTGGATCAACAGGATGGTGCAGCTGCAGCACATTTGCCTCAGCTGTCTATGAGTTTTTGATTCCTGGGATACTGTTATTAATTGTCATGTTGGTGCTTCACAGGCAGAGACTTGCATCATAAAGTGTGCCATCCCTCGGATGAACGTAAAACTGCATGTCCCATCTGCAAGCATTAGTTAGTGGGCTTAAAAGATCGCATGGTGTCTTTAGAGTATGATTAAGTCATATATTGCCAGCATCCTTAGCCAAATTTAAAATTGCTGCCTAATTTTCATGGGCACTGCATCAGCAGCACAGCTGGACTTCAATAATTAGGCAACCAGCAGTCCATATTTGTAATGTAATCCTGGTACACTTCTCATTTGTTAATGATGACAACTGGAGTTTGTCTTTTTGTTTTTCCAGGAGAATATGACATGTGCCGACCAGTTTTTTCAATCCTGTTTTTATTCGAACATGTTAAGCATTCCTTCCTAATATGCACATACCAGTTGTAAGGGTGAAGAGGTAGCATGGAATTTTAAGAAATATCGACAGGCCTTCGCACCTCCGTGGAGCAACATCTTGCATGTGTTCATCATACCAAAATATGCAGTTTGGTGTCTGTCTGTCTGTGCGTATTTTCGACCACGATACATTGGCTCGTTACGTATCCAATCTCAACCAACCTTTGCAGGAGGACGAAGGGTCACACATCAGAAGTTGTAGCCCCTTCATTTGCCCCCCTCCCCTTGTGAGAAATCCTTGTTAAGGTGTCTAGATAGATAGCTTCTCATGGCATTTTTCCAAAGCTGCTTTAAATAACAAAGGTAACTGGAACGAGAATTGATTTGTAAGATATGTTCTCCACCGATGTGATATTTTATAAGTCCAAAAATGGCATAACACTGTGAAGAAATTGACGAAATGCACTGAAACTCGAACTTGTTGTGTATCTTGTCATAATAAAGCCGCGGACCACGTTTCAGTTGAATATCTTAAAGGGCATGGGAAGAAAGTGGGAAAAAACACAGGAGGGATAGATAGACAGACAGACAGACAGACAGACAGACAGACAGACAGACGGATGGACAGATGGAGAGCAAACCTACAGTTCCCTCTGGTGAAACTGACAGGGAACTATTAGCAACAATAATGATAATAGCATCATATTAATATTATTACAAAACAATATTAACACTAATAATATCCCCTCTCCCCTCCTTGGGCAAACGCCGTGCTAACGTGTATAAAAAGATTATCGTGGCATTTCCTGTAGGCACCCCTACTGAAAGTTTAAGAAAACAAAAAAAACACAAACACATATGATTACCTTTTGAAACAGTCACTACTGATGTTTAACCCAAAACTGAAAGAGAGGAAACCCGACGTTCTTGTGGTGATGCTTGCACACTTATCCCATTCCCCCACAGACTAACGGACACTTCCCTCGATGTACTGTTATCTAAATACCCCAGAGAGGATAACATGACCCTTCATACCACTCCCATCGGAAGGGTGTACTATTCTTAACAAATTCCTTATTGCCCTGCTACTGGACCAGACGGTATTGGCTCACGTGTCCGAAAAATCTGCTCTGCTGGTCGTGCACATCCTCTCTGCCCTTTTCACCCTGTCATTTGCACTAGGTCATCTTCCATCGGCTCGGAAATCTGCCAACATTACCGCATTACATGCAAAAACTTATCCCCTTAACTACAGACCTATCAGCTTACTTCCAATCATCAGCAAGGTCATAAAAACCATTATTACAGATGATATGAAATCCTTCCTTTTCTCCAACAACCTAATCTCAGATCATCAATTTGGATTCACACCAGGTCACTCTCCCCTGACGTGCTGCTTCTACTCACCAAAAAATGGATGGAAGCCCTCATTGTCAGACATGAGATCAGTGCCGTCTCTCTGGACATATCTCATGCTTTTGATACAGTCTGGAATCCTATATTACTCTCCAAACTGTCTGTCTACCTACGGTACCCAAGGCCAATTCCACACATGGCTTACTGACTTCCTTTACTCTCGAAAGCAATGTGTGGCTCTCAATGGAATCCTTTCATCTCCTCTACCTGTCAACCCTCTGGGCTTACACCTTTGCCTCAAGCCTTACTCCACTTAATGCTGTGGAAACCAAGGCCTTCAATGTCATTGGACTCTTTCATGACAAAGCTGAGTTTATGGGCCGACGACTTTCATATTGCAAACGGGTCGGTGGTCTCTCTGGGTTCCTCTGCCTCTTTTTTGGTCTTGCATCCTCTGTTCTTTCCTTGCATTGCCCCTCCCCCCTCCACAGTTTTCTGCAGGGTGCACATGGTGTTCCAGCAACCCCCTTCTGGTGAAACTTTCAAAATCCAGAAACTCACCTGCACTCCTTCGTTCCTCTTTATTCCTGCCTATGGAACAAACTTCCATAATTTCTTCAATCTCATTCTTCCTTGCAGGTCTTCAAGACAGCTATTCACCACCATATCAGATCGTCCTCAATCCAAAACCATGATCTTTTCTACCCTCGTTAACCCCACCTCCAACCCTTCTTCCAAATTTCCAGCTTTTCCCTCGTGTGAGTTTCATTCTGCATCTATTTTGACCTTTCCTGCCCTCCATTCCTCCCCACATTCATTGTTTGTCCAAGTCTCCCTCTATCTTGGCATTCAACTCTGCTGTTAGTGTCCCCCACCCCCTCCCCTCTCTCCTGTTCCTTATCTCCTGTTATGTCCTGATCTGTTCAGTGTGATGTCCACGAGTCTCGACTATGTGTACAAAAAAACAAACAAGTGTAATCTTTGAGCTTCCCTTCAACTGTCCTTCAGTGTGGAACGAACTCCACATGTCCTTCCTACCATGCTCTTCTCTTCATTGCTATTCAAACTGCACTTCTCCATTTCATGGTGTCTATGATTCCCACTGATGGGCTTGATTTTGTTTTTATCCTTTATTGATCTTGCCTCCACCAATTTCCTTTCTTCATTATGCTCTCTTTTATGAATGCCAGGCATTTTCGACCTGTGCATCTTTCCCCTGCTTTATGTTTTTGCCCTCCAAACCTCTGTGTCCTTGCTCTTCCATAAACCTCGGCATTCAAGAAATGGCAAATGCATGCTCTTTAAATCTGGATCCAATGGATCACGAGTCTGACTGTGCAGGTGAGTTAATAAGGCTTTTATAGATATAGCCTATCTAGTTAGTGCATGGCAGGGTGGAATGAGGAAAGTATTTCAAGGAGGGTCCATAATGACTTTATTCTTTCCTATGGCTATCATCAAAGGGAAATTGAAAAATATATAATGTGATCATTATCAAATTTTCAGTTCACCTTGCTTTTATTAATAGAGACAATTAAGCAGTCGATGGAATTGCAACTTCGAATTTCCCAATAGTTTATCCGGGGAGGCTGCCTTGACTCGGATTCCCTGTGTCCACGATTGGCTGTGAAATACGTCGCATGTTTTTCACAGCTAATCATTGACTCCCGATGGGAAGACGCTGTTGACTTCAAGGAATAAATGTCTGAAAGTAATCAGATAGAGCAATTATCTCACACATATACCAGATATTTATACTAATAAAAGGCAATAAGTGTGTGTGTGTGTGTGTGTGTGTGTGTGTTTTGGTTGTTGGTTGTTATATCCAAAATGCGGGTTTCAGAAGTTGTGTGTGTGTGCTTGTGTTGTTGGTTGTTATCTCCATATGCGGGTTTCAGAAGGTGCAACGGATCCCTCCCAGATGTCGAAGAATCCACCGTCGTGTGTGCACACGTGTGCGTGTTTGCGCGTGTGTGTGTGTGTGTGTGTGTGTGTGTGTGTGTGTGTGTGTGTGTGTGTGTGTGTGTGTGTGTGTGTGTGTGTGTGTGTGTGTGTGTGTGTGTGTGTGTTTGTGGGTGCGTGTGTTTTGGTTGTTGGTTGTTATATCCATATGCGAGTTTCAGAAGTTGTGTGTTTGTGTTGCTGGTTGTTATCTCCATATGCGGGTTCTCAAAGTATCCACCGTTCTGCATGTGTGTCTGTGGGTGGGTGTGTGTGTGGGTGGGTGTATCTGGTTGGTATCTCCATATAATGGTTTCATAATGTGGAATGGAGTCCTCCAAGGGTGGGCTCAAGTATCCAGCTTCATTTCATTAAGGGGTCACGATTCTCGGACTAAGTTGTGAAGTTTACTGTTTTCAAAGTTTTGTGCCGAGGGCTCTCTTCAGGATCGTTACTGAGCCCTGGACGGCTTACAACTGTAGTTTGTTTGTCGTGATATTCCCAGGGATGGTTTTTAATATCTCTGTGAGGTTCTTCGTTATCATTCCTGTGAGGCTTTTCATAATTACTGGTCAAGTTTGGCATACTTCAGCTTCCAGGATATTTTCACTTCATGCTTGAGGTCTTGGTATTTGGTCATTTTCTTGATTTCTGCTTCGTTAGACCAAAATCACCGGAATTAACACCTCAACTAGCAATTAAGTCAATAAACTCACGCCTGTTTGATGGAGGTGGAAAATGCTGTCTCAGACGTCATTCCAGAATATCTCATAAATGCTTGATTGGGTTCAGAGCTGGTGAGTGACAATGCCATGACATATGGATAACATCAGTGTCATGCTCATCAAACCATTGGGAGAAGACCACACATGCTGTTGGGGGGTGGGGGGCACTGTCATCCAAGAAGGCATCCCTCCGGTAGGAAAGAAATGCTGTAACATGGGGTGAAGATGATCACTCGGTGTCATTAAGTAGCAATTGGCATTGGCCTTGCCTTCAAGGCAGAATGACTGCACCCAATCGATGCCAGGATAATGTCCCTCACAACATTACAGAACCACCAGAATACTTCACCGTTGGAATCAAGAACTCAGGGTTCTTGAGTTATTTAGGTTGGCACCACACGTGCACTAATCCGTTTGTCGAGAACATGTGAAGGATGATTCATCTGACCATATCACATTTCTCCACTGCACTGATATCACCATCCTGGGGTCTGCACTTCTGCCCACTGTTTGTTCCACAGAGCATGATGCCATAGTCGGGTTGTAGTGTAATAATAATAGTAATACCATTCCTTTCGTGCTGTAAATGCGCATCGGGCTGCCAAGGCAGCACTTCAAATCAATGCATGGATATCACAATCTTGGAGTCAGTAGTTCATTGCCTGTGCTCTTTGCACCACTGGATTCGCAAATGTGTATTGCCAGGTGTGATAAGTGGTTTGTCTACTACAACCCAACTGTTTGGTGTTGGTTTATCAGTTAAGGTAATTAGGTTGGGACCTTAGGGTCATGAGTTCAAGCCCCCTTTTTTACTGTTGAATTCACACCAGGTGGGGTTGACACTGCTGTTGAATTCACATCCTTTTGAGGTTGGCAAAATGAGTACCATTGTACTGGGGTAGTAACCATTCGGGGTAACCTGTGTTGGAGTGGAGACCTGTCCAGGACTCTACTCCTTGCCAATGAACCTGCCTTGGCAGCCAAATGTGCCTTTACAGCATGAAAGCAATTAAATTATTATAATTACACTACAACCCGTCTATGGAGTCGTGCTCTGTGGAGTTCTCGGTGGACCGTTTTTGATGAAGCTGGCTGCTCATGCCCCAGGTTGAAATTTACACTCAATTGATTTGCAGTTTCTCACCTGCTTTGCCTTGCACTTTAAATTAATGCACGGATATCATGATCCTGATGATGTCTTTCCCTCGGAGTTCCATGCCACTCACCTTCGACACCGTTGCTCATGAAATATCAGCAAGTTGAGCTGTCTTTGTCATTGAAGGTCCTGCCAAACGTGCCCCAACAATCATCCCTATTTCAAAGACACTGAGGTCTCCTCTTGCAGCCTTGCTCACCATATTTATAGGCAACCAAGGTTGTGCAACATTTTCATACATGACTTTAAGCATGCTGGGATGTTGTTTTCTTAATTAATACATGGAATACACCTGTGTGGAAGCTGTCGCTTTCAATATACTTAATGTCCCTCATGTTTACCCAGGTGCTTCCATTTTTTGTCCACTACCTGTAGTTGATATTATCATGTCTTAATGGGAAAATACAGCACCTAGACTTTTCGAAGATCATGTGTATGCCTTTGAGTTCATTAGTGTAAGTTGAGCAGAGAATCAGAGGTGACAAGGGTGAGTGGTTGGCTGCCTCATGAGCTTGATGGGAATAATGAGACCAGACAGGGTCTGAATGCCAGTTTCAAGGATGAGACAAGAGGGAGGCAATAGAGCAAAGGTGACCTAACAGGCAGACCGAGAACTTGTTTGCCAATAGATGAGATGCTGGATCCAAACGGAGGAGACATACAAGTGGTGAGCTGTGCCGAGGTTTGAAGTGAAAGCGTTAGATCATAAGATTGTGCGACTTTTTGAGGCCAGTGATGACCTTGCATCAGCGGGAACACCATCATCATTATCAGTGTCCACACGCTGTCTGTTTCAGGACCCACAGTTCTGGAAGTGCAGTTTCTTTGACTGAAAACCAACTCTGGATGGGTTGCCACTCCGTCGCAATTATGCAAGTTAGGAATTTGGACAGTGTGATCGTCCAAATGGCATACCCTTTTCAAAATGTGCCGTGGGATCTTGAACATCTATCATGGAATACTAGCAAATTGAAAAGCTGAATTGACATTGTAACAAAGGACGACACACTTGCCGATGCAACGCCCTGCCTGTGCAGAGTGTGAACATTTCCAAGAAGAAATTGATTTGCAAACAAAAAATGGATCTTCCGAGTAACAACACGATATCAGTTTGATTACCTTCGCATTCTGCGAAAGGTTATGTTTTGGTCGGCGTGTATTTATTTATTTATTTATTTATTTATTTATTTATTTATTTATTTGTAATCTTGTGATTCGTATAACTCAAAAAGTATTAAACCGAATTGCATGAAATTTGGTGGGATGATTGGTTATTAGCCAGGAAGCATTCGATTAGATTTTGGGATCGTTCGGGTCAAAGGTCAAGGTCAAGGTCATGAAAAGGTCAAAATCGTCTTTTTACGATAACACGGTCAATTTTTATTCAATTTGCATGCAACTAAAGCCAAAATGTTCAGAATTCAACGCCTCATCTTGTGATATGCAATATGACACAATGACGCCCATACTCTTGTTACCGGTTAGGGGTCAAAGGTCAGGGGGTCACGACCTTGAAAAATATGCGGTTTTTGTCATAACGCGGTCAATTCTTGTCCGCTTTACATGAACCCAGCACCAAAATGTTCAGAATTTAATGCCCAATATTGTGACACAATGACGTCATAACACATGTCACCAGTTGGGGTAAAATATCGGGGGGGGGGTCACGCCCTTGAAAAATATGCGGTTTTCGGCATAACTCAGTCAATTCTTATTCGATTTGCATGAAACCAGAATCAAACGAGATTACCTTCTCTTGTTGAAACGTTGTATTCACCAAGCTTGCGAGTGAAGACTCGCCAAAACGATGTGAGTTGATTGTTGTTTAGTCCGTAGCCCCCGAAAGTCGGGGGGGTCATGACATTATAGATATGTGGTTTGTGTCATAAGACCATTCATATGAAACCAGTTCCCCACACTCATACCAAGAACAAAAAAAGTAGTGGCGGCGAAGGTATGCGCTCTATGAGTGCCCGTTCTAGTTTGAGATGGGACTTACTCCGTTAAAATCTTTCCATCTAATGATGAATGAACTGTCAATTGACATCTTACCAATTGAGTGTAGTTTATTTCACTTAGAGTTAGTTATTTTAAACATGTGATTAAATGACAGGATGATTTTTTTTTTGTTACAAGCCTTCCTTATTAAAATGTTCCAATTTACCTAATATGTATTCTCTCAAATAAGTGGTTGTCATTGAGATGATCCACATTCAAAACTGAAGGAACCACTAACTTTAATCACTGCCCAGTGGGTGAGTCTCGGGTATGATGTTTCGACCATCGAGTGGTCTTCATCTCGGACTGTGTGGGTATTGTGAAAACGATAAAAAACACAAGACTTTGAATAGTAGTATCTGCTTATTGCAATTTCGTGATGACTCACCTTCATACGACCCCCCTTGGAGAGTAATTTATCACTGGGTGCTCGATGATGCCTGGAGACTCCATTTGGAGGTCGAAACGTCGGTCTTGTGCTTTTGTTTGTTGAGCATCTCCACTAGCTGATGGTCCCTTCAGTTCTGAATTTGCTGTCTCTGTGCTCCTTATAAACAACATTTACCTCCACCACCGAAGGTGGATGGAGGTTATGTTTTCACTACGTCTGTCTGTTTTTTTGTTGGTTTGTTTGCGAACAGGATATCTCAAAAGTTATGGACTAATTCGGACGAAATTTGGTGGAGAGCTTGGGTATGTGACAAGGACGAAATTATACATTTTGGTGAAGATCCAGAACCGGATCTGGATCAGAGAATTTTAAAGTGATCTTTCACCATTGAGAGATCGGGCTGAAAACGACATATAGCAGGATATCTCAAAGTGTTGTTAAGTTTTATTGCATTCTGAATTCCCTAGGCAAAAATGCTTCAGTTAGAACTATAGTATATGAGAGCTGTACTCTCATATACTATAGCAGGAAATCTAGTCCTACAACAGTAGTCTGCAGAGAATTACGACAGGAAAGGAATGCTACTTTTTGCCTGGGCCAGATCTGGCCGATCAGTGGGATACAAAACGAAAACGAATCATTCAGATATGCGCACTACCGAGTGCCCTTCTCATTATAGACTGGCATGATAGCTTGGTATTAATACACCTATCGAGTACTTCTGATTTGTCTCATCTGGGCTTGATTGTCGATGGAAATGTGTCCCACTTTCCCATAAGATGTTGTCCACGTGTTCGGCTTCGCAGGACATTGATTGGACAGAATTCCATCACTGCTTGGTCTCACCTTCTGAGATGAAAAGATTCTGCAGTATCTTATCTGAATGAAGGTCTTTAAAGTGCAACGAAAGGCAATTTCAAAAACACAATAATTGCTAGATCTAATCATTGTTAAAGTTTTCACAACTTTTCATCTCATTCTTTGCAAATACAAGAACACCATTGAGCAGCAAATGTAACTTTGGTGAACTTTGCAGTGATTTCTGTGGAAGCCTCCACGAGTTGTCCATGATTGCCTGCAAAGCCATTAAATCCACATTCTATGCAAATGCATTTCAATAATGTTGAGAGAGCCAGTAAGCCACTCCGGCAGCTCCTTGTTAGACAGGCTTGGGTTGCTGGATCATGTTAAAGATTTTTCAGGGCAGGAAGAACCACCTTGCTTTGGAAAGTTCTTCATGCGGTGTTAAATATTTTAAAATGCCACTAAGCTTCCTCCAAACTCCAGAGGTGCAAATAGTTATCCTGATTCCTTGATCTAATGTCTCATCGACACAGTGAGCTGCAGGAAAAGAGAAATGCAAATTAGAGAAGGATTTGCATGAGGCAGAAATAACGAGATGGAAGCATTTCCAGAAAGGCAATACCTTGAACAGAACTCGACACCACACTCTTTCCACCTTTATATTATCTTTGCCTCGGGACTTGTTCTGCGTATTGGAAAGTCATGCTTCACATTAATCATTCATGGTGAATTTTGTATGTTTGAGAGCAGGGATTGTTGTTCATGGCATTGCACTATGTTTTTGTCACGTCATATTCGGTGCTTAGCACGCATGCCTGGAAGGAGCAGGACCGAGAAAGGATAGAAGACGACTGCTCGCAAACCATGTTAGTATGTGGACAGACTGACCAAGCCAAATGGTTTATGCTTCAATGCAAAACCAGCACCAAGGTTTTGTTACTGTAGAGTCTCTTACCCTTCATATATGGAATAAGCAGATGGCAATGAGTCTTGCTCTGCAATGCCGTCCGTGTGTGTCAGGGATTTTGGCAATCTCCTAAAGTGCTCTCCTGCACACATCCTTCATTCTCCCGTCTATACAATTTCACATAAAAGATTTTCCAACTGTGCCTGGCAGGTACTTGTCTGCCTTGCCAGAATTTTTTGTGTCTTTTGTTGTTGTTGTTGATGTGCTTTGTGGCAGCAACAAGGAACAATGTAAAGCAATGCCTCTGGAATCGGTTTCCTAGGAAATTGGCATTCTGCGTTGCAAAACTATAATTGTAGGTAATGGCATGCCTGTATCTTAACACTGCCGTTATATCACAAGCGTTGACGTTGCACAAGAGCCTGCATACCTTTCCTGCATATTAACCATATTTCTGCAATGATGAGGTTCATGGAGGAATAAATTTTCATCATCCTATTGAACATCAGGGGTTCTCAGGAACACAAATATAAAGACAGGGAAAGCTCCTCAAATACAGCAACCTTGAAGGACAGTTGTATCTCGGCGTTTGAAACGTTCATCTTGGAGACATGCCTGTCTCCATTGATTACCATATTTTCACATCAAAATGAGTTTTTTTTAATTAAATCAAAGCATTATGATTTCACTTGCACTTGTAGCCTGGGCCCCAAATTACACGGTCATCACAAACAATGTAAAAAATATGTATTCTTAAAGCTATGCTTGCTGCTTCGGCCTTCAAGCATAATCAGCAACATAAGCAGCTGAAGTGGAGAGGTCACCAGGCATGCGACCTATTACATACCACATGACATTGAAGTACCAATAACCAGGAAGGCAGAATCTTTAGCAACTTATCAAAAACCATGTGATTAGTGAAAATATCCATCTCAAATTTCTTCCTCTCCCCATCGTTCACCAACGGTTCCCCAGATGCTACATATATACCATGCTCCTTTGCCTCCCTCATTCACATCTCCAAAAGTTGTTTCCATTATTATCCTGCTCATCACACACTACTCTAGCATCCCTTTCTTTCTCGTAAACATTTCAATTTAGCCCTTCCCCACCACTGCCCCATGACTTTGAATAACTAGAGCTCATAGAACACGTTACCCCATTCTGTCTCGAGAAACAAGGACATGGGCAGGGTCTATGAGCGGCAATTATGATTGGTCGTGATGACGTAAAATGTCGTAATATGTTGTCGTCAAGTACCGTTAGACGAAGTATTTTGAAGGTTGTAGAAAAATATTTTTTGGAAGTTGACCGCTGTTGATGCAGCGTTTTTCACACCACCTTATTCAACATGTTACATTAGTTATTCATTCCTGTTGTTTGTGTCCATTATGACATCCTTAAAAACAGTAAGTTTCCTGTTTGGAATTATTTTCAATTTTGTTTGACTGCCAGACAGGTAGACAGAGTAAAACACAAGAGATCACTCCTCTCCGTGCATTTGCGATCAGGATAAATTCACAGTCAAAGTACTGCTGAACTACAAGTTCGTTTTCCGATTCTTGTTCTGGTTTGTGTTTAAGATAAAACATTCAATTGAAATTAAGATTGTCCTCCATCATAAACTGATGTTTGGATACAGACAGACAGACAGACAGACAGAAGTGAACCAATCGCTTAACCCCGCTTTTCATTCCGCGTGTGTTGGGTAATAAATATATGGCCTCAAATATAATCCAAACACCATGTGTATTACCATATAATTAATCAAATAAATAATATACTTCATTTTTTGATTAATGCGCATTGAAAAGATAAAAGCATGTCATTTGTTTCACACCAAGTGAAAAACAGCTCGGTGTGTGTACATGTCCTCGTGTTCGATTCTCAATGTTCTTGCATATGGTTACAAAACTGCAAGGGCAGGTGTTGTATGGGTGGTGAGAGGGCTATCTTGTGGATGAACAATCATCTGACCATTATGTGTACATTAAAAATCCCACTATATAAATAATGTGGATGGCCTTAAATTTGAACCTCTTCCTGAAACAAATTTCTCTTTCCGACCTTATTGATGCTTGTGGTTTAGTGCGAGAGCAGCCTCGGCTGTTGACGTCACGCTTGTTCAAGACCCTGTTTGCCTGAATGGTCCAACACTCTCTATGCAATTTTTCTTTTCTTTTTTTATAACGAATTTACATGAGTCCAGAAACTAAGGAATTCATGAAGCATGTTCAGGCTCTCGATACAATTTTCTATGGATTACGATCTATCGCCTTGATGAAACATGCTTAACATTTTGAGCGCTCATCTTGGTTTGTAATCGACGGTGCCGGGCGGAGCACATCATCGACGTTTATTTAAACTCTTGGGTTTTCACGCTCGACTCGACCGTCAGCGAGCTCGACACTTAACGGGAAAGAAAGTTTGTGTTCACAGTCCCATAACACAATCAGCATATTTTGTTCATGATGAAACAGATACATCACACGGTTTCGAAAGAGGATAGAGTTTCAAAAAAACAAACATCGATTGGTTTGAGAGGTCCTGTGCATTCAACACAACATTACAATGAAATGGCAAACGTCATCAACATATGGAAGGAAGGGGTGGGGGAGATGGTCAAGGTCATAATAATTATATAGACAATTATACATATCTGATATACCAGGCGTGTGCCTTTGTGCTTGCAAGTTTGTGTGCCGAAGTGTGTTTTTTGATCCAATGTCATTCCCCGACCAAAATAGAAGCATTCAAATCTGGGCTCATCTCCAAAATCGTACGCAATAACACGACTTGTAAGCCAGTGGAGTTTCGTCAAAATTGTATCTTGTGTGACGGGCTTTCGGCACAATGGCTAGAGGGACAAAGGGTGATCAAATTGTCTATTTTATCCCATTAAAGAAAGGTCATTGTATCCTCATGGCTTACACTCTACTTACCAAAGCACAACACGTGCTGCACTTACACATCATTTATGGTGACGGCGACACATAACCAGTGTCTACACTGGAAGGTGGGATAACATCCAAGAACCCACACTTTAGTGGAATCTATTAGGGTTGGTTTTGATGTACTTTGGGGAAGGAATACAACAGGCATATGTGGGACAAAGTTTGCAGCAGAATGCAGTTCTGTCTGATAAGTTAATGACATATCAAACCAACAAGTCTTTCTCAGGACCAGCTTTCATCCAAGGCACACCTTTGCCATATCATACGTTGAATTAAAAAAAATTACATTTCATTATCCTTCACAGAATAATAGAGCATGTTTATCTCTCATATTATCTCGAGGTAATAAGAGACGTCTATACACGACTTACATTGAAATGTAGTAAACTAATAACAAGCGGCCACAACCATCCTTAGCCATGTTGTGGAATGTCAGCCGAGGTCTTTATGCAAATGAGATGAAAAAGGACTCCAATGAAAGTTCTGGTCAACACAAAGAGCAGGATAATATTTTCGTGTTCATTATCTTCTTTGTCGTCAGTTGTGCCACACCGCTGACACACCACGTATGATAGAGATCTGAGATTGTGTCAGCCTCGTTTTTCTTGAGCTTGATCTGAGAAAAGCTTTCAAGCAAATAGAGGCCAAGTGAGTGTTTCTTCCCAGTGAATCGTTTCCCAGGAACTCCTGGAAAACTGTGGGAAATCGATTCGGGATTCCAGCCTTTTTTTGGTTCGGGCTCGAAAAACTTGTGCTCGAACCATCTGTTGTGGAAAGTGTAGATGTGCTTGTGTAGTGTGCTCTGTGCACCTCCTTTGCCACCACTAAGGAAAGACTCATCAACTTGTATTTTATGGCCCTCAAAGCCATCCCACAACCAAGTTGACTTAGTAATAAATGTGTGCATTGGTAAAAGTTACTTGTTACTTTGTAACTTCGTACAAAGTTACTTGATTGGATGGAAAATGTGGCCGGCGCTCCAAAACATCCATTCTCTGCAGGCATGGGTTGCAGGATGTTTTGATGTCCCAGGAGTTTTTTTTCTTCCTTCACTTGTTTTTTTCTTCCACCCTCATTTTTTCACATTTATTCACTTTAAATTATTCGTTTTCTCTGCAATCGCTTGAGCGATTGGCATGAAACGTTCAACATTGGAACACCTAAACATGGAGAATTTTTTAACAAAGTTACATGATGATTGGATGGAGAATGTGGCCGGCATTCCACATTCCAGAATGTGGCCGCCATTCCGGCATGGAGAATGTTGCCGATGGAGAATGTGGCCGGCCGGCACTTAAGTGTCGTTTTCTGTTGGCACGGGTTGCAGGGTGTTTCATGCACCAGGGATAAACGGCCTCCACCTCGCTTTGCTTGACCTCGGCCGAATAAACATAAAACACAAGGTTCAAACTGTGGTTTCTTGTATTCTGTAACAATTTGCTTCACCACTAAGGCCTAAGTCACATTTGGCACGGTGGCCGTAGGATCTACAAAATCTACGGCCACTAGCAATTATAGGGCGGCCGCAGTATTTCCACGGTCACACAATGTAGCAGTCACATACGTTTTATTTTTCGGGGAGCCGCACGGGGTATTTAGAAATCGTGGAGACCGAAAACATGGGGGTGCCGTACGGTCTTTGATTTGATGTCGCACGGTGACCTTAGGGCGTCCCTGCGGCGGCCATAGAATTTTCAAGGCAGACACAAGGTAGCGTCAAGGTGCCCGCAAGGCGACCACAGGAGGGCCCTAAGGCGAACGTGTGGCCAGACGGACGGTAACGAGTGGGTATATATACCAGTTCTTTTTTTACTGAAATAAAAATATAACAGTTCGGAACATACCAGTATATATACGTAACTGAATATACTATAACTATAATATATATAACTGAATATACCAGTTCGGAGTACCGTGGTGCCCCCAGAATCCGAGCGCCCCATTGTTTGAACAAATTGGAATCCGAACAATTTTTTCGAGAAAATTTTGCCCTAAAAACCGAACACATTTTAAAAAACCGAACACAACGTAGCGTTCATGTTTGTTCACGTGCGTCTCGCCGCCTGTTCAGCCCGCATCTTCGCGCTTTGTTCATTCAGTTCGTTGGTGGAAGTACTCGTGAAAGCATCTCTCGTGTGTCGATCGCTACTTTACCTCGTGTCTTCACCTTGGTTTGTGCTGTTTTTTTTTTTACTCATCTTGTGTTTTAATTAATAACAAAAAAGCAATCTGATCATGTGGTAAGATGGACTGTCGGGCAAGGATTTAATTTCACAGAAAAACCGTTTTTTTATGTTGAGGGTTTAATGGCACTGTCAGAGCCAAGGAGGCTCTATCCACGCCACGCACCAGAATCTGATCAAACTCGCCAACAGCCATAGTCCTACAGCTACCCTGTAAGGATTCCAGCGCCTTTAATGCCGAAAAATGAGTCCGAGAGGATAACTGCACTAAGAGGATTGAACTCAATTACCCATTCCATAGCGAGGACGATTGCAAATAGTTCCATCGAAGAAACGAGAAGATGGTTGGTTAACTGAAAAGCCCTGACCACACGGACATCCAGGATACATGATGAGGCCGAGGGAGATAGAGGGAGGAGTTTTTAGAGGGACATCATCGAGAGATTGAGAGGGACATCATCGAGAGTTTGAGAAGGGCATCATCGAGAGATTGAAAGAGGGGCACCATCGAGAGAGGGGAACCATCGAGAGAGGGGCATCATCGAGAGAGGGACATCATTGAGAGAGGGGCATCATCGAGAGAGGGGCCTCATCGAAAGAGGGGCATCATCGAGAGAGGAGCATCATCGAAAGAGGGGCATCACCGAGAGAGAGGCATCATTGAGAGAGGAGCATCATCGAAAGAGGGGCATCATCGAGAGAGAGGCATCATCGAGAGAGAAGGGGGGGAAGCACACGGACCGACACCCGAGCCGCGTGCAAAACCGGTTGTAATTTGGAATATCCATGATTACCTCAGCCCGATGCGTTTGATGAAAGTGATTGTGGTTCTGGGGGCATCATGTTTGATGAGCTGCCCTGGGGGCAGCGCTCGCAGAGTGCGCGAGCGAACTGAACCCAGGCCTGAGCACGAGCCTGTGTGGACCTTTGGATGTGGAGATTGTACCAGTTTACATACAATACACCGCTACCGAAGGTCATTTACTCATCTTATTTTACCTTAAACATGGGGAATTTCAGTTGAAAGTGTCTTCAAAGTGGGTTTTCTTGGGGTCCAGGAATGGATTAATTCACTTTCCATTATTTCTTATTGGGAAAATAGTTTTGGAATCCGAACTATTTGCAATCCGAACAGCCTCCTGGAACGAATTAAATTGGGATTCTGGGAGCACCACTGTATAGGCAAACACCTATACTCCGATCTCAAGCGCTAGCGCATGGTGGACGCACGGTTGACGCAGACTGCCACAGAGGCCGTACGTAGAACGCACGGCGGGCGTAGGGAAACCGTGCGTCGACCCTACGTTGCCTGCAGGTACTCACACAGACCGCAAGGCCACCATGTGATTAACACAGGGACGCCTTAGGACTACCCTACGGCGACCGTGGAAATAGTGCGGCCGCCGTAATTTTTGGGGGTTGGCAAAATTCATTTTTCATTGATAAGAGCCTACAGCAGCCGCACGAATAATGCAAGCCCATCGTACGCCCTCCGTACGGTCGACGTGGAACACATCTGCGTCATGGCTATGGCTTGTCGAATTGCTACGGCCAACGTAGAAATGAAAAAAGTGATAACTCCGCGCTATAATTCCACGGCGACCCCTACGGCCTGTAAATGATAGCCATACGGCGTAGGGCCATCCTGAGGCCACCTCAGAAACTCTGCAGCCGCCGCATGTTTCTGTCAATTCAGGGGGGGTACGGCCGCCGTATCCTAGCCATAGAGCAAATGTGACTTAGGCCTAAGCCACATATGCTCACGTTTTCTCAATGTATTGTTGTATCTTACATTGCCAACTATCCTTGCTTTTATCACTTGTTTTGCAATATTTACTTTAGGAAAGTACACCAGGACTTTACAATATGCAAAATTGTGTTTTGAGTTGCTGGAGGGGTCGCTATCGGATGGTAACGGTGAAGAATTAGAGTATATGTTACAAGCGTTTAATATCGGGTAGACATTATAAGAGTTGCAATGTGATTATGTAGATTATATAAGTGCATGAAAGTGTCTTCCACCCATGCCTTGTTTTGGCCATTTTGGAACTGTATGGACAAAATGTGGAGTTTTGTTTCAATTTCTGACAGAGACTCATGTGCTCTATTTCCTTTGCTTCGTGAAAGAGAAGAGACACCAGAATCATCTCCTCATCCACCTCCCTTGCTGTAAGGACAGGGTAGGGGGAGGGCAGGGGAACCTCAACCCTACCCAACCCAACCGTTCCCCACCTCTGGCCACATATGCCCCTTCCTTCCATGGCAGAAAGTAACCATTGAGATTTATCCTCAGTCAGGGAGAATATGAAGGGTGAAGTGAGGGATGATAAAGGGAGCATGAGATAGAAAGCTCACTCCCATCTGCTTTTGAGATTATCTTTGAAGCCATATGTGGCACACTTTATGTTCACTCATTATGAGCAGCGACTGCATTAAACAAAACTTTATCTTCTCTTGGTACTTAGTCTCCACCCAACCCACCCCCAGTGGTGTGGCTGCTTTTATGACCTGCTGGCATGATGAAGTGTTCCTTGTGGACCTGTAATTTCAGAGTTCTGCAGGGCAAGGCCCTGATTGAATAAGGACCTATTTGAATGACTATTTGGTGCACTTTTCCCTTATTGATTCTACTTAGGTCATACTAAGTTCTGGCCACAAATACATGTCTGCTCTGGTCGACTGAGCTCTCAAGTGCTGGAGAATGCACAATCAGGGGTACCACCGAGTTACCTGATGTGCTCCAGGTGTTTATCACACTCACCAATATTGCCTTTTCCCGTAACAGCAATGATGCAGGCGGGTCAGTGAACCTGCATAGCATGGATACAAAAGTCCCAGAAGGAAAGGTTCCATTTTTGAGTGTTACATGTTGTTTTGTGTTGAAAATGTATTCCTTTCACTCTTCCCAAACCCACCTCTTCCCAAACCTCCTTTTCCCAAACCCTCCTCCTCCTCCTAAATTCCTCCTCTTCCCAAACCCTCCTCCTCCAAAACCCTCCTCTTCTCAAACCCTCCTCCTCCCAAACCCTCCTCTTCACAAACCCACCTCTTCCCAAAACCTCCTTTACCAAAACCCTCCTTTTCCCAAATCCTCCTCTCCCAAACCCACCTCTTCCCAAACCCTCCTTTTCCCAAACCCTCCTCCTCCCAAATTCCTCCTCTTCCCAAACCCTCCTCCTCCAAAACCCTCCTCTTCTCAAACCCTCCTCCTTCCAAATTCCTCCTCTTCCCAAACCCTCCTCCTCCGAAACCTTCCTCTTAAACCCTCCTCCTCCCAAACCCTCCTCTTCACAAACCCACCACTTCCCAAACCCTCATTTTCCCAAACGCCCCTCCTCCCAAAACCTCCTCCTCCCAAACTCACCTCTTCCCAAATCCTCATTTTCCCAAACCCCCCTCCTCCCAAACCCTCCTCCTCCCAAACCCACCTCTTCCCAAACCCTCCTCCTCCCAAACCTTCCCCTCCTAAACCCTCCTCCTCCTAAACCCTCCTCTTCCCAAACCCTCCTCTTCCCAAACCCTCCTCTTCCCAAACCCTCCTTCTCCCAAACCCACCTCTTCCCAAAGCCTCCTCTTTCCAAACCTCCTCCTCCCAAACCCCCTCTTCCCAAACCCACCTCTTCCCAAATCCTCCTCCTCCAAAACCCACCTCATCCCAAGCCATCCTCCTCCCAAATCCTCCTCTTCCCAAAGCCTCCTCCTCCAAAACCCACCTCTTCCCAAACCCTCCTCCCAACCCCTCCTCTTCCCTAACCCTCCTCCTCCCAAACCCTCCTATGCCCAAACCTTCCTCCTCCCAAAACCCTCCTCTTCCCAAACCCACCTTCTCCAAAACCCTCCTTGGATTATTATCCCCCAATATATTTCTTCCGAAACATGGGCTTATGGATTTGGTCTTGATTTTCGTGTCCGTGCGTGCATCCACAACCATATCTCGGACATGTGTGGACCAATTTTATTTGTACTTGGCACAAAGACAGCACATGGTGGTATACATATGCATGCCATTTGTTTTCAACATGAGATCCAAGACGACCGACTGGTGGCCATTTTAGTTGGAAAAAACACCTGGTATCGAACACATCCTCGACCATTTCTCGGACATGCATTTACCGATGTTGTTCTAATTTGACACACAGATAATTAATGATGGCTTACACATGCACGTTGTTTTTTATTTGAGACCAGGTCCAATATGGCCGACTGGCAGCCATTTTGTTACTTAAACGTCTTCCCACTATTTCTCTGACATGCATGGTCCAAATTTGTTTAAGCTTGGCACAAGTACAGTGCACAATGGCATAAACGTGCACCTAACTTTATTTTGAAACCTGATCAAAGATGGCCAAGCCGACTGGTAGACTGGCGGCCATTTTAGTTGTTAAAAAAACCCCTATTTTGAACACTTCCTCAACCATTTCTCGGACATGCATTTACTGATGTTGCGCAAAGTTGGCACGCAGATAATGAATGATGGCTTGCACATGTACATCATTTTTTTTCGACATCAGATCCAATATGGCCAACTGGTGGCCATTTTAGTTGTAAAAAAAAAAACCCATTGTCAAACACATCCTCAACCATTTATTGGACATGGATTTACCGATCTTGTTCAAACTTGGCACACAGATAATGAATGATGGCTGACATAAGCACATCATTTGTTTTCGCGGTGACATTCAAGATGGCCAACCGGTGCCCATTTTGTTACTTACATGTGTCCCCAACTATTTGTCAGACATACATGGTCCGATTTTGTTCAAACTTAGCACAAGCACAATTCATGGTGGCATACACGTGCCTCTCACTTTATTTTGTGATCTGATCAAAGATGGCCCACTCGTAGACTGGTGGACATTTTAGTCGTACATAAATATGGGCTAGCCCTTTAACTCCATGCAGCACAATTACCAAAACAATTGGGGCTATGACATCTTATGTCTTTTTTTACTTGTTTTAGAAGCTTTTTGAGCTATTTCATGTTCGTCCTTATCTGGTATGCATGATATACTTTCGGCCACCCAGATGAACCTCGTTGATGGGGGCTTCTGTGACTGCGTGCCAAGTATTCTGGGGGTGAATACACCAATTACAAAGTCCTGTATAGTCCAATGGCTTCCTCTGTTCACTAGAATGGAGACAAAATCTCACATCTTCTCCACTTAGTTCCAAAATGGCCAGCACGAAAGACTTGGGCAGAAAACATTTGAAATAACTTAAGCAATCACTAAATTACGTTACAACCCTCGTCGTGTCTATTCCATAGTCAATGCTTGTAACAGGCATTTTGTGGTTTCAAAGCATATTGCACTTATTACAGTGTCTTCATTCTTTTCCACCCATCCTGCATCTGTCTATTCTTATTGTGTTGAAATTCACTCCATAGTCCTGATACTGTTCAGAAGCACCGATGTGGGATGTGACAAAGACCAAATTCATTCGTTCTCTCTCTCTGAAATGGATGGAGGGGAATGATAAACCAAAACAAGTTAAAAAAAACCCATTTTGTATTCCCAAAACGGATTGTTATTCACCATTTTAAGTCTATAAAAAGCAAAACAATGACAATAGCATATTTCTACAGTGCAGTAAAGGGCTATGCTCGGGATTTATTCAATTCCTCATGAAACATTCATGTCCCATTCATATATCGAGTCATTTCACCATGGACTTGTAATTCTTTCCGGATATTTATTAACAGCCATTGTGCTTAAAGAGTAACTGTCCGGTATCCAGTGGTCAAACGTATTCCAGACTATTTCCAGTATCTTGGAAATAACATTTTGTTTTATTTTCTCCAGAACTATAAAATGGCAATTCGCTTCTTTGGTGTCATTAAATTTATGATCTCACTCTTCTTTAATACGAGTAATAATCATACTTATTGTTGAGAAAAAGCTCAGAAATGATGGTTCTCCAGTGAATTGTCTTAATACATTCATGAGGCCTTCTCTTTTGTTTTTACAACAGCTCTTCATTGTTCAGCTGCACACTTTGCAGAGCCATGAAGGTATTCACAGCTTCCACCAACAAACACTTACTCAAATTGTTGTTTCTATCCAAACTCTCAGATATCAAATTATGTTAACTGCATTGATGTGGTCATCTTGGTATTGGCACAATTTTTAAGCCACACCTGTCCTACTCCTACTCCTCCTCTCCAACCCAATGCCACTTTTTTTCTATACAGGAACCAGGCTTATGGAAGAGCAAGGTAGAACTCCCAATGGGACAAGCATCAAAAAGGGAATGAATGAACAGGAAAAAAGGAGAGGGAGGAGAGGAGGAAACACTGAAACTGGCAAACAATGGTTGGGTTAGAAAAGATTAATGGGGGTAATAAAGGTCATGGGTCAGAATTGGGGTTGATGTGAGATGGTGGTACAATGCTTGCGTGATTCCCTGAAGGGAAGAGTGAGACAGATCTAAAAGGTTGTCCCATAGATGGGAGAAGTGATGAATAAAAGAGATGAGGTGTGCAATCAATCTGGATTTTGTAAGTTTAACCAGAATGGTGGTTACTGGAAGAATGCATTTATCCTAGAGTAGATAAGGAGGGTCAGAGGATTGAGAGAACAGATGGAGCAATAATGGAGAATAGACTGAAGAAAAGAGAGAGACCACCTTGCAGACTGTGAGTCGAAACAAATGCCTTGTGGACTGTGTGAGTAGCTCTGATTTTTCAAGGAAAGACTCGTATCGATGGAGGATGTCCAGTCTGTGCTAACTTTGGAGGCTATGTGGTTGGCACAGGAAAGGTCATGGCTGTTGGTGAAGTGTACAAGTTCAAAATACTGAACCTCTTCCAGTAGATGACCAAAGAAGATAGTTGGCTTTGTTTGGTGATCCATCTGGAGCAATAGGGTGAGGCTGAGAGATTATCCAGAATTGAAGGACATGTTCCATTTATCAGACCAGAGTCTGATCATTTTCAGATCAGCAAAGAGGCAATTTGTATTCTCCAGCGTTCAAGTATATTTTGAATTCAATTGAGGGAAGAGGTTTAAAGGTGGAGAAATAAATAAATTCTGGGTTTTACCGCCGTTTTACCCAGTGCCTATTGCATCACATTATTTAACATGTGACATGAGTTATTCCTACCTGTTGTTTGTGGCCATTTCATGTCGTTAAAAAGAGTAAATTTCCTGTTTGGAATGATTTTAAAATATCATCAGGTTTGGAATGACATTCAAAAAAAACAAACAAACAAACAGGCAGACAGAGTAAAAAATATTATCTTACTTTTCTGCACATGTGCGATTGAGATGAATTCAGAGCCAACGTACCGCTAAATGGCAAACTTGTGTTCCGATTCGTGTTCAAAATATTACATTCAATTTAAATAAGTTGTTCCTTGATCATAAACTGATAAAACAGACAGACAGACAGACAGACAGACGGACGGACATGAACCAATTACTTAACCCCACTTTTTCTTCACGTGTGTGGGGTAAAAAATAAAATCCCCCCTCCCCCCCGATGAGTATTTACATCCAGCACTTGTGTTTATTACATTGATTTGTTTAGCTTCATACTTGGCGGTAATTCCCCAAAGGTGCATGGGGGACATTTGCCGATCCCAATACTAGCTGCTATTCCCCTTCTTTCCTGAGACATAGTTATGTCTTATTAACCCACGAGTGGCAATCCTAAAAGGAGGGGGACAGGACGAGTTCTATAAATATATTTTTTAATTTTCGCCCTGGTTGGTTGTAATTGCCGGCAGACGAAAGAACAAAACTGGGTCCTTCCTGCCTGTTTTGTCCAGCCCATAACAGCGCAGCAATTCACCATCATTGATAGAATAAGAGCTTAATTTTGCTCGACAAATCAAATCTTGCATCTGGACCGTTCACCTCCAAAATGGTGGAAAGCTGACGATGTACTAGATGTGGAATGACTACATGATGAAACTATCAACAGGAGAAAAAAAAACCACAAAAACTTTTATTCAAGTCACCACAAAGGAAATAAATGGGTGATGTAAGCAATGATAAACCTTTGATCGTTTGTTCAGTGTTTTCCGTCGGAAATTCAGTTTCTATTCAAGTGGGACTTTTTCGATTCAAGGGGCATTCGTTGGATGGATCACAGAAGACGGATCAGTCTCTTCCCTCTAGAATTGATCACGTCGATCACAGTGCTCAACCAGCTTTGTCTGAATGACAACATTATCAACATGGATTTCAGAGACTTTTTCACCAAATCAGCTTCGAAGCGAGTATGTTTCTCTCTTATTTGTTCAATTTATTGGTTGTTTTTTTGTCATGAAGCATTCACTAAGAGTTTATAAAATGTTTATCTTGTTTGTCAAAGAGGCAATGACAACATCAGTGCATACAGTGCCTATAGAAAGTCTCCACCACTTTCAAAATTTTCACCTGTTGTTGCCTGATAGCTTGGAATTAAATCAGAATGGAAAAAAGACTCTTTCCACCTTTATTTACACATCGTAAACCAAAACTTCCAAGTGAAAAACAAATTCGACAAATTTCAGAAAATTAATGTAAAACACAAAACTAGAATATCTCAGTTGGATAAGTGTCCATTCCCCTGAGTTCATACTTGGTGGAAGCATCTTTGACAGCAATTTCAGCTGTGAGTCTGTTGAGATAGGTCTCCACCAACTTTGCACACCTTGATTGGACAATATTTGCCAATTCTTCTAAACAAAACTGTTCAAGCTCAGTCAAGTTGCATGGGGAGCGTTGATGGACAGCAATCTTCAAGTCATGCCACAGATTTTCAATTGGCGTTAGGTCGGGTCTCTGACTGGGCCTCTCAAGGACAGTTATCTTTTTGTTCTTTAGCCACTCCAGTGTAGCTTTGGCTGTGTGCTTTGGGATTTTGTCATGCTGAAAGGTGAGCTTCCGTCACAATTTCAGCTTTCTTGCAGAGGCCAGCAGGTTTTCCTCTAGGATTTTTCTGTATTTTTCTCCATCCATTTTCCCTTCGATCCTGACAAGTGCCCCCCCCCCTCCAGTCCCTGGTGATGAGAAGCATCTCCATAACATGATGCTGCCACCACCGTGCTTCACAGCAGGGATGGTGTTCTTTGAGTGATGTGCTGTGTTGGTTTTTTTTTTTACCAAACGTGACGTTTTGCATTTCGGCCAAAAAGTTCCACCTTGGTTTTGTCAGACCACAAAACTTTTTGCCACGTGGCTTCAGAATCTCTGGAGTGGTTTTTGGCATACCTTAAATGGGACTCAATGTCAGCTCTTTTGAGTAATGGCTTCCTTCTTGCCACCCTACCATACAGGCCAGACTTGTGGAGTGCTTGGGATATTGTTGTCACATGCACACAGTGACCAGTCATTGCCATAAAACCCTGTAGCTCTTTCACAGTTGCCATTGGCCTCTTGCTGGCCTCTCTGATCAGTCCCCTTGCTTGGTCATCCACTTTGGAGGGATGGCTTGATCTAGGCAGGGTCTTGATGGTACCATATACCTTTCACTTCATAACCCTTGCACCATTTTGTTCGTTCTTTTATGGCATTGGCTCTAAGATCTTGTGCGACAACTTCCTGCAATGTCAGTCGTCTTCCCCAATCATGCATAGTAATCCACAAAAAATGTAAAGAAAGCTGGCAGGTACATTCAGTCCATGCTTGTTATGGTATTTTAGTTCGTGCCAAGCACTGTATACCACCGAGAGAGTTCATAGAACACCTTAACCCACACCATGTTTAAGTATATAATTCAATTGAAATAAAATTAAGATTTTTAAGGTCGTATAAAAATAATTCTGCAAGTTTACCACCATTGTGCAGTCTTACACACCATCCTATTTATCATGTCCAAGTACTGCAAAACTCGAAGGTTTTGGAAGTGGTAAGAAGACGATTTGTCTTCTACACTGTTCAAATATATAAATAAATTGGAATAAAATAAACGTTGTATACAAAAAAAATTTCGGAAGTTTCCCACCGTTGCCACAGTGTCTTTTACACCACCTTACATTAGTTATTCGTGCCTACTGTTTGTGTCCTTTATGATGTCCATAAAAATATTAAGTTTCCTGTTTGGAATGATTTTCAGTTTTGTTTGACTGCCAGACAGGCAGAGTAACTAAATTGTCTCACTTCTCTCTGCACATGTGCAATTGGGATGAATTCAGAGCCAACATACTGCTAAACTGCAGGTTTGTGATTTGATTCGTGTTCAAAATGCAACATTCAATTGAAATGAAGTTGTTCCTCGATCATAAACTGACGTTTGTAGATGGACGCATGGACGGACAGAAAGATAGAAGTGAACTAATTGCTTAACCCTGATTTTCTCTTCATGTATGCGGGGTAATTACCACTTACCAAATCATTTCCATAGGTGGGTGGACCATCAGGGTATTGCGAAGCCTTCACCGAAGGCTTCACTGTTGTTATTGTTTTTGATACTTTACCTTTGATGATGTAATGTATGGATGGAGTGGATGTTGAACAATGATGAATATGCAGTGGATGAGCGATGTTTTCAGGCATTTGTGTGCTAAATCAAAAATGTCCTCTCGTGTCGACGGTAAATTATATTATGTATTTAATCTTATCTTATTGGGATTTTTTTCCTTCTTCTCATTGCTTATAAATAGTTATGGTGATGTAATCCTAATATTATACTTTTAAAATGTCTACAATTGGGCCACTGGGTCGTGCAAAACATTGTTCAATGATGCGTGATTCATGGGGGTTTGCAGAATGACTTAAATAATCCGGCCATTTTAAACAATACGGCCATCGATACTCCTTCCCAGTCCTCCCTTTGCTCCTATCTCCTCCTAAACACCTTTCCATATGAGTGAAAGGGATAAGATATCGTATGTGATTTTACCTATTGATGTTTTTTTTTTCTTTGTAGACAAAGAGGGCTGGCAGGATGGCCGGGACGTACGCACACTCACCTCGAAGTTGTCTCGCATGGGTTCGAATCATTCCGGCGTTTCAGAGGCAGGGCGTTTCATAAATGTGTGCAGTCGATCAGATGGACGTTAAACTGGGTGTCCCATCTGCTGGTATTAGTTGGTGAAAGTTAAATATTTCACGGTATCCTCCACAAAGAGTGGACGAGGTATCACCGGCACCCTGAACAAATTTCAAAATTCCTGCCCTAACTACTGCTGGGAAAGCGATGGCAAACCACCCAGTATAATCCTTGCCAGTAAACTGGTTCGGCAGCACTGGCGCTCTCTAAAGAGTTTTGTATATGAAGTCAAATAAAATGTGGACTGATCGATTTTATGTGAGAGAATGTACTTTGTGTATTTGCTGTTTAAGGTCATGGCGTACTTGTCTCGTGTCACATGTGTTGCCTTCTGTCTGGATATTACCATTCAGTGACTAGAATTTAATATTGGAGATGTAACGAATTCTGTGCAATGTCTTCTAGCAGCTGCATAAACAGGCTTTGAAAGTGTACAATGGAGAGTGGTTTCAATTGTAATGCTGAAGGTGACAGTCTATTGTTGAAATATCAGGCTATGCCATCTCCAAAGTGGAAGTGATTACAATCAGAGCTGAACCCATTATTCTAAAGCTGTGGTTGGAGGGGTAAGTTTTTGCAAACACTGTTCTGAGGCAAATGAGTTCCCCGTGGATTTGTTATAACACATTTCTAGGATGGCTAAAAATCTGAGACTATGGTGCTTGAGGGGATGATATGGAATTGTTTAGGTTATCCCCATCTTTCTGGCTATGCTGGCATAAAACTACGGTCGTACTGAGCGGTCATGGATTGAGATGGGGGAAGCTGGCAGCGGAAAAGACTCGGCGATTACAGGAGTCACACTGCAGAGGTTTGCAGTCAGGAATAATAAATTAAACAAAAGGAGAACACTGACCCTAGATGTGACATGACACTGACATCATGTACATAAATTATGCTGCCACATCACCTCCAAACTTGGATGGTTTCCGTGTGGCACACAGGTCTTTGAAGACTGAGATTTATGCCTTTATGGCCACGAATAAATGAAAGCAGAGCAGCTGATCCAGATTTCGCTGTTATTATAGGCTCGTCAGGCTGACCTATAGCCAAATCGTTTATTTGTAACCATACTAAGCTTGTTAGTAATTACAAAATTGAGTCCCCAAACTTGATGAGGCATCAGGGCACAGGTCGAGTCCCACAACAGCAATTACTGCATGACCTGTTAACAAGCGTTGTCTGCCATCCTCAATGCATTGTCTCTGCCCTGCGAATCACCGGTTAGGAGGTGAGTTTGCAGTCAGGAGGGATAAAGTAAACAAAAGGAACAAGTCCAACCCAAAATGCAATGTGACGCTGACGGCATGCCTTACTGCCTCATGAAGTTCAGGAGATAGATTTTTCTTAAACCAACTTAGCATGGTAACAAATAAACAATTTGGCAATGTCATACTGACGAGCCCATAATATGGCTGAAATCTGGATTGCCAGTTCTACTTTCATTTATTTATAACAATAAATATTGATTGGTCTTCGAAAACCTTGGTGCCACACGGAGGCCATCCTAGTTTGGAGGTGATATGTCATCATTATTTATGTACTTGCCCATCAGTCTCATGTCGCATTTAGGGTTGGAGTTGCTCCTTTTGTTTAATTTATCCTTCCTGATTGCAAACTCACCTCCTAACTGGTGATTAGCAGGGCAGAGACAATGCGTTTGTGTGGCAGACGATGCTTGGTGCTTTCAGGTCATGCAGCATCTGCTGTTATGGGAATTGAGCAGGTCACCTTGCTGTCTCATCAAGTTAGGGGGTTCGATTTATATACATTTCTTTGTTTATTATTTATTATTTTTCTCTGATCGTTAATGGGTGCTAGAAAAAAGAACGTTTTTGAGGGTTTAATGTGCTTATAAAGACAAATTATTAGGGTAACAACAGCAGCGAGATTGAAGCATTGATCGAGTTTCTGGGGGTAGATTTGATCCCACGACTGGGCAAACCACTCAGAACTCAAATGCCTTGCTCTGGGCAGTACCGTTACTCTGGGGAATAAGATTGAAGCTTAGAAGACAAAGTGGGGTGAATGAGTGGCAGGCACTTGCCATCTGATTGTCTCCGTGATGCGTGATGGCACTATTGGCGGAGCGATCAATACTCATGTGAGCACACAGACAACCTGATAATGACAGAACATGTCCTCAAGGTAACTATAAAATTAATACCATTATTATTATTGGCTTTTTTAATGGTAGGTTTTAATGATGGACAAAGTTGATGAGAACATTTGTGGATTGACTACACCTGTGAGTATTTTGGTTATTCGCAACCAGCCACTTCAGGTATTTAGGACGTGTCACCTGCACCGAGGTCTGAGACACTTCGGCACCATCAGTGTGTGTCAGTGATTAACTCTAAAGTTGAAATCCTTCCTTTAATTATTTGGATTATTTATAATATTCACAACACAATAATAAATACCAGTTACTTCGTCTGTTGGTGTGCTGTTAACATTGTATTTACAACAAGGAAACAGAAGGAAAATAAATAATATGTATTTGTTGGGTGGTCGCTAGACTACCGTTATTCTCAGGTTTTCCGTCTGTCTGTATGTATGTAATGGACAGCTCTGGAGGCCAGAGGAGTCAACCGATTTTGATGAAACTTGACTGGTAGGTTCATACCAGGATCTAGTTGTATGCTTTTAAGCACCGTTGCTATGGACGCCACTGTTGCCTAGCAACGGGACTTTGAAATTTTTGAAAAAATCCGAAAATATTTTTATATTTTTTTTTTTCGAAAATCAAAAATCTGCTTTTATGCGCACTATAATCAACCTCTTTGTCAAAAAATTTCAGCTCGATCCGTGAAAAACTGTATGACTAGTATGCAATTATATAGCGACCGCCCATGTCGCCTACCGGCTTGTTTGTTTGTTTGTTTATTTTAATCACAAAGTCAGAGGTATTGCAGCATATTACGTTATTTTAACAAAATGTTATCAATACTGTGTTATTGTTCATTACTTATAATGTCTGTAAAGAACCTAGATATTTTGAGTTAACAATAAAATCAAATATGAGCGTTCCTTAATCGTATATTTTCAAAACCCCCAAGACCAATGTTGATTGCACACACGCACGCACGCACGCACGCACGCACGCAAGCACGCACGCACACACACACACACACACACACACACACACACACACACACACACACACACACACTAAAGAAAGACCCACCCACATCTCTCACCTGTGAATGGAGAGAATAGCCAATCAGCTCTCACCTAATCAACTAAACCCAGGTGGCTAGTATTATATAAATAAATTGACACCTCCCATGTTCTTCGAGCAGAAGAAGCTGCATAAAGCAACCCAGAAGGCCAACACAAGGTAAGCACTTAACTGCGTTCGACATTTGCATGTGTACATGCTTGGTAGCCTCATTGGTATGCATTGCTGTCTGTGCTGTTGCTGAAGATTCGCCAATAACACTGAACAACAAATTTCAAAAAAATTTTTTTTACTGGAGATGTGTAAAGTGATTAAGACTAATTTGGGTACGCTGATTTCAAAAATCATAACCGTTTTGCTGTATCACGTCAGGATTTTCAGGAACAGAAATATTCCCATTGCCTAGAAGTCAGGATTTCAATGAAATTTACATATGTCTTTAACATGTCTATTTCGTACAATTGTTGTTAACTTGTGTTATATTTCTTTCTTTCAGATAAAGATGAGTTAGCGTTCCTGTACCAATCATCCTGACAACTTCTGTTATGTCTGTGGTCGGTATACCAAAAAAGATCAACAGCGAAGTATATCTACAGCAGTGAAAATGAAGGCCGCCTACTTTCACTACTTCGGGTGTAAGGTGGGGGACCAAGAACAGAGCTGGGCACCACACATCTGCTGCACAAGCTGTCACACAACCTTGACTCAGTGGTTGGTGGGCAAGCGCGCGAGCATGCCATTTGCGGTGCCCATGATATGGCGTGAGCCGCATAATCATCATGATGATTGTTATTTCTGCTGCACAAGCATCGCCGGCTTCAACAAGAAGAATAAAGGTCACATCAAGTACGCTGACTGCGTCTCTGCTCGTAAACCTGTGCCTCATGATGACGAGAACCCCGTTCCAACACCTCCAGCTGATCAGAACATAGCTGTAAGCAGTGGTGAAGAGGATGGTGATGATGAACCTTTTGAACCCGACACTCAAGAATCACACCTTCTGAACCAGGGAGACTTAAATGATCTTGTAAGAGATCTCTCGCTGTCAAAGGCGAAGGCAGAGCTGCTTGGATCAAGGCTGCAGCAGTGGAATCTACTTGAACCTAACACCAAGATATCCTTGTTCAGAGCACGTCACAGAGACATGGCTGAGTTCTTTGAGATGGAAGACACGATGACATTCTGCAGTGACATCAACGGTCTGTTGAAAGAACTTGGGTGTGATCACGATCCTGCAGACTGGCGCCTCTTCATCGACTCGGGGAAGAACAGCTTGAAGGCTGTTTTGCTCCACAATGGCAAGGAGAAACCATCAGTCCCACTGGCTCACGCGTTCGGCATGACAGAGACCTATGAGACGATGCGGCAGCTGCTTGATTCCATCAAGTACAATGACTTCAACTGGCACATCTGCGGAGACTTGAAAGTGGTGGCGCTGTTGTTAGGGCTGCAGTCAGGCTACACGAAATACATGTGCTTCCTTTGTCTCTGGGATAGCAGAGACGACAAGAATCACTGGACGAAGAAAGATTGGGAAGAGCGAAAAGAGCATGTACCTGGTCGACACAACGTGAAGCATGTCGCCCTTGTCGACCCAGCCAAGGTTTTCCTTCCACCACTCCACATAAAGCTCGGCTTGATGAAAAGTTTTGTACGGGCAATGGATCTGAATGGGCGTGGGTTTTTATACCTCAAGGAAAAGTTTGGCAACACCTTGTCGGAGGCCAAGATCAAGGCTGGTGTCTTTGTTGGACCACAAATCCGACAGATTATGAAGGACGAAACTTTTCCGACAACTCTAAACCCCAAAGAGATGGCAGCGTGGAGGAGCTTCAAAGCTGTGACGGACAACTTCTTGGGGAACGAGCGCGCGGACAACTATGAAGAAATAGTGCAGCAGCTGCTGGAGTCCTTCAGGAAACTTGGCTCCAGGATGTCCCTGAAAATCCATTTCCTACACCAGCACCTGAACTTCTTCCCTGACAACTTGGGAGCAGTCTCGGACGAGCACGGCGAGCGATTCCACCAAGGGATTTCACTCATGGAGACGCGTTACCAAGGGCGCACAACCCGAACATGATGGGCGATTTCTGCTGGTTCCTGCATCGTGAAACTGACACAGAGCAGCACAAACGCAAAGCCAAATGCCTAAAGCATTTTTAATTACATTCTAGTGGAGTTTTTCTGTAATTTCTATAATTTTGAAGCATTCATGATGAAATAAATGAATAAATGAATTTTTGTAAATTTCATTGAAATCCTGACTTCTAGGCAATGGGAATATTTCTGTTACTGAAAATCCTGACGTGATACAGCAAAACGGTTATGATTTTTGAAATCAGCCTACCAAAATTAGTCTAAATCACTTTACACATCTCCAGTAAAAAAAATTTGTTGTTCAGTGTAAGTGATGAAACCGGTCCGGTAGCTGAGGGGGTGTGCAGCATTGGGATTCTCATGTGTGTACTATTTGTGAACGTCTTTGTAGCTGTGGAGGAACCCTGGGAAGGGTTTGGAACAGCAAAGTGCTTACCTTGCGTCAGCCTTCTTGGGTTGCTTACTGCAGCTTCTTCGGCTTTGGTTGCAGCTTCGGAGAACATGGGAGGTGTCAATTATATATATATATATATATATATATATATATATATATATATATATATATATATATATATATATATATATATATATATATATATATATATATATATATATATATATGTCACAGATGGTTGTTCTGTGCGGATCATGCGGTTTTACCGTATGAGACATAATTTGCAGCGATGTTCACCAGAACAGTCAGGAGGTGCGTTTGATGTATAAACGACGAAAGTGGGCATCATTGGTTATATATACATCAGTATCCCATCCTGATGAGGGCAAATAAGCCCGAAATGCAGATTTCTGGTTCCGTCTGATGGTTATCTGATGATTACCCGATTAATCTTTGTCTCCTCAACAGAGTCACTGGGCTGAAGCCTCTGTGTCGGAAACAACCCTTTGGTGTTATGTGGACTGTTGTCCAATGGGGATCAGTGGAGTGCTTGTCACACTCCTCATGTTTCCATATATATTTATTTATATATTTTTTTTTTTGAAGAAGAAGAAGAAGAGGACCAGATGTGTTTTGTTCAAATTGTGGAGGAATCTCCTGTATAATGCTTTTGTTTAATGGCAGTCCAAGTGATATAACTTCACTGTGAAAACAGAACCCCTGGATTATTGGCATTGAATCATTGCTTGCTCAACCGTACCAATATCTAAACTACATTAAAAACTCCTCAAACTCTCTTGAAAGTATGATGGTCTTATTATTGCTATATGGAGAGATTCACCAGCTTGAGTGCAGACTTATAGAAGCTTATGGGAGCTTTTCTCAGCCAAATTCCAATATTGTTACACTCGTCTTTCTCCTGGCCATTCTCCTGTTTGCTTCCTTATCTTCTATGAGCCTTGGCTTTCCTGCGTAACTCGAGAGATGGTTCCCTTGTTTGACATTTTTCCTTGCTGTATGTAGTTTGTAAGAATTGTCTAATTTTCTCATGACTTGTTCAGTGTTTGCCTTCTCCACTCTTTAAAAAAAAACAACCAGCTTTCGGATCACAGTCTTATCCTTATTGTTCTCTCATGCCAGGAAAGGGGGACGTGTTTGGTGACGTCTTTTGGAAAGAGAGTGTCCTGGCCCAGTCATGTGCTAACGTCCGGGCCCTCACCTACTGTGACCTGCACATTATCCGTCGTGATGCCCTCATGAAGGTTCTCTCTTTCTACACAGGCTTTGCGGCCTCATTCGCACGCAACCTCATCCTCACTTACAACCTTCGAAAGCGGGTCAGTACTCTTGTCTCCATATTGCACTGATTAATTTTGGTGAGGAATCTATTTGTCAATTTGAGGATGCTGCGGTCATGTATCCTACCGCTTTATGTTGTACTAGAAATAACATCTATGTAATACGACTTCTATATGTTGAGAATCTGCTCTGACGGACGAACGGCATTCCAGTGCTTTGAAAACACTTGCATAAACTTCTCGGCCTATATTTTCACTCCTGAATGCAATTTCACATATGTGTCTTGTCGTTAACTAGACAAGTCACTTTGCCTCTGAACTGTCTAGCCGGAGTATAAATCCCGACCCAGCTATAAACTGTCATTCCCGTGTTTCACAGGTTGGGTGATTCATCAATGTGTGTTCCGTCGCTTGGACGGAGGTTAAACTGGGAATCCCGTCTGCCGGCATTAGTTGGTGGACGTTAAACACCCCGCCGTGGCCTTCGTAAAGAGTTATCGCTGACACCTTGAACAAATTACAAATTCTTGCCCGAATGTACCGGGGCACTCCATCAACCACACAGCTACGTCTCACTCATGACGCAACCGGTGGGCTGAATCATTCAGAATTGAATCCCAGTCCGGTGTGCATTCGCAAACACACAAACGAAACATGCGATAACTGATAACTTTTAGAGTACTATTGTCAGGAGACATATTAGCACTTTGAAAAAGGTTTCTTTTATTGTTTTTCTACATTTTCAATATTGGTAATGACAAGTAATCTGAAGAACTTGCACATGCTTCTTTCTGTGTGGTGTACGTGTTGCATTCGCGATTTGCCTGCAATCGTATTGCCATGAAGAATGGCAGGTGTGATAACCGGTTTATAAACGTGGAGAACACATGGGTACCGGCATGTGAAGATAGAGAATAAACAGGAAACTGGAGTGGCAGGTGTGTGAGCGATGCAGCCAAACTGCTCTAAACAGCATGGAGACAGGGTCAGACAATCGCTGATTTGATCTAAAGGTAAAAATGTAATTTTGCTCAATATAACCCACAACACAGCAGGTTAAATCAGAACAGCAAAGATAGCAAGGTGGTTCATCGAAATTTGGATTGGCCAAATTATACAAAGCATTTCGACATGTTCAATGTCACTCCACCTGAGATGATGACCAGTTTGATGCGTTGATCCCCTATTGATCAGCGTGGTTCAGCAGTTAGGGAACTAGCAGCAACGCACCGACGTGCAGGGTCCACTTGGTCTGAATACAGGTGTTGGGTGCACCTGCGCAGCAAATGACAGACTGGGCAAACATCAAAAACGTGCATGCGCATTATTATAATGTTTGCTTTCACTATGACATGTGGATGAGATCATGAGGATGTTACTTCAGTCTATTGTTCCAAACTCGACATTGCAATGTGCTTGGGCCTGGTGCAACTTCATCGATTTTACGGTTTCTCAATGTTGTTTTCTACTACAAATAAGTAATGAAAGACACCAATGAATGAAATAATCGCTTGGTTTTTGTAGAGTTCTCATCCTCTTTCCATCATCCAATTGCCTGGTAGTTCCTGTGATTTCACGTCGTTAAAATTATGGATGTGGCATTTCGAAGTGTTGAGATTTTTCATCTCATAACTTCTGTGCGGGTTATCAATCGATCGAACAATCAATTTCTTCCGCAGCACTTTTTGCAGGTATAAAGTGATTTTGCCAATTTTATCATGAGTTTGAAATTCTTCTCTTCTGACATGGAATGTTGCTATTAGCAACAATGCATACTTCGCAAGGATTTGATTCGAAATTCAGCTCGAGCCCATATGGTCTTGGAATATTAAGATTTTGATATTTTTCAATTGTATAAAACACTAGGCGTACCTCCCATCGCTTTGCTGAGTGGTTTAATCTAAAAGCAGAATATTGTGCTTCACAAACATATTGCGTGTCTTTCTGCGAGTGTCAACGAGGATGTAAAATGAAGTAAAACTTGTAACAAAGGATATTTTATAAACATGTATTTGTTGTTGTTGTGGCTGCTGTGGTGGTGGTGGCTCTTCTTGTTTGTGTGCTCCTCGTGTGTCCTTGTAAAGGGTTCCTGCTGCAGTAGAATAATAATTGTTACCGTTTAAACAAAGACATTAAAGCTCAAGGTTCCACTTCTTCTTCCTCAATCCAGAAACATGGACTTTTAAAACAGGCAAGTAAATGTATTTAAAGGAACAAATTTTTGTTCTATGTAAGTGGATTATTTCCTTTCAAATGATACCTCTTGTATTATTGAACGACAACAAAAACTCTAAAACACACATGTATGTGTGTATATATATATATATATATATATATATATATATATATATATATATATATATATATATATATATATATATATATATATATATATATATATATATATATATATATATATATATATATATATGTATATATATATATATATATATGTATATATATATATATATATATATATATATATATATATATATATATATATATATATATGAGCCTGGTGTTGGCGCAGTGGTTAGGGCAGTGGCTTGGGATCCAAGAGGTCCTGAGTTCAAGCCCCGTTGAGCCACTGAATTAATACACCAGGGGGTTGACTCAGCCTGTCATCCTTCCGAGGTCGGCGAAATGAGTACCAGTATACTGGGCCGGTGTATACCCCGGTTAAAATAGGTGTACCATATCCCTGTGTCGTAAGAGGCGACCAGGGTTGCGTCAGGAAGGGCATCCGGCGTAAAACATGTGCCAAATCACTATGCGGATCATAATGGATGATCCGCTGTGGCGACCCCTAAGGGGAGCAGCCGAAAGAAGAAGAAGATATATATATATATATATATATATATATATATACACACCATGTATGTGTGTTTGTGTGTTGTATTATTTTCAACTCCCAAGGTCTTGTCGAATGAGTCCAATTTTTTGTGCACTTAAAAATCCATAAACCAGAAGAGTGTAGAGCTCAATATTGAGCAAAAACTTGTCAACAAAACACTCCATTGAAATAATAATGAACACTCAGCGGACAGCTGCTCGTAGCTCAAAGACGACATTATTTGAGCAGTTAAGATGGTTTGAAGTTGATTATCAAGATAATAGGTTTGCACCACATCACAATCGCTCGTTTTGACACGATGGTGCTTTATTTTCTTCTTTCTGATGGTCAGTGCCAGTAGCTTTGAGAGAACTTGTATTTTTATAATGGGGTTATTATCATTCTCGTCATGTGATCAGGATAGAAGGACTTTTTGCAGGAAGGAAATGGTGTATTTCATAACTTGCTGAGAAATGGACGAAAGTATATGCGCCTGGTGTTGGCTTAATGGTGAGGGTGGTGAGCTTGGGATCCTGGGATTTTGAGTTCAAATCCCACTCAGCTGTCCAATTAATTCCAGGTGGGGTTGACTCAGCCTGTCATCCTTCCGAGGTCGGCAAAATGAGTGCCGGCTTGCTGATATCCTGTGTCGGAGTGGCGACCTGTCCAGGATTGTGTCTAATGGCCAAGGACACTGCTTAGGCAGCACGAACACTCTGCACAGAGAATGGTTCCGATGGATGGATGGATGGATGGACAAAAGTTTGTTTGAACTTTAAGCTTAAAGTGACGAAGATCTTTTCCACCACAGCAACACTGACCAGACACCAGCATTGGCCGTGATCTAGAAAAAGCAAACTGTGCACACACACACAAACACACACGTGCGCCAAACACACACGTACACCACACATACCCAACCACATGCACGCACGCATACACACACACACACACACACACACACACACACACACACACACACACACACACACACACACACACACACACACACACACACGAGTACTCTGACGACATTGAAAATGGAGTTTCCCTCGATAAGTGTGCCAAGTGCACATTCATATATGGTAGACCAACAAAAATGGACAACATAAAAGGCGAACCTACATCCAACAATCCAGTAGTTCGACAATGAAACATCTCACAAATACCTTGGAGTAGAAGAGGGCCACCAAATATGTCATTCAAAAAGTGCAAAACAATAACCAAAGAATACCTGTGTAGAACGAGGCTGATCCTGAAAATATACCTTTCTCCAAGGAACAACATCAAAGCCATAAACCAACCAGCAGTACCAGTGTTCAAATACTTCTGCGGAACAGTAAACTGGCCACAAACGGATAACAGAAAACTAGATGTCAAAACAAGGAAACTCGTCGCTATCCACAAAATGTTTATATTAGTAAAACTCTCATCTTGTGTGTGCATATATATATATATATATATATATATATATATATATATATATATATATATATATATATATATATGTAGGTATGTTCCCGAAATACACCCAAAACGGTACACGATAGTGTAAAAAATTTCGGCCCACCTTACTCACCATTCACCTGTGGTGTGCAGTATCGAGTTTTTTTTTGTTTTTTTTTTGTATACCTTGGTCGAGGCTCGTATGAGAGCTAACACACAACTCACAGCAAGGAGGCATGAGACAAGAGGGGCGGGAGTGGAAGGGACAAAACAGTGGGGAACAGACACATTAGGTGAACTGTGGAAGGGAGAGGGATGGCGAAGAGAAGATGGACATTACAGGGACTTTCAGGAAGGAAAGCAGCGGAATTGAAGGAAGTGGGCTTGGGTGGATTATCGGGGGTAGAAAAGATCGAGGATTTGGATGGGGGAAGATAAGAGGTGGTGGTGAACAGCTGTTTTGAAAGCCTGGAGGGAAGAATGGGAAAGAATAGAGTGAGGAAGTTTATTCCAAAGGCGTGAAAAAAGAGGAATGAAAGAGTGAAGATGAGCAGTGATTCGTGATTTTGGTAGTTTTACCAGAAGGGGGTTGTTGGCGGACCTTGAGCGCCCTGTGGAAATGTGGTAGGGCCAAATCGCAGAGAAAGCAGGGGGGGCAAGGCTGGAGAGGAGTCGGTAGAAGACAGAAAGACCACCGACAAACCTGCGGTGATTGAGTGAGAGGCCCAAAGACTCAGCTTCATTGCGGGAGATGCCGATGATCTTAAAAGCCCTGGTTTCGACAGCGTGAAGCCGAGAAAGGTGGGAGGCAGGAGCACCAGCCCAGAGGGGAGAGCAGTACTCCATCAGGCTACGGACAAAAGCTTTGTAAGTGGTCAGGAGCTCAAGAGGGCCGAGGAAGGACTTTGCACGACGGAGGATTCCCAGTCGGCGACTGGCTTTTGAGGCGAGGTTGGAAATGTGACTTTCCCAGGAAAGGTCATGGCAGATAGTGAGACCCAGAAGCTTGAAAGAAAAGACTTCTTCCAGAGGATTATTGAGAAAGTGGATGGGGGGGATTTCTAAACGGTCCTTTCGAAGAGACATAGTGAGAGTGTGAGATTTGTCTGGATTGAAAGACATGTTCCACGTGTTGGACCAGTTTGTGATTTTATCCAGATCTGCAGTGAGCGAAGAAGCTGCTGCTTGCCGGTCTGAGGGATGACAGATGGTACGGCAGAGGGTGGAGTCGTCGGCAAAGAGAAATAGAGGATTTTCCAGAGAGTCCGAGAGATCATTGATGAAAACCAGAAAAAGAACAGGGCCCAGAACGCTACCTTGAGGAACTCCAGCCTGCACAAGAAGAGGGGATGAAAGAACTCCATTTAGGGCCACACGTTGCCCAAGTTACGTTCAAATTGGGCAATGAAAAAATTATTTAAAAAATAAATTCCCGATTCAGTCAAGTTTTGGTATAATGATCCATAAAGTGCAAGGACAAACCATGGAGAATGTGTTGATACACCTCGAGAAACCAGTTGGCTGAACGATGACTCCAGAGGTAAATTCTCAAAATTTTCTTCAAATTAATGTTTGACCACTAAATAATATTTAAATTTTGTGTCTTTTTTTCATCGCTGTCACAACAGGAACCCAACAGGTTCACGGGTCGTCTAGTGTTTCATAAAAATCAATGCATCCCGAGAATGTACCTGATGAGGAAAGGAGAAGGTGGTGGCCTGATGGAATTCAATCAAGTGCACAGAGCAATGGCTGTAGGATTAGCAGTGTTCGTAAAAAGTTCAACAGACAACCGAATATAATTTGTTTACAAGCATGACCACAACAAACAGAAAAGGAAAAGGTTGCTTCCGGTTTGGGGATCTGTGCACGTGGATGACTTCGTCGTCTTCTTGCGTATGGCAGTTAAGCTGCCGGGGTAGCTATCATTTATTGGAAGCGCGACTATTTCGCTGATGCATTTCCCTCTACCAATACACACTGGTACTCATTTCACTGACCTCGGAAGGATGACAGGCTGAGTCAACCCCCTGGTATATTAATTCAGCAGTCAACAGGGCTTGAAGTCAGGACCCCCGGATCCCAAGCCACCACCCTAACCACTAAGCCAACACCAGGCTCGTCAAGTTTCATTGAAATTCTGTGTGTAGTTCGTAGACGAGAGCAACTACCTATTTTGGGGGGGTCAGAAAGCCCCCCATAGTAGACTCCCTTAATGAGTGCAGATTTTGATGTGGTCGATACACTTTGATACATCACGGTTGAAGAATGTTGTGGCCAAGTTTCATCAAAAGTATGTGTGTAGTTTCGGAAAACGGAGCAAATACCTATTTTAGGGGTCAAACCACCCCCCCTCCCTCTAGACCACCTTAATGAGCGCAGAATTTGATGCGGGCAATAAACTTTGGTACATCGCAGGTGAAGAATGGTGTGGTCAAGTTTCATCAAAATCGTATGTGCAGTTTTGGAGAAAAGAGCAAATACCTATTTTGGGGGGTCACCCCCCCTTAGATCCCTTTAATGAGTGCAGATTTTGATGTGGTCAATACACTGTGGTCCATCGCAGGTGATGAATGTTATGGTGAAGCTTCATCAAAATTGTGTGTGTAGTCAAAAAAACCCCCCCGTCGACCCCCTTAATGAGCGCAGATTTTGATGTGGTCAATACACCTTCATTAGGCATCAGATATGAAGCTTGTGGCCAAGTTTCATTAAAATTGTGTGTTTGGTTCAAGCGATAATGACAGAAATGTTTCCTGACTGACTTACTCACTCACTCAACAACAGACACTGCTCAATCGCTCAAGCTCACCTGAATAAAGTCCATTGAGCTAAAAGAGTTGGACATATTTGGGATAGACAAAGAAGGATCACTGGAATGGCAAAGAAGAGGTCATCTCAATCGGGACAGAGAACGAGACATTATGTATGCTCAAGTCCAAGGACACTACACGAATGGCTTTAAAAAATGACATGATTGAGCCAATTGGACAGGTGTGGGTTCTGAAATGTAGAAAGAGAAAGTACGAGCCATCTCCTATCGGGATGTAAAAAACTCATGTCAGAATATTCATACATACAAAGGTACAAGACCGTATGTGGACTAATACACTGGCACATCTGCAATAATTTCAATATCTCAGTTCCACAAAACACATGGAAACATGAACCAAAGGCAGTCAATAAAACAAGGAAATAATGCTCACGTACGACCTGATATAATAATCCCATCCAGCATGAACATAGAAAACAAGGCATTGCGACCTGACATCGTTCTCAGATACAAAAATGAAAATATGACATTGTTAAGTGAGGTTTCAGTTCCCAGTGATATTGGTCTAAATAACACAGAAATCAAGAAAATGACCAAATATCAACACCTCAGGAATGAAGTGAAAAGATCCTGGAAGCTGAAGAGTGCCAAAATTGTACCAGTGATAAATGGAGCAATCGGGATGATGAAGAACAACCTCACAAAGATCCCACAAACCATTCCTGGGAACATTACCACAAACGAACTGCAGTTGGAGGCTGTCTGGGGCTCATTGACGATCCTGAAAAGAGCACTCGGAACAAAACTCTGAGAACAACACAACTTCACAACTTAGGCCATGAATCATGATCCTTCACCAAAACCAAGGTGGATACTTCGAATCCTGGGAGGGCTCCTTTCCACCTTCTGAAACCTGAGTTATGGAGATAATCAACACACACACACACACACACACACACACACACACACACACACACACACACACACACACACACACACACACACACACACACACACACACACACACACACACACACACACACACACACACACACACACACACACACACACACACACACACACACACACACACACATTCTCCCTAAATCCACGACCAAGGTGTCACATGAAATGCTTTATTTATTTTATTTCACATCATGATCAGAGGTTCATGGACTTGCTTGTACATAAATGACATGCAGGACAAAGACACTCATTGACATCATTGCAATTTTACGTTAATTTCGATAATACTAGTGGATGTTTCTTTAGTACTATATATTGAAATACTATATATTTCATGGAAATTGATAGGAAATAGTACATGTGATTTCACCCGGGGTTCAAATCATCGTGAGCTGTTGGTTGAGATGAGAACGCTAAACAAGATGTGCTTATATTAACTACAATCATAACTTTGACAAATTGCCATTATTTAATTGGAAATGTTGTTCGCTGGTCTCACAAATCACTGAGGTCGGATGCCCTCATTGTTTCATGACGAATGAATAATTCATTAATTCATACCTGTGCTATTTTTATTCGTTTCCACAGTGTTGTTGTAGCAGCTTCCAATGTGGTGTTTTTTTTGCAAATGTAAGGTGCAGGTTTTTTTTACCTGCTCCGAGTAGGAACCTACATATGAGGTGAGTCTTTGCAGCATAAAAAAAGGTTGGAGTCAGGAAGATCCAGATTCAAAACTGAAGGGGACACCCAAGGTCGTGTGAGGTGGTGGGGGACGTTCATGGAGGAGGAAATGCCCCCCTCAATTCAGGCATAAAAATATCACGATGATTAAAATATCGCGAGATGACAGAATGGTTGCATGTGATGTCAAATCATGTATACGCAGAAACACAGATGGCTGATGGTAGGGGCAATCGCCAGCACGGTATGGTGGGGAAAAGAATCCGTACAGGGCCGTGGAACCTCTGAAGATCTGATCAGTGGGATTCTCAACGACTTGCTGATCGGATGTTCATATTGCCGGATTATGTCTACGGAAGGTCGTACTCCTTCTGCGGAAACCGTCCGTGACTCCGGGACTTTGTGAGCAGGTATGTTCTCATTCAATGATCTTCACCAGCCTTCAGGAGAGGCTGTACGATGTCTCAGGACTTCTTCGTGGCGTTTCATTGAAGGGGTTTTAGATGTTTGTTTGTCGGTTGTTCCTGTCGCTACAGAGCTGTTAGTAGTTTACCAGGAAAACAATACTTATTAGTTAACCATTTTGAACTTGCCATTCATTTGATTCTTTAGTTTGCTCAAAAGTGTTTAAAAGTGACAAAAGAGGGAATCATCCCTTGCAATGGCTGACTTATTATGGCTGGCCTTGCGTTTGGGGAAGGGGTTTCCGGAAAATGCATGATGTGCAGCGTTGTCATTTTGAAAGTGTCGTATTGGGTTGTGCTACTAATGGGAGGCACACATGGTGCACTGGCTGGACTGGATATGTTTTAATCCTTATCTGCTTTTTCAGAAGGATATCTCAAAAAGTCGTGGATGGATTTGGACCAACCTTGCTAGGTGGATAGCCTGTAGGAAAGGACGAATTAATTCGATTTTGATGACGATTTGGATCTGTAACCTAAACCTTATAACTTGTTTCTTTACCACTACACTGTACCCGTCTCTCCGGGAGTAAGGGGGGCAAGGAGCGTGGAGTGGCGAGAAGGGGTGATGGTGGAAAGACTTCTGTTTTTTCTTTACTTGTTCGATGGCTCGTGGTGGAGACACATAAACACACCTCACACACATGGATAGACAGATGAATAACACAGCCACTGAGGTGGGGGAAGTGACAACACTTCCCGCAGTAAATCTGCGTGCCAGCAAAGTGTATATTCAGGTAACATAGCCATCATTCGGGCAAATCTTTAGCCTCCTGACGAAAAAAAATTGGTTCGTACTCCCATGCCGACACCGGTAGTTGGACTGAGCCTTGCCTGCAGGAGAGCTGTAGTAGTTGGTAGTGCCTTGGCACGTGTATGCCATTTGCACATTAACATGAACAAGGACTCCACATTCAACAAGTACTCGTTGATAAATGGTGTGTACTTCACTTCACTCGGTGTAGTCTGTGAGAATGACTAGTGTTGTTGGGGTTCATTTATTGGTGTATTGCCCGAGAATTTTCAATCGTAGGTTTTATAATTCACCATCTTTGCTGTCATTACCTGTGCCACTGAAGGAGCACAGAGATTATGTTTTCACCTGTTTGTCTGTCTGGCTGTGAACAGGATCACTAAAAAAAGTTAAGGACTGATTCAGATGAAACTTGACAGACAGACAGGTTGGGTGTGTGGCAAGGATGAATTGATTAGATTTTGGTCGTGTGATCTCCATTCCAATCCTTACTTCACTATCTTGAAGAACCTTTAAATATTTGAAGTACATTATTTAAACATTTGATGTATATCGATACCAATAAAAGTGTGTGTGTGTGTGTGTGTGTGTGTGTGTGTGTGTGTGTGTGTGTGTGTGTGTGTGTCTCCTCCATAACTCCTCCAAAACAATAAAACCTAGCAGCCTGAAACTTTACATGCATACTAAAAATATTCCAAGGACATGAATGAGTGAAAATTGAGTGTTTTGGTTAATTAAAACATCCCTTTTAAAGATAATTAATGTCCTTATTTAATCATATCCTTTATCAGGCAATCCTTGGCCACCTTGCTCTCGGGGTCTTAAGGCGTTTCCTGGGTAACCTCACTGGGGTCTGAAGCCGCCATGTTTTTTTGGCCTGCTCAACCCTACCTTGTGTTGGAACAGGCCACAGCAATTTCTTCACAATAAAGTTTTTTTTCCACTTTCCTCACTCATATTGAATGCCTGTTCATCATAGCTACAAATCGTTGTGTACATCACTTTTGTAAGTACGATAAGTTTTCAAATTAAGAGCTTGGAATGATTTCATGCATGACATGAGATGATTTTCCACGATCAACTCTCATGGCCTAATTAAAGTATATCATCAAAATATTCTTTCGGTTTTAAAGATCGGATATCATCCGGACTAAATAAGTGTCGAAATCTGTTGTGAAATCTGATAATTTAAAGAAATAACGAGTCCCATAATTAAGCCGATGATACCTATTTACTATAAGCAACGAAGGCTATGTTCCTCCTTCTCCAAAGATACACAAGAAAATGTGAAATTTACAAACAATTAAACTTATCCTTTTCTACTGTTTGGAGAATTATATTGAGTCAACAAAAAATTTAGTAACGTAACAAAATTTACTAGCTTCATTGAGCTGTGTCCTAAACTAAACTAAACTGTGTCCTAAGCTGTGTCCTAAATTGTGTCCTAAACCCATCACTATCTCTACCCACTTTACCCAGTCGCACCCAACTGTCCCTGGACTCTGTATCCTTTTCTCCTGACAAGGTGGAGAGCTTGCTTTCAAACCTCGAGTCAGATTCTGCAACCGGTCCAGACGGCATCAGCCCACGTGTCCTCAAAGCCTGCTCTTCTGCTCTTGCTCACCCTCTCTCTGTTCTATTCACCCTCTCATTTTCCCAAGGTCATCTGCCATCTGCTTGGAAATCTGCTAACATCACTGCCCTGCATAAAAAAGGTGCAAAAACAGATCCCTGTAACTACAGACCAATCAGCCTTCTCCCAATCATCAGCAAGGTTATGGAATCCATCATTGCTTCAGACATGAAATCCTTCCTCTTCTCCAATGGCTTGATTTCCAATCATCAATTTGGTTTCAGACCAGGTCACTCTACCCTGGATATGCTGCTACTGCTCTCCCATCAATGGATGGAGGTCCTCAATGCCAGACAGGAAATCCGAGCCGTATCCCTGGACATATCACGTGCTTTTGACACAGTCTGGCACCCTGCCCTACTCACCAAACTCTCTTCCCATGGTATTCAAGGCCATCTCCACTCATGGCTCGCAGACTTCCTCTCCTGTCGCAGTCAACGTGTGGCCCTAAATGGAGTTCTTTCATCCCCTCTTCCTGTGCAGGCTGGAGTTCCTCAAGGTAGCGTTCTGGGCCCTGTTCTTTTTCTGGTTTTCATCAATGATCTCTCGGACTCTCTGGAAAATCCTCTATTTCTCTTTGCCGACGACTCCACCCTCTGCCGTACCATCTGTCATCCCTCAGACCGGCAAGCAGCAGCTTCTTCGCTCACTGCAGATCTGGATAAAATCACAAACTGGTCCAACACGTGGAACATGTCTTTCAATCCACACAAATCTCACACTCTCACTATGTCTCTTCGAAAGGACCGTTTACAAAACCCCCCATCCACTTTCTCAACAATCCTCTGGAAGAAGTCTTTTCTTTCAAGCTTCTGGGTCTCACTATCTGCCATGACCTTTCCTGGGAAAGTCACATTTCCAACCTTGCCTCAAAAGCCAGTCGCCGACTGGGAATCCTCCGTCGTGCAAAGTCCTTCCTCGGCCCTCTTGAGCTCCTGACTACTTACAAAGCTTTTGTCCGTAGCCTGATGGAGTACTGCTCTCCCCTCTGGGCTGGTGCTCCTGCCTCCCACCTTTCTCGACTTCACGCTGTCGAAACCAGGGCTTTTAAGATCATTGGCATCTCCCGCAATGAAGCTGAGTCTTTGGGCCTCTCACTCAATCACCGCAGGTTGGTCGGTGGTCTTTCTGTCTTCTACCGACTCCTCTCCAGCCTTGCCCCCTGCTCTCTCTGCGATTTGTCCCAACCACATTTCCACAGGGCGCTCAAGGTCCGCCAACAACCCCCTTCTGGTAAAACTACCAAAATCACGAATCACTGCTCATCTTCACTCTTTCATTCCTCTTTTTTCCCGCCTTTGGAATAAACTTCCTCACTCTATTCTTTCCCATTCTTCCCTCCAGGCTTTCAAAACAGCTGTTCACCACCACCTCTTATCTTCCCCCATCCAAATCCTCGATCTTTTCTACCCCCGATAATCCACCCAAGCCCACTTCCTTCAATTCTCCTGCTTTCCTTCCTGAAAGTCCCTGTAATGTCCATCTTCTCCTCGCCATGTTCCCCGTCCCATCCCCATCCCTCTCCCTTCCACAGTTCACCTGTGTCTGTTCCCCAATGTTTTGTCCCTTCCACTCCCACCCCTCTTGTCTCATGCCTCCTTGCTGTGAGTTGTGTGTTAGCTCTCATACGAGCCTCGACCAAGGTATACAAAAAAAAAAAAAAAAAAAAAAAAAAAAAAAAAGCTGTATGATTTAATGCATTCACTGCTCGACCTCATGCCCTGTCACCCAGAGGGATTGCCTATCCATAGCATCTGCCAGGTCTGTGTCTATATTTTCGGAGGTTTCGTGATGTGCTCCACAAGGAAACAAATCAAATCTGGTGAAAAACGGACATTTCACAAAAAAGTTATAACGTTTGTGCGGACCGCGAACCGATGCACAACGCAACCGATGCACAACCGATGTGTACAGACAAGCAGGCAAATTGGCGGATTATTTGCAATATATTTCATAGGCGATTGAACTTTGCGATATTTCAAGGGTTGTTATGCATTACGCAGCAACCCTTTTGTGGATAAATTAATATTTTGAACAAATTCATTTTATTTCATTAACTGCTGCATGCGTGGTGAAGGTGGGCTTTAAAGTTAAAAGTATCCTTTATGGTATGCAACGACAGCCTGGCCACCCATTCCTTGTGAACCATTTAATTGGAGTGCTTGCATGGGTGCTTAAGCCACTTGCTGTGCACGCTTTGTTGATAGCGGTACAGCGCTACGTCATTCTGAGTGAACTGTTCACTCTCGGCAGACGCTTTTGTCGTGCCAGGTCATTCAGAGAGAGTGGTTCGTGCTCCGTCAGCCTGAGTGAGTGGTTCGTGCTCCGTCACCCAGAGCGAGTGGTTCGTGCTCCGTCACCCTGAGCGAGTGGTTCATGCTCCGTCACCCAGAGCGAGTGGTTCGTGCTCTGTCACCCTGAGCAAGTTGTTGCTAAATAGCACCCGATTTCCGAGCCATCTGCCATATTAATGTTTTCTAAATTACCAAGCCATTTTTTTTCCACCCGTCACACGCAGCTGTTTATATCGAATGTTTGTGAACATATCCTTAAAATGTCTATACAAATGCATTGTTGTTTTTCGGTGAAAGCTACTCAAGGTTTCTGGGTTGTCCATCGTAAGTACTCGAGTTAGTAATCACACTGATCACATTCAACCTGCCGATTCCTGAAAATTTGCCGATATCGGCCAAGCACGTGTGTGTGTGTGTGTGTGTGTGTGTGTCTTCTGCATAAAGCATAACATTCTTTCTGCTTTTTCTCTCTCTCTCTCTCTCTCTCTCTCTCTCTCTCTCTCTCTCTCTCTCTCTCTCTCTCTCTCTCTCTCTCTCTCTCTCTCTCTGTCTGTCTGTCTGTCTGTCTGTCTGTCTGTCTGTCTGTCTGTCTGTCTGTCTCTGTCTCTGGACATATTCAGGCGGTGGTTACATCTGGATGGTATTTTTCTCCAGATGTGTCCCGGCATTGTCTGTCTCCAGATGAATCCGGCAGTGTTTCTCTCTGGAAGTGTCCAGGCAGTGTTTTTCTCCAGACTCGTCTGGGCGGTGTTTATCTCCGGACAGCTTGGCTCCAGACGCATTCGGGCGGTATTTATGTTTGAACGGGAGTTTTTCCCCAAACTTGTACGGATAGAAGTTTATCTCCGGACGGGTGTTTGTCTCTGGGCCGTGTTTATAGTGTGACCAGTAGAAAATGGATTTCAGACATTATTTTGTTTCCATCTTCACTGTTATTCTATGCAGAATCATTTTGGTGAGGCGGTAAGAATCGTAATTAACCTCCACTGCACGTCTGCCTTCCCTTCCTTTCACCTCACACTGTTTTCCCTTCCCCTCCTTGCGTTCCCTCCCCCTCTCTCCTTTCCCTTCAACCTCTTTAGTCTCCACACACTCTCTCCCCCACTTGTCTCTCTCTCTCTTCCCCCCTCTTTGTCACTCTCCCTCCTTTAGTATTACCGTCAGCGAAGCAACGGGTGGTATTTTCTAGTTATAACTATTTGAACAGGCATATTCAAAATCATATTCCAGACCCACTTAAATCCTGGAAGGTAACCTATAAGTCAGAATTCGATATTCTGCATTCATTTCTCCATTGTTTCCTTTCTATATGCTGTTCTTCATAGATTTGTGGATCATCGTTGGTTGTTGAGTTTGACAAGTTATGTTATGGAATAAGCAGACTGTAAACAGATTGTAAGCACTAAGTGAGCGGAACTCACAAAAGGATCAGACTGTGCGGATCGATGTAGGAGTCGTACACAAGGTTCCAATCAGTGGATATCTTGGTGAAGTGAGGAATGATGTTTCGAAGCCAGAAAAAATATAGTTGGAAGTGTGGGGAAGAGCAGATAGGGTGAAGTGTGGTGCTGGGTGACTGAGAGAAGATTATCAGACAAAAGTATCCTGCTAGGGATGAGCTGCAGCCAAACATATGATAGAAAGAGCAGTTTTAACGATAACGGCCGCTCGGTAGAGTGCATACTCCCACCAAGTTGATTCGTTTATGTTTTGTATCCCATTGACAGGCCGGATCGGACCTGGATTCGGACCTGAACTGGTATCTAATCAGCTTGTTCTTGTCACCTTGTTATTAACCAACTCATCCACTAAGTTTCGTCCCAATCCGTCCATACCTTTTTCAAATGACGTGCTATGTATCGTTTTAGCCTTACCACTCAATGGTGAAGAATCACTTCAAAATTTCTGGATCTGGATCTGAATCTTCAACAAAATGGAATCAATTCTTCCTTGTTGCATACCCAACCTGCCCACCAAGTTTCGCCCGGATCCGTCCATAACTTTTTCAGGTAACATGCTATATGTTATTTTTGGCCCGATCTCTCAATGGTGAAAAATCACTTTAAAAATTCTCGGATCCGTATCCGGATCTTCACCAAAATCTTAGTATTTCGTCCTTGTCATGTACTCAAGCTTTCCACCAAATTTGGTCCGAATCGTCTGTACTACTACAAGCTCTTCCACAAGCCTCCATTCAGTGTATTATTAAAAGCTCTTCCATGAGCTTCCATTCAGTGTACTATTACAAGCTCTTCCACAAATCTCCATTCAGTGTACTCCTACAAGCTCTTCCATGAGCCTCCATTCAGTGTACTCCTACAAGCTCTTCCATGAGCCTCCATTCAGTGTACTATTACAAGCTCTTCCACAAGCCACCGTTCAGTGTACTATTACAAGCTCTTCCACAAATCTCCATTCAGTGTACTCCTGCAAGCTCTTCCATGAGCTTCCATTCAGTGTACTATTACAAGCTCTTCCACAAATCTCCATTCAGTGTACTCCTACAAGCTCTTCCACGAGCCTCCATTCAGTATGCTATTACAAGCTCTTCCACGAGCCTCCATTCAGTGTCCTAATAAAAGCTCTTCCATGAGCCTCCATTCAGTGTACTCCTACAAGCTCTTCCACGAGCCTCCATTCAGTGTGCTGTTACAAGCTCTTCCACGAGCCTCCATTCAGTGTACTAATACAAGCTCTTCCATGAGCCTCCATTCAGTGTACTATTACAAGCTCTTCCATGAGCCTCCATTCAGTGTACTATTACAAGCTCTTCCACAAATCTCCATTCAGTGTACTCCTACAAGCTCTTCCACGAGCCTCCATTCAGTGTACTATTACAAGCTCTTCCACAAATCTCCATTCAGTGTACTCCTACAAGCTCTTCCATGAGCCTCCATTCAGTGTACTCCTACAAGCTCTTCCATGAGCCTCCATTCAGTGTACTATTACAAGCTCTTCCACGAGCCTCCATTCAGTGTACTATTACAAGCTCTTCCACAAATCTCCATTCAGTGTACTCCTACAAGCTCTTCCACGAGCCTCCATTCAGTGTGCTATTACAAGCTCTTCCATGAGCCTCCATTCAGTGTACTAATAAAAGCTCTTCCATGAGCCTCCATTCAGTGTACTAATACAAGCTCTTCCATGAGCCTCCATTCAGTGTACTATTACAAGCTCTTCCACAAGCCTCCATTCAGTGTACTATTACAAGCTCTTCCACAAATCTCCATTCAGTGTACTCCTACAAGCTCTTCCATGAGCCTCCATTCAGTGTACTCCTTCAAGCTCTTCCATGAGCCTCCATTCAGTGTACTATTACAAGCTCTTCCACAAGCCTCCGTTCAGTGTACTATTACAAGCTCTTCCACAAATCTCCATTCAGTGTACTCCTGCAAGCTCTTCCATGAGCTTCCATTCAGTGTACTATTACAAGCTCTTCCACAAATCTCCATTCAGTGTACTCCTACAAGCTCTTCCACGAGCCTCCATTCAGTGTGCTATTACAAGCTCTTCCACGAGCCTCCATTCAGTGTACTAATAAAAGCTCTTCCATGAGCCTCCATTCAGTGTACTAATACAAGCTCTTCCATGAGCCTCCATTCAGTGTACTATTACAAGCTCTTCCACAAGCCTCCATTCAGTGTACTATTACAAGCTCTTCCACAAATCTCCATTCAGTGTACTCCTACAAGCTCTTCCACGAGCCTCCATTCAGTGTACTAATACAAGCTCTTCCACGAGCCTCCATTCAGTGTACTATTACAAGCTCTTCCATGAGCTTCCATTCAGTGTACTATTACAAGCTCTTCCACAAATCTCCATTCAGTGTACTCCTACAAGCTCTTCCACGAGCCTCCATTCAGTGTACTAGAACAAGCTCTTCCACGAGCCTCCATTCAGTGTACTATTACAAGCTCTTCCATGAGCCTCCATTCAGTGTACTCCTAAAAGCTCTTCCACAAATCTCCATTCAGTGTACTATTACAAGCTCTTCCACAAATCTCCATTCAGTGTACTCCTACAAGCTCTTCCACGAGCCTCCATTCAGTGTACTAATACAAGCTCTTCCACGAGCCTCCATTCAGTGTACTATTACAAGCTCTTCCATGAGCTTCCATTCAGTGTACTATTACAAGCTCTTCCACAAATCTCCATTCAGTGTACTCCTACAAGCTCTTCCACGAGCCTCCATTCAGTGTACTAGTACAAGCTCTTCCACGAGCCTCCATTCAGTGTACTATTACAAGCTCTTCCACGAGCCTCCATTCAGTGTACTATTACAAGCTCTTCCATGAGCCTCCATTCAGTGTACTATTACAAGCTCTTCCACGACCGTCCATTCAGTGTGCTATTACAAGCTCTTCCACGAGCCTCCATTCAGTGTACTATTACAAGCTCTTCCATGAGCCTCCATTCAGTGTACTATTAAAAGCTCTTCCACAAATCTCCATTCAGTGTACTATTACAAGCTCTTCCACGAGCTTCCATTCAGTGTACTAGTACAAGCTCTTCCACGAGCCTCCATTCAGTGTACTATTACAAGCTCTTCCACGAGCCTCCATTCAGTGTACTATTACAAGCTCTTCCACGAGCCTCCATTCAGTGTACTATTACAAGCTCTTCCACGACCGTCCATTCAGTGTACTATTACAAGCTCTTCCACGAGCCTCCATTCAGTGTACTATTACAAGCTCTTCCATGAGCCTCCATTCAGTGTACTATTACAAGCTCTTCCACAAATCTCCATTCAGTGTACTATTACAAGCTCTTCCACAAATCTCCATTCAGTGTACTCCTACAAGCTCTTCCACGAGCCTCCATTCAGTGTACTATTACAAGCTCTTCCACAAATCTCCATTCAGTGTACTCCTACAAGCTCTTCCACGAGCCTCCATTCAGTGTACTAGTACAAGCTCTTCCACGAGCCTCCATTCAGTGTACTGGTACAAGCTCTTCCACGAGCCTCCATTCAGTGTACTATTACAAGCTCTTCCATGAGCCTCCATTCAGTGTACTCCTACAAGCTCTTCCACGAGCCTCCATTCAGTGTACTCCTAAAAGCTCTTCCACGAGCCTCCATTCAGTGTACTATTACAAGCTCTTCCACGAGCCTCCATTCAATGTCCTGATGTACTCCTACAAGCTCTTCCATGAGCCTTGACGATGTATACAAAATAACCAGTCTGAAATTTGAATTTTGCTATTTTTTTTACCAAGTTTAGGCCAAAATAACTAATGTTGGTGATGGGGGTTTCCAAAAAAACTCATCCAAATATATTTTTGGATATATCTTGACTGGATCTATAAGAATCGAGCAAAATATTTTGATATCTGTGGATTTTGGATTTCTGATGGATTTCTAGTCTTGACCTGAAGGGGATGCAAGATTTGCAACGTGTGTGTGTGTGTGTGTGTGTGTGGTGTGGTGTGGTGTGGTGTGGTGTGGTGTGGTGTGTTTGTTGTTGTTGTTGTTGGTTGTCATCTCCATATGCAGGTTTCAGAGGTTGGAATGGAGTTCTCCCAATGCTCAAACCCCTCAGCTCCAAGCAAGTGCCACTGGAAGCACACCCTGTCACTTTTTTATTGTGGGTCTAACCTTAGACAATGCAAAATTGACAAAAAATGCCAGTTTGGTGAGGTACTACATGATACTATAACCTCACCAGAGTGGTTATGAGCAACGCTTGAATCCATGACAAATACAACTTGAACTAGAACAGCACTCGCAGAGCATATAGTCTTGACGTGCACGCTCATTTTGAAAGAAAATACCATCGTTAACTGAACACGTTACAATTATGACCCGCTGTTATTATGGCCCATATACGGATATCATCCAAGCACCCTATCATGTCACATAGTGTATTGGCATAATTATGGCATTATAAATTTAATTGTTTACTCACATCGGGTTGTCGATGTGAAGTTTCATATTTTTTGGATAAGGATTTTGATTCAACCAATTATGGCTGGAATACCACTTCTCTGATGATGTCATCATTATCACCCGCAAACCCTACAGGGATTTGTTGACATATGCCAAGTTTCAATTTTTTCCGTTAAGCGGTTTCAGAGAAAATGTCCAATTTTTTTGCTTTAATCCAATATGGCTGCCACATGATGTGACCTATAACGTCAGAGTTAGCAATAAAATATTCTCCAAGGGGGGTCTCTCCTGTACTTAAGGTTTTGCATCGATCGGACAAGCGGTTGCAGAGAAAACATTTTAAAAACAAAAAAAATGTAAAAACGCACACGCACGCACACACACACACACACAAACCAGCTTGTTGCTGTCAATGTCACCTGCTGCTGTATACATTTGTTGTGGTCAGCGCACTCAATCTCAAAATGAGAAACATTTAATCTTTTCAAGTGAAAGCAATAAAGGAGATGAGTCACTTGCTCGAGCCTCTGGTGGCCAATAGTTGCCCTGCAAGTAGGTTTAGTGCAGCCAGATTTACCATCTCCATCTCCATCGGCTCCACAGCATATTACCCCCAGCAGATGAAGTACATATCCGTGCTGGATCCTGCCTTTCAAATTCTATTTTTGGTGTGTGTGAATGCATTGTGAGAATAATTAATGCGGCTTGTGGTGTATCACTGCCGTGTACCAGCCCGTCAGTATCCCAAGAAGTTAGCTCATATCGAGTCTAAAATACGAGTTTCTGTTGGAGGAGTTTGCATGCACAATGGCCAGGAGAGTACACAGGTGAAATAAGCAGGTATCGATCAATGTTGGACTGGACAGCTGTTTGAGGTGTGCAGAAACAAAATGCATGCTGACCTGCGAAACTGTTATGTGGCTTCAAGCCTACAAGCTTGTCATATACAGCCGTTGAAACGTCACACAGGTGTGTTAAGAGGGACAAGGCTGAAGGAGGGATGAAAAGGGCAGGAAGGAGAGGAAAAGGTTGGGGTGGAAGAGCTTGGGAGCTGTTGATATTTCCATAGTCTGAGCAATAGATCATTCACAATGGAAATCTACTACTACTTTAACGGCTCCAATAATTCCCACCTTGTTTTGGGGTCAGCCGGGGACACGTTTTGGCCCAAGCAATATACTTTAACAAACAAGCTGGCTCGGCCTGATATTCTTCCGAATGTTTCACAAATTTGTAAGCTTTTCTGGGTGCTGGCAATAACTCGCCTACTCTTCGCGAATAAGATCATTCAAATCCACGGATGACCAATTTTAGGCAGAAAATATGACAAATTGACAAAAAGGACCCCTATTGTTTGGCCAGATCAGATCTACGACTTGTTTCAGGTACCATGTAAACCTGTACTAACCAGTTTCATG
>NC_140969.1:4215877-4218377 GCF_056783735.1 Eptatretus burgeri
GGCTTGGATAAAAAAAATCAATGACTGTGCTCAGCTGTTGGGCGACAAACGCCTGTTGTCTAAACTGTCCGCTGGTGACTTGATCGCTATCAATGCCGTCTATCATGGTGCGTGCCTGACTCGGCTGTATAGGAAAGTGGAGACGGTCGGATGTGACATCACTGATAGTCATAACACGCAGGTGATGCGAGCACATGTTCTCAATGAGTTACTTGACTTTATTGAAGATAACCGTGGTTCAGGGGAGTTGCTAGCAATGGCTCATGTGACGACCCTTTATGATAAGCGTATTGCTGCTCTCGGCTTTCCCTACATCAAATGCAATACAACACGCCTTGGAGAGGACATTCAGCGCATGATTCCTGACATCAAGGCAGTAAAGATTAACCGTTGCTGGTCTCTTGTTTTCGACGATGACCTATCCAAAGCTATAGTTGATATGAAAGACAATACATCAACTTAAGTCTCCACCCTGCACAAAGCAACCAAGATCCTCTGTCGAGAATATCTTCAAATGCGGCAAGCTTTTATGGGTTCCTTCTCGACCTCATCTGAAGCTGAATCAATCCCAACCACTCTGCATTCATTCCTGTACATGCTTCTTGATGGACCATCTATCGATCAGCCATCTCCTGGATCTAAGAAGTCCAAGGTTGCAACATCATTGGGCAGCAGATCATCTTCAACTCAGTTGCATGCAGATCCAAGAAACGTGACAGTGTTCCACGTCACAACAGAGATAGGGAAACACCAGCTTCGCTGTATATGGCTATGAAAGTACATCTTCAAACTAGCCGTGAATCTCTAATCGGTTGTTTGCATCAGCGAGGGTTGTGCATCTCGTATGACCGTTTGAGAGTGCTTAGTACAGATATTGCGAATTCAATCATTGGTCACTGGGAGCAGGTTGGTGTGGTGGTCCCCCCTCAGACAGTTAAACACGTTTTCACCACAGACGGTTTTGACAACATTGACCATAATCCATCCTCTATGACGGCAACATGAGCCCTCCAGGGAACATGCATCAGCATTCACCAGCACTTCTCGTCAGACACACAACAAGTTGTGAATCTTGATGAGATCCTCAATCCAGATGAGATGGGGAAGAAGACTGTGCGGTCCATTTGCAAGTGTAAGACTGAATGTAAAGCTCCTTGTAAGTGCTGCATGCAGAGACAGCGCTGTATGCTTCTCAGCAGATGTCAAGGTTTGTGCACCCACACTGGCATGGTGTACCAGGACAAGAGAGGAGAAGAGGAAGAACTTGTGTAATTACGACATTGTGTGATGGATAATCTAATTACCTCAAATTTTCTCTATGTGAAAAACAATAAAATTTGTTATAATTTGTATTCCTTTTTCGGATTTCATCTTTAAATGCATCTGAAATGCATAGCTGATGCCGAAAATGAATTCAGCGACCTCAATTTAGCAAGAAAACATGTGTTATAATAGTTTCTATGACAAACGGTTCATGACCAATGACTGGGCCATGTTTTCCAAAATGGTCGACGGCGGCCATCTTGGATTTTGAGATATGACGTGTGTCTTTGGATAAATTTGTTTCTATGACCCCAAGGAACTTCCATGCCAAAGGGGACATTTGCATCATGATTTGAAGTCAACACCCTATTTTGTGCACTTAACATGTCTACTAATAAAGCTGACATTCTGCACAGCAGGTAGCACTTGGTAGATCACGCATTACATGCATTTTTGGTTAGTGGCGTGGTTCAGCTCGCTACGTTCGCCTCTCCACACGTCTTGCAGAGATTGACGTCATAGATTTGCTGTCTTGGTATGATTTACACAAATCATAATACAAACATTTATTTTCTACAAATTTGTTAATGATATTGCTGATATTGTATTTATTTGAAATATTATTTTTGATATAAGAAGGTCCAAGTGGTTGAAGCGGTCAAGGGTCTAAGCTATCTGAAGGGCGTATGTTGTTGAGGTCAAAGGGCCAAAATGTTGTTGAGGTCGAAGGAGTCTAAAGGGTTTAAGGGGTCTCTTGGGGTCTATGGGGTTTTGGGAGTTTGGGGTCTTGGGGGTGTTCAGGGTCTTGGAGGTGTTTAGGGTCTTGGGGGTCTTCAGGGTCCTTGGGGGTCTTCAGGGTCTTGGGGTTATTTGGGGTTCATGGGGGTCTTTGGGGTATTGTGGGTCTTCTGGATCTTTAGGGGCTTTGTGGTATTCAGGGTCTTTTTGGTTTTCAGGGTCCTTGTGAGTCAGTGACTTTTTGGTCCTCATTGACTTTTGGGTCTTCAGGGTCTTTTTGGGTCTTCCATGACTTCTTGGTCTTCGGTGACTTTTGGGTCTTTGGAGTCTTTGGATCTTCGGGGTCTTTTGTGTCTTTAGGATCTTTTGGATCTTCAGGATATTCAGGGTCTTTTTGGGTCTTCAATGACTTTTGGGTCCTCAGGGACTTTTGAGTGTTTGGGATGTTTTGGGTCTTTGGGGTCTTCAAGGTCTTGGGGGTCTTGGAGTCTTTGGGGTC
>NC_140969.1:4228377-4280877 GCF_056783735.1 Eptatretus burgeri
AGACCGTTGTTCACAATCATCTCAGATCATCCCCCATCAAAAACCATGAACTTTAGTTTTACACCCGTTAATCCTCCAATCTTCTCTCTCAAAACGTCCAGTTTTTCCTTCCTCGGAGTTTACTTCTGTATATATCTTTTCCCCCTCACATCCCTTATTTGTCCAAGGGTCCCGCAACTCTGCTGTTGGAGTTCCCTCTCTCTTTCTACTGTTCCTTTTGTTATTTTGCGTCCTGTACCATTCTGTGTTGTAGCCCTTCCACGAGCCTTAACTTTGTACGCACAAAGCAAACAACAAAAAACAGAAAAACACCTCACTCACAAGAGGCCACACATGAACGAGAGAACCGTCTTTGTTTAGCTTGTGTGAGTCCTCGCGAGTCCGTGTGCCCACGCCAACATGCGCTTCCTCCGTGTTCTCACACGCATCCGTCATCATTGCCTACCTGTAACAAAACGACGCAGAATGTAATTTGCTATCATGGGGTCAACAGGACAGACAATAAGGACCAACTGAACTTGCAGGAAACTGTCTACCCAGTTCTTTGCTTATTTACATGCATTTGTAGTGTTCATGTAAAACCATTGTACGATTATTGAAGATAAATTGCAGTTGGTTGTGCATTTCAATGCTGCGTCGTGATTTTTTTTTGTCCTCTTTTTAAAAAAAAATTTCTTTGTTTTTCTGAAAGTATATGCTCGTTAGATAATCTGGTTTAATGTAAAGTTCAAAGGCACAATAAGGTTTACAAAGATGCACCGTTATAACTTGCATCTTCATGAATCTATTGGCAGAGTCGATATGCGAGCATTACCGGTCCGAAGGTCGACTCTTATTTGAAAGATACCATGGAATATTTGTCGTGAATGCACACTGAACAGCCAGCTTAACACCACCTCTGAAAGAATGCGTGTTTTATGATGCAACACCCCCTGCTGATACCGCCACAGTGTGTCATCGAAGTGGCATGTGATTCAGTTTACGGATCAAACTCATAACCAGCAAGCTCACAGCCAGGTGCACTAAAACTGAACCACTTCACCACCTTTCCATTCTGCCACCCCTGCTTGTCCTTGATCCCAGAAGACTTTCATTGGAGGTCGTCGTTATTCCTCAGAACCAAAGAAGTTATTTTCTCTGTTTTGTTATGGCTTCTTACTGCTGGATTGGTATTCTCATCCCACAAGTTTCCCAGACTCGGTGCTGATCTTTCTACTGGGCGTTAGATTAGTTCTTCCTTCTCATGGTTGACTTATCCACGAGGTTTACTCAAGCTATATACAGTATATTGAAGTCTTGCTCACAACTAAGAAAGACTTGAATTGTGGAAAACAGATTCATCATGAAGCCAATATTCTAAGCCCCAGCATGGTGTCCCAGTGTAGTCAACAGTCACAATGCCAAGCTGTTTTTAATCATAAACAAACAGAAATGAAAGACCGAAACTTTTCGTTCATTTTTCTTCTTAAAAACCTCCAAAGGACGATATCTATTGTTTTATCCTTCATCCTGTTTTTGCCATTATCCTTGAGGCAAATGGATTGACATTACTCGCATCTTTTACTGTGTTCTGTGGATAAATCTGTCATAGTTCTTTACTCTTCCCCTCTGAGGCTTGAGATCTGCTCGTCTGATGTTTGCCGTCCTCCCAAGATGTCTGTTTCCATGGTGATGGCACGTCTACATGGATAACTGGGACTGGCGGCCAGAGCAATGGAGTGTCTGTTCTCGGGCGAAGGTCGCCTTTCATCAATATTTCATAGTAGTGCCGAGGCAGATCGAAGATTTGTCTATCCTAATTAAAGCAGAAGCAGGCAACTGCAATCCTACAGCAATGTTATGCTCATGCAAATATGTCATTCGTTGCCTTTGCTGAAGAACTTACCACTTCGGTGCTCAATCTCTTTGGTAAATATTGAGAATATTCATTTGTACGCAAAGAAACAATATGGATGCTGAGCACTAGCTTGATTTATATCGAAGATTTCATTCAAGAAAAATAAAGCCACTATTTCCAGGTCATTTTCTTCTGACAAAGCGACTCTGAAAATGAGTACGTCTCCCACGGATGTGCTTTAACAGTCTTATACCACCCACATTCTTGCATTCTCTTCATACTTGACCTGTTTCTTTTCCACTTTGCAAAAGAGCTACTTGTGGGTCCAGTCAATCCAGTTTTTTAATTTAAAAATCTGGTCTCATATAAAAGCTCAATGATGGAAGGTTAAGATGCTGACGTACTGTAGGTGTTTGTAAGGAACAGGAAAATTATTCTCCGCCAACTTTTGCTATTGAAGTGTACACAAACAGGGTAAGGAGGAAGTGAAAAGGATGGCAAAGATGGGATTGATGCAAGCTCGTGGTGAGCAGCATCCACGAGACGAGAACAACAAAGAAATTCCAGAAGCTGAGAAATGAGTCCAATTTTATTCTAAAATTATTACAAAAGTGGAAGATCACCCCCCCCCCCACCAATCCCCATCCCTCTCCTTTATTTTACTTCCATCACTTTAATTTGTTTTTGTCCAGAAGAATGGTGCAAAATCTTCAGAAGGAATTGTAGGTTTTATTGTAAAAGTTCAAAATTTGACCTGGAGATTGACCCACTTGAATTTTTCTTCAAGATGGCACCCAAATGATCTTTACACATAGAGATCATTGTAAATACTTAGTTTGTGTTTACTACATATATATATATATATATATATATATATATATATATATATATATATATATATATATATATTTACTGTTGCTACAGATTGAATGTCACAGAGTCGGCCTAAATGATTGGAGTGTAATTTCATTACTAAATTATTCTCCGCCAACTTTTGCTATTTCAAAATCCTTGAAGCAATCATTACTCGTCACCTGCCCCCTTGGGTAGAGTAGTTTTTGACAATCTAATTGCACCTTGGTGATCACTTCTCCACTCCAGATTCGCCGCGTGACCTGTTTGATAGCTCGACCAGAGATTTCTCGATTCCAGATTCGCCACGCGATTTACCCGAGAAGTCCGATCACAGCGAGGAGAGCGTCATATTACTCCAGGCTCACCTCCCCTTTTAGTGGGGCAGATAACCTCATATATGGAATGTATTGTGCATTTTATGACTAAAGCATGAAATTTTCAGCAGTGTTTGTATATACCATAAAGTTTATTTTCAGACGTGGAGCCACTTCAGATTTGACTTCTGAGCCCTATGAGAGGTCATTGACCTTGTACGATGAAAAATCTTCATTTTTGTCATTATCGCAGGAAAAACCTCAATATACACCACTTTTTGAAAAGCTATTTTACCTGTTGCTGCACATACCTCTTACTTAGACTCCACATATATCATACAGGTTACATTTTATATGCAAACAATGACCTCAGCGTGTGTTTATTTAGGCTGGATTAAATAAGTTTAACATATATGCATCTGTATCAATTATCTGAAGAATAGTGATGGACAGGGTGATAGTAATATAGTTCAGACCATGTTTGTCCATGTTTGTCCTCTGTAGATGATCTAACAGTCTCCTGAACATGAGCACAGGGCAGTGCACATGAAGGCTGCCTTGTTGCACTTGCACCCCTGCTTGCACCCACAGTGTGTCAGTTCGTAGCAGGATTGTGATGCTTCTGGAAGGGTGGTCCAGAGTGGCTGCCATCCTGTTGCATCCTTTACCCATCCCCAATCAGAAGGGCTTGCGAGCTCAGGGTCAGGAACTAACGCCTGGTTCCAGATGTTGGCCTGGTAGGTGGCACGCATGATGTGTTGCCTCAGAGCAGCCTGTGTGGGTGGGATATTCTCCAGGGTCCTGGACTTCTGAGTGAAGAGCTGTTTTCTCGCTTCATTTACCTCCATAGTGTCGCTGGTTCTGTCATACATCAGCACCACGAAGCGCTCCACTAGTGACATGGACAGCTCGCTCACAGCACCTGGCACCCGTGAGAGCTCTTCAAAGGCCTCAGTCACTTCAGGGAGAGCCGTCCACGTGTCCCAGGCAGTCTTCTTTCCCCTGCCGCCGAATGCAGAGACAGTGTCGCATCCTGTGATTGCATGGAAGACTGAGAGAGTGGCACAGGTTCTTGGATCCAGCTTGCCAACCACTTTGTGTACACCAATGTCCCTGAAACTGACGCCAGCACCAAGAGCTATCCACATTTCTTCCGGCTTTATCTTCAGGAATGCAGCCACAGCAAATACCACGACATCAGTGTCGACCATGCGTATGGTCACTTTTGTGCTCCCTTTCTGCACAGCATCTGACACATGCAGAAGCAGCCGCATGTCTGCTTCCTCATGAGAGCATGGGGCGAGGTTGGTCAAGTCAGACTGGCCTGTTGAGCAGAGCACCACTCTTCCATGAGTTGCATAGATTTCCTTGTCATTCTCTGTTGGCACACGTGTGACTTGTTCAGAGAGGAAACTGAACAGCTCAGTTTTGTTCTCATCAACACGTAGGAAATCTTTCCAGTTCTTTGGTATCACAGTGGTGGGAACCACTCGTCTTCTGACACCTTTGCCCCTCTTCTGTTGGGTTGTGCCTTTCAGGCTGTCTGGCAGATACACATCCCAGATGACGTCAACACGCCTCATTTTCGCCAGTTGAGTTGATACGTAGGGCACAAAGACAACATCTGCATAGTCCTGGAAGGTCTTTGATGTACCAGGACTCAACATCTGCACTATGGTAGCACCATCAAGGAACACTGCATCGACCACAGGGATAGCTGGTGAGTCGGTCTCATCAGACTCTATGCAGCGCAGGAGATCGGCCTTGTTGGTGCAACTTCGCAGTTTGCCTCTGTCCGACAAGGATGGTGGTGCTGCCTGGTTTTCATGGGTGAAGAATTGATCCAGATCCCCATCACGTGTTTGGCAAGACACATACAGTTGGGAGAAGAGATTGCAATCACTCTTCAGTGCTGCAAGTTGCATCTTTTGCTTTGACTGCGTCTTCACTAGTGGACGACTGAAGAGTGGCAGCTTGTTCTTGGGAAGTGTGTCTGTGATTGGTTTGTCGGCTGTTCTAGCCGCTCATCCACGAAGCTCTTGTACTGATCTTCTCCCAAGGACTCCACCTTTGTCACAGTTTCTGCCACAGATGCATCCATGATATCCTTGGTGTCAAGCACCAGAAGATCTTGGCTCTCCTCTAGAAATGGGTTGCCCATCTCATCCAGCACTGCTGTAAATGACCTCACATCTTTCAGGAAGGCTGCTTGCACGCCAAGATGCTGCTCATGGTGACGGTTTCTGGTATCGTCAACGCTCCTCTGTGCTTCCAAAGAATTGAGGCCCTCAAATTCTTCGGTCATTCTGGCGATTTCTGGACCCGCCACCATCCAGCGTCTAATCTGTCCAGATTCAGCTCAGTCGGCATGTGGCCAATGTCCTGAAACTGGAGGAGGTCCTTTGCCAAAGACACATAACCGCTACCCACAGGTTTCTTGCTGGATTTGGCTGGACACTGCAAGGCTTCCCATGTTTCTGCTTGACAAAGAATACAAAGCTTCCAGTTAGTTGGGCAAGGTGGCTTGGGTTGCTTGGATGTGCTGCAAGGTTGAGTTGGATCGATCAAGACATGGCGTTTTGACATGGTGACAGCGTCCTACACTACCCTGTGAATATAGTTTCTTCAGGCTTGCCACCACCAGTTGTTAAACAGTTCTATAATCTAAGGATAGCTGTTAGCAGAACCTCCAGGATGAGTCTGACAGGCTATCTGAAACACACAAAGCATAAATAGTGTTAGCGCAATCTAAGATGATTTTACGTTTAAATATCATATTGAAATGTGTTGGACCAATCAAAATTAAATGATTTAGATCATCAATGTACCTGAAATTAACCACAAACACTCTGTAGGATATATACACATCTTTATTGGAATAAAAATGCATTGTTTACATCGTTCAACATGTTTATAATGAAGGATGGGATGGTAAAAAACAGTTATCTTCGATGTTCGAGGTCATTGACCTCTCAAGGTCATTAAAGGTCAAACACAGAATGGCTCCACGTCTGAAAAGAAACCTTATGGTATGTAGATGGTATGTTAGAACTTTCATGCTTTAGTCATGAATTGCATAATTGATTTGCCTATCTGCCCCACTATTTGCCTTCCCAGCCCACAAATTATTCAAGCAGTCCGTGAATAATTCCTGCCTCTCCCTCCCTGGAACCACTCCACACCTGTACCTCTCCCGTCCCGACAAGCAATCTCGGCATGACATTTTGGTGGTATCTCTGTAAATGTTTATTACTTACGAAATCTAAAGATTTCGTAAGTATATTGATGACTTCCGTTTCTGTTTGTTTGTTTGTTTGTTTGTTTTTAGGCACGATAACTCGAGAATGGAAGAAGCTATCAATGTCAAATTGCACCACATGATTTAGGAGGGTGATGGCTCGTGCTGATTAGATTTTGGTCAAAATCGGTCAAAGGTCAAGGTCATAGTGAGGTCATACATTCGATTTTTGATGGTTTGGTACAGAATCATCGTAGAAACTTCTGGTTTGCGTCGCTACCTTCTCTAGAGACAGCTTTTATTAGACAAGGTCAGAGGTCAAGTTGACGATTTCGTAAGTACCAGTCTATGACTGCTTGTTTAATTGTCCGTTTGTGTATTTAATTTGTGTTCTTTATTGGTTTGTTTAATATGTGTCTCTAATATGTAGTTCTTCTCCTTCTTCTTTCGGCTGCTCCCGTTAGGGTTCGCCACAGCGGATCATCCGTATGATCCACATAGTGATTTGGCTTAGTTTTTACACCGGATGCCCTTCCTGATGCAACCCCGGTCGTCCAGCGTTCATACAGTGGTGGTGTACTGAGAGGCGCCTACTTTTTTCCTTCCCCCCTTCTAACGAGCCCCCACCCAGCACCCTGACAGTCAGTCAGCAAGACGTGCCAGCAACCCATTGGCGGAGAGCTGCTGCAAACTCAAACGATGGACCAATCACGTGTCCCCGGAAGGACTCCAAAAAGGCCCGCCCCGAAAGGCAAGGAAGAAACTGTGTGTGAGTCTGGATCTGCTTTATGAGGAGTGCCCTGGCCGGCTGTTCCTCCTCGGCCATGGATCCAGCCTGCAGGTGATCCCCAGGTTCATCCTGAGTCCAGCCACGGGGCCTCTGACTGTCCTTACTCCCTGGACAGCTGGACCACGTCGTCTTTCATCCCGTCAATCCACCTGCGGAGCCCAACACCCAGATTTGCTCTGGTCTGGTGTACAGGCCAGGCCTGGATTCGCATACTGGACCTTGTGAGAAACCAGCTGGAACACACCGGATCTTTAGCTCTTGTGCCGTCGACCTTACAGGGGCTGGACGCGCCGAGGCTGATGCGTGAGCGGTGCCAACAAAAGGACGTCGTCGTCGCCATCTTGCCACGCTGTATGCTCAATCTGGGCACTCGAATCCGACACCATCGGCTTGTCACGAGCCGCATTCGTGCCTTCGACACGTTCCTCTCATCCATGAGGCACCACCAAGTACTCCGTGTCTTGTCTGCATGTTGTCCAGGCCTAAGGCTTATTTTGCTAGGACTCCCTTCGAAACCCGTATCCGTAGCTCCCTAGTTAAGAGCGGGTTATAGATTAATTATCACATTGTCATGAATGTTTTGCTTTTGTCTTGTTCCCCGATGTGTCCCCAATAAATCTGGCTGATTTATATGAAATTTGCCACCTTGAATTTATTCGTGCCGTGCTGAAGAACAATCGTTCGAATTGTGAATAAAACCAAACGGGCTACGGCCTGGCAGACTTCGCTCGGTCTCTGATCAAACCCAGTCTGTAGCCGGGGTCTATATCCCCAACTGGTACGGCCCAAGTGTACTTTGGTATCGTGATCTGCGGCGCGTGACCCGAGACCTGTGCCGAACTAGCCGGCGTTATAACCCCTGAGACGGCGGTGCTGTTAAGCGCCGCCAAATCTACAACAATATCTCGTCTGCTTGATGTCGCATTTTCTTAGAAAGCACCCATGACGTTGTGGAAAATTGCTGTATTGTGTATGAAAATTATTAATTATACATTTTATTTCAGAATATATAAAACTTTGCAAAAAAAATTTCACTCCTGCAATTCAATGCTTTAAACCAGTGATCTTCACGATTTATTTAGAGGGGGGCCACTCTTGCCGATAAGACAGTGTGAGAGCTGCCACACCCGCAGGACTCCATAATGGTTGCTATTCGGCACCGCCTCCACATACTCATCTTCATTGTGGTTAACTGGTCTGCAAGCATAATTGTTTGTACTGTATACTGCAACCATATCCTGATGTAGTTATGCTACTCTTATGTTTTGCATTGTCACACTCATTTGAAAGCATTGGGTCAATTTGATAGCATTTATGGCAGAATATGATGGGGTGTTTTCACATGTGTGTTATTGGCCGCATTTAAGCCACCAGGGGCCACCAGTGGCTCGCGGACCATGCAATGAAGAACAGGGCTTTAAACCATAGATAAGTCGATTCTGAGAATAAGTTGAGGTCTGGACTTTGGAGGAAAAAAGTATCAACTTGTACTCCAAAAAATATGGTAATTTAATATTTTAAGTTTGCATGATTTTGAGCAAGGAGGAGATTCGGACCATACTCTGTGCAGAGCGTTGGTGCAGCTTAAGCAGTCTCCTTGGCTATTGGGCACAATCCTGGATGGGTCATCACTCCAACACAGTATACCAGCATGCTGGCACTCATTTTGCCAACCTTGGAAGGATGACAGGCCAAGTTAACCCTGGTATTAATTCAACAGCTGAGCAGGATTTGAACTCAGGACCCTTGGATCCAAAGCCCACCACCCTAACCATTAAGCCAACACCAGGCATATTTTGAGCAAGTCAAGTAAGTATATCAAAGACCAAATGGATGGAATCAACAGAACATCAATCGAGTTGGCCTGACTGCCATGGGAAGCAAGGAGAAGCTGACATTTGAGGTATTAACCCTTTATTGGAGCAAACAAAGAGAAGAAGCATTTTTGCTCCATCAAAGGGTTAACACCTGAAAACTCAGCTTCTTCTTGCTTCCCATGGCAGTTAGCATACCTCCATCACATCCTGGCGATTCCATTCATAGTTCTACCTGTCTGCTAACAGAACAGCACGAGCCTTCACCATTAAAACGAGTTGTCTATTCTATGTTAAGAATGTGATATCGCTCAAAACCACTGAGACATCTGGCCATACTTGTTCAAACATCATCTGAAATGGTTTTTTCTTTCTAAGAAAGATGTTTCAACTGTTATTCGCGAAATCACATTCCAGAAAATCCTTAGATGGTACATTATATGTATCCTTTTGCGTATATTGTACCATCTAATATCCTTCGATGGTACTCAGTCGTGCGAAAATCCTTAGTTGGTACTCTTTGCGTGCTGCAGAGTACACCTTTATTGATTGTTGCTCATATTCGATTGTGACTGAATTGTGACTATTTATCCGAGTCAAAATTGTTCCCAAATCTGTGTTGGTCACTTTATACACCCCCCATTCATCCTGGTAAAGTGTACGGGAAGCAACTGATAAGCAGGACTGGATTCTAACGCAGTTTTCTTGGTGTGTTGAAGTAGACCCTCAGTAGTTGGTGGGATGGCATTAACTGGCCTTCTGCTGGTGAGAAGTTGTTTACATGCCTCATTCATTCCCTGCATTGCTCATTCATTCCTTGCGTGGCTCATTCATTCCCTGCATCCATGCGCTTTCTTGGTCAAACATAACCACCGAATGCTGCAGCGGGGACATCAAGTTCTGAATGGTCTCTGGTGTTGGAACGTGGCTCAGAGCTTCGAAAGCTCATGTAATATCATCAAACACATTTCATTCATCTTTGTTTTCAACATTGTTTTGTATTTGTCTTGCGTCTCCTGACAAAGGAGGATGTTTGATCACATCCAGTGAAAGCATGGGATGCAAGGAGAGCTCTTGACTTGACTGGGCCCAACGTTTGGGAAAGGTTCGTGCAGAAAGTGATACCTGATGTGCGTGACAGCTACAAATGCAATCCACAGCTTACTCAGTTTCATCTGCTGCATCAATGCAAAGGCTGATCCTAAAAACAAATCTGTCAACAGTACACATCAGTGTTTGTGTAACCTTGCTTTGCAGCATCTGCCATATGCAGCGCAAACCCCATGTCAACCTTTTTGTGTTCACATGGGGACAAGTCACGATTATCCTCTCTTGGCATGCAAAGCACATCTTTTATTGATTGTTGCTCATGTTCAATTGTGACTGAATTGTGACTATTTAACCTCGGTGAGCTAAAAACTCAGATTTGTTGTTGTGCATCCTGAGGAATGCATCCTAGTTCTACAGCAGTCTGGTGTTTGCCAGGACAGACCTCCACCTACCTTTACCTCATTTGCTGCAGGGCATTGGTTTTGCGGCTCTGAGATGCACGTTTGTCCAAAAGGATGTTCGCTCAACTGTCTACTCTGCTTACCCCCTCAATGCCTAAATAATCCAATGCAGAAACTACCAAACCAAAACAACTTAATATATTTATAGAATCCCATTTTGTTGCAAAAGCGATTACAAACTTGTTATGCTTATAGGTTTTCTTTGTCCACACTGCCTAATGTGCCACAAAACGAAAACAACAAATTCTGCACGAGGTGTTGGCTTTAATGTTTTTTCAATGCTGATGGTATGATGTGAACGTAACTTTTGTAAATTGAGGACTAACGTTTTGTGGACAGAGACATTTGCTGAACGTTTTGATTAAGCCATAAAACAGAAGGAAACAAAGTTACATGTTGTGGCAACATATGGGTTTAGTTAGTCATTTGTTGTGATTCGAATATTTTCACTCAATCCTCATTACATGTGGGGTGGATTGTTATTCCCACGCTTTTTCAAAAAAAAAAAAAACAGGGGATATTGTAATCGGATTTGTCTGTCTGTCTGTCCATCCGTATATCCGTCACGCTATCTCGTCCTAAACGGTTGGGTAGAAATTCACCAAACTTGGTAGTTATGATCACCACATGATATGAAGGTGCGAGATCAGTGTCATTTTTAGCCCCACAAATTGGTCAAAAGGTCATCCTGTATACCACAAAATGCGATTACGGGCACATTTAAAAACATTTTTAATGAAACATTGTATATGCAATCAACATTAGGGGAAGCATGAAATATGTAACGATTATTTCGGATTTGACCTCCGGTTAATGCCGCAGGGGGGTGGGGTCACAGGGTCACAGGACTTGGGGTCACAGGCGTCAAAACAAACAAAAAAACCTCACACAAAATTTAATATTGGGTCATTCCTGGTGGAACGTTTTGCCATCTTTAAACTTTGCCTTAAGTGGGAAGTGTGCAGATTTGTGATGGCGTGCTATTTACTTTGCTAGTAGTTGATTGATTGTTATCAATGACAATAAAGCAAAGGAGGAGAAGATTTGGCATGGAGGTACATTGGTCCAATTTCCCAGATCATTTTAAAGATCTAGATGGGAATAATAATAATAATTCTGGATAGAATAAACTTTGCATTCCAATCAATATAAAACCTGGTTACATTAGCCTAGTGAATGACAATGTGGTGAGTTAAACTCCAAATTTAACTTTCCTTAAGATAAAAGAAAGACTAAGAGTTACCAAAGTCACTTCCAAGATGCAATCTTTTTTTCTGCGAGCGAAGCTCAGCACGGACAAAGCCAAACTCATTTTGGTGCAGAGAAAACCCTGAACAATGCTCGGCATCAACAAACCATCAGGTATGGATCATTATTCACCAAACACAGATTGCAAGTTCAAAACGGACGATGTCCATTTCTCACATGGTAGTGTAGCAGCATAGCAAACCTGTTGTGCATTTTGTGATACAAGCACCAAATTTGGCACAAATGTACATTAATATGTTGCGAACATTTTCAGATATTGGGCCACTTGAAATTCTCTCTTTATGTCCGCCATATTGGATTTCAAAATGGCCGCCACTTGAAATCTACATTTGCTATTATCTCTGGACGTAATGCAGCTATTGACTTGATTCTGGTATCTAAATGTATGTTTTTGGGGGCAAGGAATCCAATGGTACCATTTTCAACTTAATATTATCTATCACAGTCTGTTATATAATTTTATTTGGAAATTATCTCGGCAAATATTGGATTCAACACAATACTTTGAAAAGAATGTCTTTGTTATAATACTGACATGCTACATGGCTAGTATTTGAGGCTAGGTGTACTGGTATCTAAGGCTAGGTATATACCGGTACTGAAGATACGTATACATAAACAGTGTCATGTTAACAAGTTCAGCTTTGCCACAAGTACATGTATGTTGTTGACTCATCGTCATGTGCAGTCCCCTTCACACACACAGAGGGCTGTACACTGAAGGGCAGCCTTTTTGCACTTGCAGTGCCTCACACACCCTTTCTTGCACTTGCAAGAAACCAGCTCAATGCAGCTGTGAGCTGCCTCAGTTAGCCTGGTCCAGTAAGGTGTGTACTGTCCTTCTCCAGTCCTTGACCAACCCCAGTTGGTTGGTGGAGGGAGCTCTGGTGCTGGCAGCAGTATCTGACCCCACACATGTCCACCTTGATACACTGCCCTCTTGACATGTTCCTCCAGAGCTGCCTTCGTTGGAGGGATGAGCTGCACATTGTTCTTCCTTGCGAAGAGTTTCCTCCTGACCTTGTCAATGTCTGTGCATTTGCTGGTTCGATCATACAACAGGATCACGAACCTCTCGATGATGCGCATTGCATTGTCTGGTATGTCACGAGGTGCAGAGGACAGCAGCAGCAGCGCCTCAGTGAGTTCTGGCAGTACCGTCCAGACTGCCCACGCAGTCTTCTTGCCATGTCTATGAAAACTAGACACAGTGTCGCATCCAGTTAGAGCGTGGAACATTGGCAGTGCACAAGCCTTCTCTCGTCCCAATCCAGCTGCTATTTCGTGTGCTGCTAGGTATTGGAAACTCTGGCCTGTTCCGAATGCCAGCCACAGTTTGTCTTCTGGTTGCAACTCCTGTGCCAGGGACACTGCCAGCACCACAACATCGGTGTCTACAGTCCGGATGAGTATTGCATGGTGTCCATGCTGGACTGCGTGAGATGCATGCAGCAACATCCGACTGTCAGCTTCTTCATGGTTACATGGGGCGAGTGAGGTCAGATCTGGCAGTAGTGGTTTGCTGAGCACTGCCTCTCCATCAGTAATGACGAGTTGCTTGTCCTCCTGGTCAAACCATTCCATGAGAGCTGCTGAGAGGAACCTGAACAGCTTGGTCTTGTTGCTGTCCACTCGTAGGAAGTTCTGCCAGCTTCCTGGTATGGCTGCGGCAGCCACCACACGTCTCCGCACACCTTGTCCCCGCTTTGCACGTGTACTACCTTTCAGTGAATCAGCAAGGTAAGTATCCCAGACCAGATCCAGGCGTGACACTGTTTGCAGCTTCGTGGACATATATGGGATGAAGATCTGTTGTGCATACTCTTCAAAGGTCTTTGATGCAGCCGGCTTCAGCATCTGGACGATGGCTGCTCCATCAAGCACAATACAGGTTGTGACAGGAGTCTCTGTCTTTGCGTCAGAGACTTCTTCCAAGCATGTGAGGAGATCACTCTTGGTACCAGTGCAGAGGCTTCCACCATCAGACAATGCAGGAGGACATGCCTGATTCTCGTGACAAAAGAACTCTTCAAGGTTTCCATCCCTCGTCTCGCAGCCAATGTACAGGCGTGCGAAGAGTTCACGGTCATTCTTGAGGGAGGTCAAAATACTACTTTATTTAGAACATTTCTAATTTAAAGCCTTATAGTAAGAATTTCAGATAAACCCCAAAAAAGTAAGACCAGGTTGGCTATTAGACAACCTGCCTCTGTCGTGCCCACCAGACAAGTGGTTTTAGCCAGCACACATGTGTATCAGGTAAGCTTGTGCTGAGTACATCATACCTGAACAACTCGGTGAGGCAGAACACAGCAGTGCACACCAGCGTGACCCCTTCAGTGCATAAACCAATTAACCTGTCCACTGCAGGGCATATAGAAATGAAGTTATTTTCTGCATATAATAATAATATAAGTTCAGTTCTATATAACAATTTCTGTTATCACCACTACCACTACTACTACCACTACTACAAGCTTTGTCTGTAATTTTGTGGACTAACAGACAAACAGACATACAGACAAGCTGGGATCAAAACATTACCTCCTTCCACCATTGAGTGTAGAGGTAAACATCATGGAAATTATATCATGCCCTAGATTTAATTCATTCTTACCCATGTATTTGCTTCACTGGTTCACAAGGTCTTTTGCATACATGTAATTCAGACTCTTGTCTTCATTGCTGACCACACAATGTTGTCTAGCTGAGCCCAGATTGTATGTAATTAACTCATTTATGTGGAGTCACAAGGTGATTTAAACACAGCCACACACAAAGAACACAGTTGATGTGGGTCAACACACATGCAGCCTCTCAACTCTTTTATTTGGGTCAGGGCTGTGATTAAAGACATGTGGTGGAGTCATGTTTGTAAACATTGTTAAAGACATGCTACAGTGCATTGTTAAGGAAACAAGACAAATGGAAGCCTATACAAGAAATTTCTGTACTCTAGAAACACAAAAGATGGCTTAAAGGGTCTAGGAAAAGGGGATTATGCATGTTTGGTATTTATTGACAATATGAATGTAATGTTGCAGAAAATATGCATATGAAAAACACAAATGAATGGGTCACTTTGTTTCCTAATGGGATACGAATTTATATTTTAGACTGCCAGTATATATGAGCTTGTCTGAGTTGTTACTAGTGATTTAGGATAGTTTTTTATTTGTTTACATTTACAGAACTAAGACATTCTTTTCAAAGTATTGTGTTGAATCCAATATTTGCCGAGATAATTTCCAAATGAAATTATATAACAGACTGTGATAGATAATATTAAGTTAAAAATGGTACCATTGGATTCCTTGCCCCCAAAAACATACATTTAGATACCAGAATCAAGTCAATAGCTGCATTACGTCCAGAGATAATAGCAAATGTAGATTTCAAGTGGCGGCCATTTTGAAATCCAATATGGTGGACATAAAGAGAGAATTTCAAGTGGTGGCCATTTTGAAATCGAATATGGCAGACGTAAAGACAGAATTTCAAGTGGCCCAATCTCTGAAAATGTTCACAACATATTAATGTACATTTGTGCCAAATTTGGTGCTTGTATCACAAAATGCACAATTCTTTTGAATATTTGGGCTAAGCCGCCCCACTACGGACATTTTAATAGTTGGCTGAATTATGTTCATGGCTTTGGATATTGTTGCAATTTTGTACAAGTAATAATGAGTGAAAGTAAAGGCGATTATTAGTAAAGCTGCAACGCATAAACTTTCTTAATTTATATGATGCACTTAAACGACACTTATTGTAGTCGATGGGATAAAGTTTCCCCCCTGCTTTAATTTTGTTTGCTTTCAATATTTCTTTAAAGTATAGCATTTCCTTGCAGCCAAATATATTTCGGACACAATGCTCTCCAATATTGAATAAGCGCGTTCAAATAATTGTTACCTCAACCACTTAAGGTGGATGGAGGTTATGTTTTCACCCCTGTTTGTTTCTTTGTTTGTCTGTTTGTTTGTGATCATGACATCTCAAAAGTTATGGACAGATTCGGAGGGAACTTGGTGGACAGAAATGTATTCGATTTTGGAGAAGATCCAGATCTGGATTCCCTAATTTTTTCAGTGTTTTTTTTCCACTATTGAGAGATAGGGCCAAAGACGACATATAGTATATCTCAAAAAGTTATTGACTGATAATGACAAAACTAGGTGGTTGAATTGGGCAGGTAACAAGAACAAGCCAGCTAGAATTTGGTTCAGGTCCGAATGCAGATGCGGCCTGTCAGTGGGATACAAAATGTAAAGTGTTGAGCCTGGTGGAGCTCTGTGCTCGACCGAGTGCCATTCTACTTCTGCATGTCTTACATGATCCAAAATCATTTTGTTTTGTTTTCAAGAGCATGTGGTCCAAAGATATGAAGTATTTTTGCTATGGTGTCATCTCCTAGGGCTGAAAGAGTCATTGGCAAGTACATTCCACGGCAGACCGCACAACAAGGTTGGATTAATTGGGCCATTGAAGAAGTAGTATATGTAGTAATAAGTAAATTCCTTCAGCAACACATACATTTAGTTTTTCGTCTAACAAAAGTTGTTGTTTATGGCTCACAAGATAATTTTCATTCTCGGAAAAAGGGCAGACCAATGATGTCACGATCAAATCTTACTGATTACAAGAGTGTTGCACTTTTCTGACAGAACAACAAATGAAGCTTCAATCACACCTTTAAAAAGAGCTTGGGTAGATAGTTTACATTGTGATGAATTATATCCTAATTTCAATGCCGTCGTACCATATGTTTGTGTTCATTTCCCATTCCAATTTGGTGGGAATGATACTACTAAGCAAAAGTTTATAGTAAACAAGCTCAAATGAGCTAAGATTCTCGTCCTCTTAATGATGACGTCATGAAAACGATTATGACGTCATTATGATGTATCAGGTTTGCGATAAATTATCTGTGCTAATGCCCGGCTTGATTCCCGCAAACAAAATTCACTTCCCGCAAATTCACTTCCGGTTCCGGTTTTAGAGCAGCGAGAGGTCTCCTTTGGGGCTCCCTGCTGACGTTCTCAAAGCTAAGTTTCCGGTTGTTATTTGTCCCGTTTTAACTGTTTAATTTTCTCACCTACATGTTACTGTGTGTTGCTAGTTCGGTTTTGTTTCAAAAATCGTGCTATTTTGTGAATATTTTTGTTGACGTTCTTACCTGTGCTTGAGGCCTAGGCCTAGGCTTGAGGCCTACCGGTTCCACTCGGTGTTCGATCATTTTTTTTTGTTGTTTGTTTTTTCTCCCCATTACCTTCAATTTCTATCCTCCCCATTACCTTCAATTTTGATGCTCCCCACTTTCCAAACATCCCCCATTCTCCCAACTAATCTCTTTCTTATCTCAAAAAAATAAAAAATAAAAAAAATACCCTACAACAACAACAACACACTCACCTTCTCCCGATTCTGCTTCTTCTTCTTCCTCTTAACTTCCTCCTCGTCTTCTTCCTCGATTTTTTTTTTTTTTTTTTTACACTTCCATGACCTAATCTGTTGAACTCTCTCATATAATAATATTAACAACAACAACAACAACAACAAAAAATATATATATATATATACATATATATATATATATATATATATATATATATATATATATATATATATATATATATATATATACCCAACAACAACAACACGCTCACCTTCTCCCAATTCTGCTTCTTCTTCTTCCTCTTAACCTCCTCCTCGTCTTCTTCCTCGATTTTTTTTTTTTTACACTTCCATGACCTAATCTGTTGAACTCTCTCATACATTATTTTTAACTACAAAAACGATCTTATAATGCTTCATCTTCCTCTCTCACACGTGTGGTACTCTTTACTGTTTCACAATGCACTACTCTTCTGCTATTTTAACAGACTGTTCTCATTTCGACCTCTCCTTCATTCCTTGCCTAAAAAATCCAAATATTACAGCGCTTCTTCTCTCCATGCTCTGAATTCGCCTTCATTGCATCCATCAAGAATTGTGTTAAATCGCATCTCTGACCTAAAACTTTTAAAAACCACAGTTTGCCATGGATGCTCGCTTTCCATCAAACATTCTTTTTTTCCAACTTCAGTGCCAACTCACCCCCCTCACCCCTCACTCTCACTCTCAAAGCAACCATCCCACTCTTATCCCTCCAAGCCTCCCTCTCACCTCTCTCAAAAATCCCCCCCTCACCTTTCTCCCACCTTTCATCCCCCTCACTCTTCCTTCTCAAAGTTGCCCCCATTCTCATACACCAACCTGCCTCCCTCCACTGCCCTCTCACCTCCATCTCTTCACTCCACCTCCTCAAATCCTCAACTGCCTTCTTCCTTGTCTCTTGTCCCCCCTCTCCCCCAGCACCACAGAGCCTTTTCTCCTCCTCATTCGGCCCCTCCCCTCGCTGTTCTGCAATACCCCACACTCCTTCAGCAACCCTCCTTACCTGCCCCCCTCGTCCCTTGTCCTACCCTCCCCCTCCCCCTCCACCTCCTGCACCCAAAGCCTCCTCCCCTTCCTCTTCATTAAAAGTGTGGACCTCAAATATCCGGGGCCTTCGCTCAAACCTTTCAAATCTTTCCATACAGGTTGCCACTGACAAACCAGACATTATCTGCCTAACAGAAACTTTCCTCTCCCAAGACGTGTCTGACTCCCAAGTATCTCTCCCTGGCTACTCCCTCTTACGGTATGACAGACCTGAACCTCGTCCTGGTGGAGGTGTTGCTCTCTTCATCAAAGACTCTATTCCTCACTCTCCATGCACTGCTCTCACTCCCCCACACCCCTAGGAATACCTCTGGCTTCGGCTTCCCCTCCACTCCCACCTCATGTTTATATGTGTACTGTACCGTCCACCGAACAGTGATGACTCCATCTACACCTCACTATCCGAAAACATGGACCATCTTATATCTTCTCATCCAAACTCTCTCTTCCTCTTATGTGGTGACTTCAATTGTCATCACGCCAGTTGGCTCAGTGTGGGTACCTCTCTCACCTGCCATGGCACCTCAGAAAAAGCTTTCTGCGACTCATTGGGACTGACTCAATCGGTCAACTTCCTGACCCGGATCTCAAGCAATGGTACTCCATCTCTTCTGGATCTGATTTTGACAAATTTCCCTGACAATATCTGCTGCTCTTCCTTCGCTCCAATTGGTTCTGACCACGTCCTTGTCAAAGTGGACATCTCTCTGGCTGTTATCAGAGAACCACCTCACCGCCGTCGAGTCTGGCATTTCACTCAAGCCGACTGGCAGGGTCTCCGAGCAGCCATCAAACTGACAGACTGGTCTCCTATCACTACTTTCTCAAACATCAACTCATCCTGGGAATTCTTTAAAAGAAACTTGCTCTCCCTTATGCACAGATTTATCCCCTCTCGTGTTCAGTTGTCTTACCCTTCCTCCCGCCCTTGGTTTACTGAAGCTTGTGGCGAGGCAGTTGTCCTGAAACAACTTGCCTTTGCCTCATGGAAAGCAAACCCAACTGAGGGCAATCTCAGTTCTTTCCACAAAGCTCGGAACAAGTGTGTATCTACCCTCAGGAGAGCCAGAAAACAACATCTTTCTCATCTCAAGTCTGAACTCTCAAACCTCTCTCCCTCCTCAAAATCCTGGTGGCGTTTAATCAAATCTGTTTCTGGTGTATGTTCCCCCTCCATCCCCTCCCTTACCTCAAATGGCCGCACTGCTGATTCCACACGTGATAAAGCTGAATGTCTAAACTCGGTGTTTGCAGCTAAATCTTGTGTCCTAAACCCATCACTATCTCTACCCACTTTACCCAGTCGCACCCAACTGTCCCTGGACTCTGTATCCTTTTCTCCTGACAAGGTGGAGAGCTTGCTTTCAAACCTCGAGTCAGATTCTGCAACCGGTCCAGACGGCATCAGCCCACGTGTCCTCAAAGCCTGCTCTTCTGCTCTTGCTCACCCTCTCTCTGTTCTATTCACCCTCTCATTTGCCCAAGGTCATCTGCCATCTGCTTGGAAATCTGCTAACATCACTGCCCTGCATAAAAAGGTGCAAAAACAGATCCCTATAACTACAGACCAATCAGCCTTCTCCCAATCATCAGCAAGGTGATGGAATCCATCATCGCCTCAGATATGAAATCCTTCCTCTTCTCCAATGGCTTGATTTCCAATCATCAATTTGGTTTCAGACCAGGTCACTCTACCCTGGATATGCTGCTTCTGCTCTCCCATCAATGGATGGAGGTCCTCAATGCCAGACAGGAAATCAGAGCCGTATCCCTGGACATATCACATGCTTTTGACAGTCTGGCACCCTGCCCTACTCACCAAACTCTCTTCCCATGGTATTCAAGGCCATCTCCACTCATGGCTCGCAGACTTCCTCTCCTGTCGCAGTCAACGTGTGGCCCTAAATGGAGTTCTTTCATCTCCTCTCCCTGTGCAGGCTGGAGTTCCTCAAGGTAGCGTTCTGGGCCCTGTTCTTTTTCTGGTTTTCATCAATGATCTCTCCGACTCTCTAGAAAATCCTCTATATCTCTTTGCTGATGACTCCACCCTCTGCCGTACCATCTGTCATCCCTCAGACCGGCAAGCAGCAGCTTCTTCACTCACTGCAGATTTGGATAAAATCACAAACTGGTCCAACACGTGGAACATGTCTTTCAATCCAGACAAATCTCACACTCTCACTATGTCTCTTCGAAAGGACCGTTTACAAAACCCCCCCATCCACTTTCTCAACAATCCTCTGGAAGAAGTCTTTTCTTTCAAGCTTCTAGGTCTCACTATCTGCCATGACCTTTCCTGGGAAAGTCACATTTCCAACCTCGCCTCAAAAGCCAGTCGCCGACTGGGAATCTTCCGTCGTGCTAAGTCCTTCCTCGGCCCTCTTGAGCTCCTGACCACTTACAAAGCTTTTGTCCGTAGCCTGATGGAGTACTGCTCTCCCCTCTGGGCTGGTGCTCCTGCCTCCCACCTTTCTCGGCTTCACGCTGTCGAAACCAGGGCATTTAAGGTCATCGGCATCACCCGCAATGAAGCTGAGTCTTTGGGCCTCTCACTCAATCACCGCAGGTTGGTCACTGGTCTTTCTGTCTTCTACCGACTCCTCTCCAGCCTTGCCCCCCCTGCTCTCTCTGCGATTTGTCCCCACCACATTTCCACAGGGCGCTCAAGGTCCACCAACAACCCCCTTCTGGTAAAACTACCAAAATCACGAATCACTGCTCATCTTCACTCTTTCATTCCTCTTTTTTCCCGCCTTTGGAATAAACTTCCTCACTCTATTCTTTCCCATTCTTCCCTCCAGGCTTTCAAAACAGCTGTTCACCACCACCTCTAATCTTCCCCCATCCAAATCCTCGATCTTTTCTACCCCCGATAATCCACCCAAGCCCACTTCCTTCATTTCTCCTGCTTTCCTTCCTGAAAGTCCCTGAAATGTCCATCTTCTCTTCGCCATGTTCCCCGTCCCATCCCCATCCCTCTCCCTTCCACAGTTCACCTAATGTGTCTGTTCCCCACTGTTTTGTCCCTTCCACTCCCACCCCTCTTGTCTCATGCCTCCTTGCTGTGAGTTGTGTGTTAGCTCTCATACGAGCCTCGACCAAGGTATACAAAACAAAACAAACAAAAAAAAAAATTCAAACAGCTTGCCTAGTTTCGGTGATAATGGTATAGGCGATTTCCATTAGCGGAGATATTTTGACATCATAACTTTTTTTCTCGGAGGAATTTTCAAAATCGGAGATGGTTACTGTCTGCGCAGGGTATTTTTATATATATATATATATATGCCAAGTTTCAGGAAGTTTCGATGAAAACTGTAGGCTGTGAAACAAACTAGGAAGAACTTCCAAAATCGGAGATGGTTACTGCCTGCGTGTGGGCTTTCTGCATATATATGGCAAGTTTCACGAATATCCGATGAAAACTCTGGGTTGTGAAACAAAAAATGTCAAAAAATAGGAATGACGTCATAAAAATGATATGACATCATAGTGATGTATCATATGTGCGATAATTCATCTCTGCTAATGCCCTGTTCGATTCCCGCAAACAGAATTCAAAAAGCTTGCCAGGTTTCGCAGATAAAATTTTTAGGCGATTTCCATTAGCGGAGATATTTTGATGTCATAACTTTTTTTCTCGGAGGAATTTTCAAAATCGGAGATGGTTACTGTCTGCGCAGGGTATTTTTATATATATATATATATGCCAAGTTTCAGGAAGTTTCGATGAAAACTGTAGGCTGTGAAACAAACTAGGAAGAACTTCCAAAATCGGAGATGGTTACTGCCTGCGTGTGGGCTTTCTGCATATATATGGCAAGTTTCACGAATATCCGATGAAAACTCTGGGTTGTGAAACAAAAAATGTCAAAAAATAGGAATGACGTCATAAAAATGATATGACATCATAGTGATGTATCATATGTGCGATAATTCATCTCTGCTAATGCCCTGTTCGATTCCCGCAAACAGAATTCAAAAAGCTTGCCAGGTTTCGCAGATAAAATTTTTAGGCGATTTCCATTAGCGGAGATATTTTGATGTCATAACTTTTTTTCTAGGAGTAATTTTCAAAATCGGAGATGGTTACTGTCTGCGCAGGGTATTTTTACATATATATGCCAAGTTTCAGGAAGTTTCAATGAAAACTGTAGGTTGTGAAACAAAAAAGTCCACAAGAACAACAACGTGAGTAAGACTTAGAGATCCTCCACGAGGATCTAAAAAAAGTCCACAAGAAGAAGATGAAGAACAGCAACTTGAGTAAGACTTGAGATCCTCCCCGAGGATCTAAATATCTTGAGTGTCAGTTTTTATTGTGTTTCGGGTCTATGGTTGACTATGTGTGCCCTGCAGAAACCTTGGGGGAGGAGAAAGGGGTGAGGGGCATGGAAAGAGCTGAGGGAGCACACAAGTGAACACATGAGCGAGTTTTATTCACAGACCAAAGGCCAATAACATACCAGTCTGTTAGGAATTATTTACTTTTGAGGTTGTCGATGCACCAACTATGTTGTCAATTTAGCGAGCAGACTTTTCTAGACCCTTGATGAGTATGGAATAAATGCTTCTAAAATGATCACTCAGAGCTATAAATGGTGCACCAAACATGAATGGTCCACACAAGGATGTCCATGCCAGGAATCAGGAAATCTTTCCTCATGTACCAGTCGTCTATATTCACCGTCAGGCTCACTGTCTAAATGTGTCCGTTCTGAGTTTGTGAGATTGCAGTTCTAACCCCAGTCGAGTCATACCAAATCAAAATAAAGACAGATTCCTGCACCATAATCCCAAGAAGGAAACCAGACATAACAATGCACACACACACACACACACACACACACACACACACACACACACACACACACACACACACACACACACACACACACACACACACACACACACACACACACACACACACACACACACACACACACACGTACAGGGTGGGGCATTTATATCTGACACACTTGCAATCTTGGCATAACTAATTATTGTTTTCATTTATATACTGTGTATATATATATATATATATACATACATATATATATATATATATATATATATATATATATATATATATATATATATATATATTGTTGCGGATTCGTGCCCGCCGGCGTGCGAGCGGCCACGTAACTCGAATCGCGGCACGTCGCCCACCGGATGGACAATCCCGTCGTGACCCTCTCGGACTAACGCCGGGAACTAGTCACGGGTGGGCCTTTCGGCCTCACCACGATCGTGCCAATCGGCCCGCCGCGTGGGATAGGGTTGCTTGCCAAATTCGACCTACCTAAGTACCCACACGGAGGGTAGACCGGGCGATCGCACCTCGCCGCAGGTCGACTTCGGACACGGGCCACTTTAAGCGACCCGTTCCGTACTATCGGGATAACCGAGCGGTGTTATCGTCAACCTCGACGGTTCGATTAATTATTGGGCGTATTTAGCCCACGACCAACCCTTTACGTGAAGTAAGATGGAGATTCAATTAGAGAAAAGACGAAGCGAAACGGGAGAAACAGTTCAACATAAAGCACATTTATTCCGCGGCAAATGGAAAGCACACATATACAATTACCACAATTATGCACCAAAAGCAAATGTAACAAAAGAAGAAACAACAATTACGCACCAAAAGCAATTGCAACAAAAGAAACACAATGCAGATCTACTACCAACTACGCGAGCACACGGCAACACTTACACAGTTTTACTTCACAGACGGCGCCGACAACACATATACTCCAAAGCAAAAGAAAAAAGGGGCCACCCTCAACGATAAGGGGGCAGACGGGCCTGGGGCCTAGACCGCGTCGAGCCTACCCGTCTGGTGATGAGCCGCAAAATGGCGGCGGCGCCCCGACTCCGCGGGCCTCACTGGCACTGCCTGGAATGGAGTGGGAACGGGGCCCCCTTCTCACACTATCTCAGCGCGGGGGAAACAGGGGGGGGTTGTTGATGCTCGGGGGAAAGAGGATATCTGGCTGGCTTGGGTCCCGCAACGAGCGACTCCACTGCGACCTCGATCGCGTTCCCGGCCTCCCCTCTCCGCAGCTCCCCGACTCTGACATGAGCGCAGACCTCCACAAAGCTTCTTGGCTTCTCCAGCCTCTCCGGACCCCGACAGACACTCTCTCGACTGATTTCGCCGCCGCCACAACTCTCCAACTCTTTCCTCTTCTCAACTCTCTGACTGAATTCGCTCCGCGCTCGGTGCTTTATAGTGCGACAGGAGAAACCATATGCAGATTTTTGGATCAGGAACGGCTCGGGGGCGGAGCCACGCTCCTCATTGGACAGAGGAAAATTGGGCGTGAATCATTCTTGATCTGCGAATCTGCATATAGCGATTATACTCCGACGCGCCTGGAGGCGGGGCCAAATCGCCCCACGCTCGCTGATAGGATGGAACAGAAGTGGGCGTGAATCATTCTTGATCCGATTTCTCGGAAAGGCCGCTTTTTGCACCCGCTGCTCGGTGCGCGCCCTGTACGAGTCCAGGATCGGTGCCCACAAGCGGCGCGGGAATGGCGGTGATGCGATGGTTGCGAGAGCGAGATGTGACGGTAAAGGTCGTGGCTGTTGGCGTTGTTGTTGTTGTTGTGAAGCGGCGTTGCGGTTGGTGGTTGTTGTGTGATGGCTGTTGAGACGTGGTTGGTTCAAAATAAAGATAGTAAAAGAAAAACGGCTATCTAAAAGGGTCGCAGCCCGAATGAATGACATTTATTCCCTCTAAACAACGGGTTTGGGCTAACTACACATATACTTTCAGAGATATCTCACCTACGGGACCTGAATGGTGGTTTGCGAATTTCGTCAACCACAACACTACCCCCTCCCCTTTTTACAGACTCGTCCCGAGTCATCAAATTTTCGTGTGCCATCATGTGTAGTTTTCCCCTAGTACATTTTACCTACGGATCCCTGAGTGCGACATTCATGGTATTCGTGTCCCCAAAATAAATAACCTGAGGGCTGAGTAACTACCTAAACAAACCCACTCACACGGACGACTTAAATAAAATTGCCGGCGCTAAGACAGACATGCCGGGGGCGCACTCATATGTACAGTACATCTTAACCTTAACTTACAAATTTTACACTAAACCATGGCCCAGGATCAATGAACTCTGCAAAAAGAAAGCAGTTAGCAGGGAGCCAGGCTGCTCGCATGCAGTCTCTGGCTCAAACAATGCAGGTGACAGGGAACGTGGCCGGCTGCTCACTCGCAGTCCAAGGCCTTCCCTTTTTAACTGAACGCAGTGAACCACAACGGTGCATGGCCTGCACAAACGCAGTCTCCGTGCCAGCTCAAGTGGCACACGCAATGAACACAACGGATGGATGGATGGACACAAACATGGTGCACGGGCCGCCACTGCAGGCCCTTGTTGTGGCTGCCAACAGGGCAGTTCTTGCAGCTTGCAAACTGTTGCTTTGATCCTGGCGCACATGGAAATGAACAGGGGGGGGGGGCAAAGCATAAATTGAACGGGGCTGGTGAACAGGGGCAGTGGGCATGGCATGGCAAAGGTGATCAGGCAAACACAGCCTGCAGAACAAGGCCGCTGCAGGCAAACACAGCCGGCAGATGAACTGGCCGGCACAGGCCTTGCAGAAAACAGCTGCAGACGATCCGGCCGGTACAGGCCTTGCAGCACAGCAGCTGCAGCCGATCCAGCCGGCACAGCCCTTGCAGCAAAACAACAGCTGCCGATGAAGCTGGCCAGCCTTCGCCGTTCAGTGGAGGTTGGTGGAAGGAGTGCGGTGGTGCTGGCCACTCGGAAGGCAGGCTCGGACCTACTCTACGGTCTCCCTCCCAACCTATCGCCTTTGCCTGTCACTGTCTATACCCACTCCCTTAATTTGTCAAACCCCAATTTAGCCCCAACTTATTTTTTTATTTTTTACTTCCCCACTATAAATCGTCCCCGAACCCCCTGTACTGTCCTTGTTCGGCTAACCTATCCTGTCACCTAGCCTACTCCCAACCCCTACGTTCCCTTCCCGGAGGGGAACAAGGGAGAGCTAGCGTCCTGTGTCGAGGCCCAACGAAGCCTCATGATGGCCTCCCCAGAGTTCAGCGATCTATAACACAAAGTGGGTCCAGCGGCCCACAACGAGAGCGAGGGGATGGATGGTGCGGAGGGGTACATCTCCTAATCTACCCTAACCATTAACTCTTAAACTACCCCGGGGCTTTCAACAAGCGCCTCTCGCTTAAACTATTGGTTCTAACAACCCAGATTCCCGTCGCCTGTGTTGGTGTCCTCACAATTTCGGGCCTCGCCCCCCAATTTTCTCTCCGTGCCCTCACACGGTCTCATGGCTGGGACGCGTGGCTCCCCTTGGCAGGCACGACCCTCTGCCGAATCTCCAGCTATGGCACCCCCGGGCACTACACTGCCTCCGAGCCTATCAGCTCCCTAAACACCGGGGAGTGCCCCCCATGGCACCTCCCCTGAAACGCACACGTGGCAGGCTGGCCTCCCAGGCCCCTTTCCGAGGGTCACCCGTGCCCACAACACTGCCCACGCAGCTAACGGCGCCCCGGGCCCCCGCACCAAGCGGGCGCACCCGTGCCCACTACGCTATCCCGGCCCCCCATGGGCCCTTGGCCTACTACGGCCGACTAGCCTGGTGCCCGGGGTACCCACTCAGCGATACTCACCTTTCGCAGCCACGCTCCCAGCCCGTCAACAGGGCTCCTGCACCCCTCCAAACGGGTTTCGAGCCTACACTCCCACCAACAGCAAAACGACTTCCATTTTTCAATTTGACTAACCCAGCTAACTTACTTTATACTGACCCCGGGGGTCCCTTGGGCAGGAGTTACTCCTCCCCCCAATCACTCATCGCACCATGCAGTCCCCATTCGCTCCATGCACACAGACCCGCTGGCCTCACTCACTCACGCAGCACATGCTTCCACCTCACAACTCTTCAGCACACACACCGCTGAACTCTGCCATCCTTCTAACTACTTCCCCTAACTAACTCGTGCTCCCACGTCGTCCCTTAAACTATAGCACATTCCATTTAACACTACGTAGCTAAACTACGTCCCCACTACACATCCAAAGTCTGTCTTCTTCTTCTTCTTCTTCTTTCGGCTGCTCCCGTTCGGGGTCGCCACAGCGGATCATCCGTATGATCCGCATAGTGATTTGGCACATGTTTTACGCCGGATGCCCTTCCTGACGCAACCCTGGTCGCCTCTTACGACACAGGGATATGGACATCCAAAGTCTGTCTATGTCTCCAAAATAATCCCATACTCCATTTTCCCAACCTAAATCTGACTAACAATCCCTCTAACTAATCCATTCCACGGGCCCCATGAGGACTTACCCCTGCCCCATGGAGCCGGTCTAGCTAAGCTAACCCTTCCCCCTAACTAGTTTCCATCCTGTGCCCTGGTCAAGGGGATCATCCACCCCTTGCCCAGGAATCTTGTTCACCCGAAAGCGAGGATTGCTGTTTTTTTTTTTTTTGCATGCGCAGCACCAGCGCGGCAACTCACAGCTCGCGCACTTTGCACCTGCCCGTGACGTCATGCAGCTGCACGTGCACCTCGTCCCTCCCTGGACGGTACCATCCGGCAGGGATACCCCTCCTGCCGGATTCCAACCCCACGTGCAGCCATGACGTCACCGTGCGCATAAAAAAAAACACAAGCCCCACGTCTCGAGGGGTTCCCCACGCGAACACATGTGCTTTGCCCGTTGGAGCTTAACACACACGAGCGCGTGGAGAACCCGTCCGGTCCAAATCCATAGTCCTGCCTAAACTTTGTCCGTCCGCGGGATCGGCAAATCCACCGCGTGCGTTTCCGGACCGGGAGTTCACTCTCGCAATCGAGCACGTGGGGGCCTCGTGCGTTGCACAGCACGGACCTGGCGCTCGCTGCTGGGTGAACCCGGCACGGTGCGCAAAACATCTACAGCCGCTACTCGGCTTTTGTCCCTCACATGTCGCCGTCGTCGTCGCCATTCAACCCACGCACACCTGCGTGTTACGACGCTCATACACCATTCCATTACATTCACCCCGGGAGACGCGGCTGCATATTCACACATGCCCACCGACATCTCCCTCACACACAGCGACCTTGCACACGCTGTCTCTCTCACACTCGGCCACTCACTCACGCATGCCATTACCCTTGCACACGTGGCTCCACTCACTCGCGGCCTTTCACTCACTCGTGCCATTTCCCTCACACACTGGCTCCACTCACTCGCGGTGCTCCATTCATACTGGCCGTTTCACTCACACACACGGCCTCTTCCACTTGCGGTGCCCCTTTTACACACGGCGTGCTGGGGAGCATACCCTTCGGCACACTTACCACCACACCACTCGCACACGGGGTCGCTTCCACACACGGGAACGCACTCACACCTTGCACCACACACACCGGGACAACCACACTGGGGATTCGTGTCCCCACAAGGGTCTCCGGGGCCTCTATGCCCCCCAAGCTCTCCGTGCACCTGTCCACAGCACTCCTTCCCTCGACCTCGCATAGCACGACCGAACCCACCTGGTCGTGACTCGCCTCACGGGGGCATACTCCCTCCCCTCGTTCCTGGAGGAGGCTATCCCGCTGCTCGCACTGGGTCTCTACCCAGTCCGCCAGCTCACCCCCATTATCCTCCACCACCTCCGTGTGTGTGTGTTCGTCTTTAGTTTCTTCCACCCCGTTTTCATTGTGTAGTCTTTCCTCTATCGTTCCCATCTCCAGTGTCTCTGTACATTTATTCGTTTCTGTTGTCCCCTCGTGTCTATTAGTCTCTGCTTCTTTCTGGCGTCTTTCCCTTATCTTTATGTAGGTCAACCTTGCTTTCTCCTTAAGACGCTCCCGTCCTTCCCTCTGTTTCACTCCTTGCTCTTTCACGATCTCCGCGTACCTCCTCCTTGCTTTCCGTCTTAATTGTTCTTTTCTCTCCATCCCAATTACTTTCACCTCGTCTCTTGTCTCCCGTGTCTCTATACATTTTCTCTCCTTGTTCCTTATTTCTGTCTCTTCCTGATTCCTTTTTCCTTCCCATCTGAGTCGTTCTTTCTCTCTGAGCCCCATTAGCTGTTCGTTGTCTATCTCCTCGTACTCCAACCTATTTTTTTCCTTTTGTCGTTCAGTTTCAAATTCATACTCTTTCAGTTTTTTATTCCACTGTCTCTCTTGTTCCTCGTTCTGCAATCTCATAGTTTCCTTTAATTGACGGATTTCTTTCTCCTGTCTCATTCCTTGTTCTTTGTATTTCCTATTCCACTGTCTTACTTTTTCCTCATTCTGCAATCTCGTTATTTCTTTCAGTTGGCTGACTTCCTTCTCCTGTCTGATTCGTTCTTCCATCATTACTCTTTTTTGCATCTCATTCTGCAATCTCGTGGTTTCCTTCAGTTGGCTGATTTCCTTCTCCTGTCTCATTCCTTGTTCTTTCAGTACTCTTTCTTGTTCCTCATTCTTTAATCTGGCCTTCGCTTCCAGCTGTTCGATCTGTACAGTGTGGTTCCTTAACGTTTCATTCTCTGTTGTCGTTCTTTCTTCTCTCACCATCCTCAACTCGTTTTGTAATTCCCTCTGTTTTGGTGTTTCTGTAACTCAGAAGCTTTCTTTTCCAATTCCTTTCTCATCTCCGCACACTCCGACTTTGCTTTGGCTTCTAATTGTTCAATCTGCTCAGTGTGGTTCCTTAACGTTTCATTCTCTGTTCTCTTCCTTTCCTCTTTTAACATCCTCAGTTCGTCTTGTAATCCTCTTTCTTTGTTTTCGTGTTTCAGTATCTCAGAAGTTTTTGTTTCCAATTCCTTTCCCAATTTGCGTGCTTATTCACTCATTTCATCTCTTCTTTCCACCGCTTCCCTCCTCAATTCGTCCCTTTTTTTACTGTATTCATTTAGTTTTTTCTGCCATTCCTTTCCCATTCTTATCTCCCCTTCCAGGATTTCTCTTTTAAACTGGATTGCCCTTACCTCTCGCTTCAGTAGTTCCAATTCCCCATCTTGTTTGCGTTTTTCCTTTTCGAGCTTTGTTTTCCTTTCTCCTTCCTCCCTCAATTCTCCCTGCAGTTCTTCGAACTGTTCTGACTTTTCCAGCAATTCCTCCGTCCTTTCCTCGAGCTGTCTCTCTCCTCTTTTTATCTTCCATTCTAGGCTTTCTCTTTCCTGATTGCCTGTTCTTATCTCTTCCTTCAATTGTTCCAACTCCCCATCGTGTTCACATTTTTTCTCTTCCAACTGTATTTCCCTCACTCTCCCCTCCAGTTCTTTGAACCGCCTTGCTTCCTCCAATAATTTTTCCATTAATTGTTTTACTTCCAAGTCGTGCTCCTTTTGTTTCTTTTCGAGCTCGGTTTTCCATTCTTCCTCCCATTGTTTCCTTTCCTGGGAGATACCAATCTGCTGTTCCTCTATTCTTTTGTTCAGTTTGCTCTTCGCATATTCCAACTGAAGGGTATAAAACACTACCAAATTCTTTTTCCCACGTAATTTGTCGACTCTATTGGCCAAGTCATGTTTTTGCCACCGAATTCGTTCCAGTAAATCGTCCAATCGCTGTGTCCCCCCGTACACGTAATTTTTCTGAAGCGTGTCTGCGTGCCGTTGTGACTCGTCCACTCCACTTTGCACCTCCTCGATATATTCTTCATAACGCTTCACCTTTTCCAAGACATCCCCCAATTGTGCCTGAAGCCTGCCAATGCTCGCATAGTCATCCTGCCACGCCTGCCATGGCACATGCCGTGACCACGTGCCTTGAACCGGTGACTGGGAGCTCACGCCTCGTGCTGTGCCATTAATATCAGCCCGCTCCGTGCTGCGCTGAGGTGCGGTCGCGCTGCCATTGTGCGACTCCGTTTGCCGGAAATGTTCGTGCTCAAGCCGCTCCCACTGACCACAGTTAGTGGTGGGGTTATAATTATAAAAAGAACCGACCTGGGCCATGGATCCTACATGACGACACATACCTAATACCCCCGGCTCCCGCTCGCCTTGAGACGCCATCTTATCTCTCGTAAAGGGTTAATTTAAATCGCTCGTAATTTGGAGGGAATCGGGGGTCGCTCCTCTCACCCCTGGACCGATTCCCGTGAATTTAGTTGGAGACAGGAGAGCCCGTTTTCCCGCTCTCCGATACCAGTGCCGCGAGGAGGGGGATGGGTTTGTATCCCACTCCTGACACCAGTGTTGTGGTATTCGCACCCGCCGGCGTGCGAGCGGCCACGTAACTCGAATCGCGGCACGTCGCCCACCGAACGGACAATCCCGTCGTGACCCTCTCGGACTAACGCCGGAAACTAGTCACGGGTGGGCCTTTCGGCCTCACCACGATCGTGCCAATCAGCCCCCCGCGTGGGATAGGGTTGCTCGCCAAATTCGACCTACCTAAGTACCCACACGGAGGGTATACCGGGCGATCGCACCTCGCCGCAGGTCGACTTCGGACACGGGCCACTTTAAGCGACCCGTTCCGTACTATCGGGATAACCGAGCGGTGTTATCGTCAACCTCGACGGTTCGATTAATTATTGGGCGTATTTAGCCCACGACCAACCCTTTACGTGAAGTAAGATGGAGATTCAATAAAAGAAAAGACGAAGCGAAACGGGAAAAACAGTTCAACATAAAGCACATTTATTCCGCGGCAAACGGAAAGCACACATATACAATCACAACAATTATGCACCAAAAGCAAATGTAAAAGTAACACGACAATTCTGCACAAAAAGCAATTGCAACAAAAGAAACACAATGCAGATCTACTACCGATTACGCGAGCACACGGCAACACTTACACAGTTTTACTTCACAGACGGCGCCGACAACACATATACTCCAAAGCAAAAGAAAAAGGGGCCACCCTCAACGATAAGGGGGCAGACGGGCCTGGGGCCGAGACCGCGTCGAGCCTACCCGTCTGGTGATGAGCCGCAAAATGGCGGCGGCGCCCCGACTCCGCGGGCCTCGCTGGCACTGCCTGGAATGGGGTGGGAACGGGGCCCCCTTCTCACACTATCTCAGCGCGGGGGGAAACAGGGGGGGTTGTTGATGCTCGGGGGAAAGAGGATATCTGGCTGGCTTGGGTCCCGCGACGAGCGACTCCACTGCGACCTCGATCGCGTTCCCGGCCTCCCCTTTCCTCAGCTCCCCGACTCTGACACGAGCGCAGACCTCCACAAAGCTTCTTGGCTTCTCCAGCCTCTCTGGACCCCGACAGACACTCTCTCGACTGATTTCGCCGCCGCCACAACTCTCCAACTCTTTCCTCTTCTCAACTCTCTGACTGAATTCGCTCCGCGCTCAGCGCTTTATAGTGCGACAGGAGAAACCTTATGCAGATTTTTGGATCAGGAACGGCTCGGGGGCGGAGCCATGCTCCCCATTGGACAGAGGAAAAGTGGGCGTGAATCATTCTTGATCCGCGAATCTGCATATAGCGATTATACTCCGACGCGCCTGGAGGCGGGGCCAAATCGCCCCACGCTCGCTGATAGGACGGAACAGAAGTGGGCGTGAATAATTCTTGATCCGATTTCTCGGAAAGGCCACTTTTTGCACCCGCTGCTCGGTGCGCGCCCTGTACGAGTCCAGGATCGGTGCCCACAAGCGGCGCGGGAATGGCGGTGATGCGATGGTTGCGAGGGCGAGTTGTGACGGTAAAGGTCGTGGCTGTTGGCGTTGCTGTTGTTGTGAAGCGGCGTTGCGGTTGGTGGTTGGTGTGTGTGAAAGCGGTTGTGGAGAAGGTGGATGTTGTGAAGGCGGTTCTGGAGAAGGTGGCTGTGGTTGTCGAGATGCGGTTGGTGGTGGTTGTGGTGGTAGTAATGGCGGTTGGTCCAAAATAAAGATAGTAAAAGAAAAACGGCTATCTAAAAGGGTCGCAGCCCGAATGAATGACATTTATTCCCTCTAAACAACGGGTTTGGGCTAACTACACATATACTTACAGAGATATCTCACCTACGGGACCTGAATGGTGGTTTGCGAATTTTGTCAACCACAACAATATGTTTATTACTGACGAAATCTTTGGATTTCGTAAGTATATTGATTACTTGTGTGTTTGTGTGTGTGTGTGTGTGTGTGTGTGTGTGTGTTTGTTTGTTTGTAGGCACAATAACTTCAGAAAGGAAGAAGCTACCAATGTCAAATTACACCACGTGATTCAGGAGGGTGATGGCTAGTGCTGATTAGATTTTGGTCAAAATCGGTCGAAGGTCAAGGTCATAGTGAGGTCAAACATTCGATTTTTGATGGTTTGGTACAGAATCATCGTAGAAACTTCTGGTTTGCGTCGCTCCCTTCTCGAGAGACAGCTTTTATTAGACAAGGTCAGAGGTCAAGTTGATGATTTCGTAAGTACCAGTCTATGACTGCTTGTTTATTTCTTTATTTGTTTATTTATATATTTATTTATTTATGTATTTTTTTTAATATAATTATTTATCTATATATTCATTTAATTTTTATTGAAATACCTCCATTATTTAATACCATCAATAAATGTATATATGTTTAATCAATAATATTAATTAAAGAATTTATTATGGATCAAAACAAACACGACATAGTAGTGACCGAAGCTGTTCGTGCTGCGCTCTTCAGGGTAAAAATCGCAGCAAGTGAAGGAGGAAGTGAAGTTGTGTGGTTTATTTGCAGGTCTCCATAAGGTAGACGCTGATTGGTTCAACCGCAATGACGTCATGGTTAATCCGAACGCCCATTGGTCGGCTCATCATCTTCACCTCGAGCGCCCATTGGCTGGAGAAGAGTTTGTTGATGATTGACGTTTGCAACCACATCCTGGAGAGAGGGGGGATTGGAGAGGGAGAGATTCAATAAAATGAAGATAAAAATAATTATCTTTCTAAAATATTTCATTCATTATTATTATATCAAATGCAATGCAATCGGAACTTGTTTCCATGAAAACTAACCAAACTTAAATAAAGGATGACGACTCAGTCGAAATACATTCTCACAAGACCTGATCAAACGATCATCCAAATATCCTCTGTTTAACATGATGGGGAAAAAACCTTCTCAGCACGCTCCACAAAATCATCTTTTACTGAACAAATTCATACAAATCTAAGTATCTGAGATGAAAAGACATTATAACTTATTTTAATTGGTACATTGCTACCTGGAAAGGTGTACAAGACTACAGGGAAACTGAAATCAACTTTGTGATATACACTTGCACTAAAAACCATTCTGTCCAGCTCTAACGAACACATCCAGACATGCAGCAACTGTACAATCATTATCAAATCTGATTTCAAACAGGAGATCTGGATATATCTTGTGAAGCTGCCTCTCAAAAAAATTATAGTTAACAACACAAATATCATCTATATAATGACATGTATGAGATTCATACTTGAGATAATCCTAATTTTTTTTCTCCTTCATCAATTTCTGCATAGATGAAAATTCACAGAAAATATGAAAAAATATCTGCGAGTCGGGGGCTGCAATTCCCACCCATTGGAATACCCTTAACCTGTTGAAACATTATCCCACAAAAAAACACAAAAGTATAAAATAAAATAAAATTAACAACATCCTTTAACTTCTGCTTATCAAAACAATGAAAACTTGAGTATTTATTTTTAGAAAAGAATGCTCTATCAAACCTTACACATAAAAACTTATTAAAAGAGTTTAAAAACCTTGTCAATCACTTTTAAGATTGAATCCCTCACTCATACGAAATCCAAATTTGAAAATAAAGTTGAAAAAAGAAACTGACTTGATATTGAGGCATGTAATTCTATCTAATAACTGTAAAGTAGAGTCAATGTTCAGGAAAGTGTTAATACCAGAATTCTTCTCAATTACTAAACAATATTTCCTGAACTGTTCCCCAACAACTTGCAAGCCTGAGTAAACTATAATGATAACTGTTTGGTGGAACACTGCCTGCCACCTGTGGTTGGGGAATTTTAGCAAATTGTATTGACCATCTGTGAAAAAATTGCTTCCCAAAAAATTTCTTCACTAACATATTCATCTAGGTGTCTACTAACACCTATCAATTAGTGCAAACCCAAATCCTTGCGGAAAATTCTGGGGAGCCAATCAAAGTTCGGGTGCTCAGAGGGCCTGCGCAAGAAAATCGGAAAAATTAACTTTTGCCAATATTGACTTGTGGGATGTCTAACTAGGGGTTTTTTGGGGTGCTGAATTGATTCCAACCATTATTCTTGAGAAAAAAACACTCCTTGATCATATAAAATGTATTTTATTGACATTTTTAACAGAACTGTGCTCAATGGAAATGTTGCTTCGTCAGCTTTTACAACCTTATTCATCAAACTCCCCAGTATCTTCCTCACTCCTCTTGTCATCCAGCTGGTTTATGTTCAGGCAAGAGTTACCATGACAGATGCCGCAAGCAGAAATATACTTGACTCCTTGCTTTTTACAGCAGCACCTGAGTGAGCTGCAGTCCCCCGCACAGTTGCAGCTGGCAAACGTCAGGAGGTAGTCTGGTGCAATGGGGTCTGTAGAAGGGACTGGTGCATATCCTTGCTCAGTGAGTTGCCATCCATAGTCCCGAGCATCCAACGATGGACTTTGCAGCATCAGCCAGTCTCTAGTCTGGAGGTAAGCTCGGAGAGAGTGCTGTGCTGCAGCTCCTGTTGTCGGGGGGAGTTTCTCAGGTTTTATGCTCCCAGTAGCAGCTCGCTTGCTGAAGAAGTCGAATCTCAAGTCTTCCAAGTCTTTGGAGGATTTCCCATGGAACATGAGCATGAAAAGATCACAGCCTGCTTTAATGATATCACCTTTCTCAGCTCGGATGTCCATAAACACGTCCATTGCCCTCTCTGCTTCATCAGTCTTGCAGAGCTTGCTTAGCAAAGTTGGTTTGCTAAACCCAAAAATTGCAGACACTGTATCGCAGCCAGAGAAGCTGTGCAAGAAGATGAGATACCTCCGGTATATCTCTGGGAGGGCCTCCCGGATCTTTCCGACATTGTAAGACGTTTCTTTGGCTGTCATGAGGAAGATCGGATGGTCTGCAACATGATGAATCAGCGTAACCAGGACGTCTGTGTCCTCAGCCCTCACGTCGACAGGGGACTCTCTTGCCTCAGCTTGAGTTGCGCGGACGATGGAGGTGTCGGCATCATCGGAGCATTGCTGTACACTGATTCCATTCCTAATAAATGTCTCGGCAAGGAGCAGAACGAGCTGGGCTTTGTTGTTCTTGTTATCGAGGAACTTTTCTCTTGCAATGATGATTTTGAGATCCAGACGAATCTGAATGTCACAGCATGCATTCTTTGTTCGTCTCCAGTGGTCATTGTCCTTGGTGGAGCTGCCATATCCATCAAAGACCACCGTTATCCGGAGGCGATAGAGTGTACGAGGTGCAGTGGAACACGAGAAGCAAGCATGCCAGCATCAACTCCGCTTTAATGCGCGACCAGAAGCACATTCCTGCCACCCCTAGCGGGCGAGGCATGATATACGAAAACCCAATCACGTGATACAGCACACTCCTCCCCTCATGAAATGACAAGTCAAATGATGAAAGGACAATCATAACATGACCACTGGAAACCCATCAACACTCATAATCCTCCAAGTACCGCGGTCGCACCCTGACCCACCTCGGATGGCAGCGCCGCCAGACAGTCCAGGCTCAGACGCCTCCCGGCTCGGTCGAGGTGACACCCTCGCCGGACTCGCGCCATCCGCAATAACAACCGCCCCGGCCGACCAGCCTGCCCGACGTCCCCGGGTAGGACAGCATCAGGTGAAGACCCCCTGGGCATCGGCACATCCGGCCCTGGCGATACAACGTCAGGTGCCGGCGACATTACAGGTCCCACATCGTTTGGCCCGGGGAGGTGTGGGGGGGGGGGTGACGCTGAACAGCGATCATGCATTTGGTCCACGTGCCGCTTCCACACATCCCCACCATCAGTCCGCACCATGCAATTCGCCGGCCCCAGTACCACAGAGACCACAGCCGGCACCCATTTCGAACCGTGGAAATAATCGCGCACCATTACCCGCTGTCCCACATCGAAGCCGCGCAGCCGCGTCGGACGCGACACTGCCCCACTCCCCGACCCTCCAGGTCGCAGCAAATCCAGTCTGGACCGCAATGCCCATCCATAGAGACGAATGGCAGGCGAATCACCCGTGACAGGATGAACTGCGTTTCTGTAATGGAGCAAAAAGACATCGACCACCGTCTGCACAGGTGCAACCCCCCCCCCCCCCTACGCAAAGCCTGTTTCAACATCTTAACAAACGACTCAGCTTGCCCATTCGTCTCAGGATGATACGGTGCAGACCTTAGATGTCGAATACCATTTTGGCGCATAAACTCATCAAATACACCCGCGATGAACTGCGGACCATTATCAGAGACCAGGATATCCGGTAACCCTTTATTAGCAAAGATCGTCCGCAGTTTCTCCACTGTAATGTTTGCTGATGTATGCTGCATTACTACAACCTCCAGCCATTTAGAAAATGCATCGATCACAATCAAAAACATTCTGCCATTAACCGGCACCGCAAAATCTACATGGACCCTCTGCCAGGCTCTGCCTGGCGCAGGCCATAGTCCCGAAGCTCGATGTGGGTTATCAGCATCTGTTTGGCACGTGGCGAAACGCTTAACCAACTGCTCGATGTCTTTGTCCAACCCCGGCAACCACAACAGGCTACGAGCAAGACTCTTGGTCTTCACGATGCCAAGGTGACTGACATGCAGTTCTTCCAAACACCGCTGCCTGAACTTCAGTGGAATCACCGTCCTCATCCCCCACATAACGCACCGTTGGACCAACGACAGCTCCGATGCGCGTGACGTGAAAGGTTGAAATGCCGGTGTCGAAGGCAGATCGCTCCAATTCCCCGTAGAAATCGCCTGGACGACACGGGCGAGCACCGGATCACGAGCCGATTCCACCGCGACCTGTCTGGCCGTGACCGGCCCGCTTTGGACCTGGCCCAGCGCAAACACATCGACCTGGTCGGCCAACTCAGACGCAGCTGGACCCTCCGCACACGGCAAGCGTGAGAGCTCGTCGCAGTTAGCATGCTTCTCGGTGCTTCGGAACTGAATATCATAATCGTAAGCACCAAGAAACAGACACCACCGCTGTATTCGCGTGGCCGCTACCACCGGCACCCCACGTTCGGGTCTCAGGATGAATTGAAGCGGTTTGTGATCCGTCTGCAAAGTGAAATGCCGCCCCAGCAGGTATTGATGAAACCTCCGCACACCCCAGACGAGGCTGAGAGCCTCGCGCTCGATCTGGGAATATCCCCGCTCTGCTGCGGACAGGGTCCGGGATGCAAAACAAACAGGCCGCTCGGAACCATCGTCCATCCTGTGGGAGAGCACTGCCCCGATGCCATATGCAGAGCTGTCGCATGCCAATAGGAGCGGACGCGCAGGCTCGTAGTGCACGAGGACCGTATCCTCTGTGAGCAGCCGCTTGACGCGGTCGAACGACGCCTGGTGTGCAGGCCCCCAAGCCCAGCGCTCGTCCTTCCTGAGCAACCGTGTTAACGGCGCAAGTTGTGAGCTGAGCCCTCGCACAAACCTTTGGTAATACTGGGCCATACCAATGAACGAGCGCAGCTGCGTCTTGTCGCGAGGCGGTGGCATGTGTTGAATCGCTTCCACCTTCCGAGGACCTTTCAACAGCCCCTCCGGTGTGATGATGTGACCGAGGTATTCGAAGCGCTGCTTGAAGAACGCGCACTTGTCCCTGTTCAAGTGCAGGCCACACGCTTCTAGCTTTGTCAGCACTTGGGCAATGTTCGCAAGATGCTCGTCCGCCGTTTTCCCCGCAATGAGCACATCGTCCAGGTAGGTCTGAGCGGGCAACCCAATGCAAACCTGATCCATGGCTTTCTGCCACAAAGCTGGAGCCGAAGCAATCCCAAAACAGAGTCGGGTATATCGATAGTCGTTGACACGTGTTGATTGTCAAAAGCTCGCTACTCCCGGGATCCATCGGCAGGTGAAAATATGCATCACGCAGGTCTAGCTTCGTGAAGTATTGACTCCCTGCCAATCGTGCATATATTTCATCGATTGACAGCAGTGGATATTGCTCCACGCTGAGCCCCGGGTTAACCGTGGATTTGAAGTCCCCGCACAATCGGACGTCTCCATTCCGTTTCAGCACCGTGACAACAGGGGTGGCCCAATCTGAGCACGACACCCGTTCGATTACTCCACAGGCCTCCAGCCTATCCAGTTCACCCTTAACCTTGTCCCGCAGGGCATACGGCACCGGACGTGGTTTCCAAAACCGAGGAACCACAACCTCCTTCAAGAAGAGTTTTGCCTCCATGCCCTTGAATTTCCCAAGGTCGTCGCCAAACAAACCTTGATGTCTTTGAAGAATCTTCTCCAACTGATCCTCCCATCGGCTCGGCATGGGTTGCACAAGGTGAACTGCGGCCCAGTCTAGCCTGATGCGGGCCAGCCAATCTCGGCCGAAGAGAGACGGTCCCCTCCCCCGCACGATGTACACCCGAAGCGTGGCGACCTGGCCTTGGTACCGCACAGACACGTCTGCCATCCCGACTGGCGTTATCTTCTCGCGGGTGTACGTGAACAGCGTGAGGTTGGACCTGATAAGCTTCAGGCCGTTGAGTCTACGCACGGTCTGTTCGCCGATGATCGACACAGCCGCTCCCGTATCGATCTGGAACGTGATCGGCGTTTTGTTCACTTCGACTTCCACCGTCATCGGGCGCGCTGCCGCCGGGCCAATTGAAAACAGGCCCATCAACGGCCGCCGGTTCCGCCCCGGGTCGCCTCGCACATCGCCGTCTATAACCTTAACGGTGGCCGGCGCCCCACGGCACACACGCTTCAGATGACCCACCTTGTGACAATTCAAACACACGGTGCCTTTATACGGGCACGCATGGCGCAGGTGTCGACATCTGCATCCCAAACACGTCCGCAGGCCCAATTTACCGCACGTGCGGCCGCGCGGCGACGTCCGACCCGCATCGAAGGTCGAGCGTTCGTCCCAGGATGCTCGTGACCTCGCGTGGCCGGTGATGGCTCGAACATCCCCGCGAGTCTGCTCGACCGCTGTAGCCGTGCTGACTGCCGAGTCGAATGTAATGGCTTCACCCTTCAGCCGTAGAACCGCTGAAACCATCTTCGCATCTTGTAAACCAGAAATAAAACGATCTCTGAGCCGCGCTGGACGCTCCCCCGCCGTGAACTTGCAGGCCACGGAAGAATGCTTAATCCGCGCCACGAAATCAGCGACGCGTTCCTCTGCCCCTTTCGAGAGGCGATCGAACTGGTATCGAGCGAGCTGTAATGACTTCTCCGGCTCCATGTGTGCTTTCATCTTCTGCACAATGTCCCGAAACGACAGCCCGTCATCCCGGGGCTTGTCCGGCGCCACCAAATTACGCAGTAGTCGATAATGCTCCGCCGAAAGCGAAGCGAGCAAGATCGACTTCTGTTTGCTCTCGTCGACCACATCATTCGCGTGGAAATAGCATCCCAATTGTTCTGAAAACAATCCGAAGTCATCTCCGACGAAAACGGGCACACGTCCGTTTTCAACCATCCTCGTCGCCAACTAGAGTGTACGAGGTGCAGTGGAACACGAGAAGCAAGTGTGCCAGCATCAACTCCGCTTTATTGCGCGACCAGAAGCACATTCCTGCCACCCCTAGCGGGCGAGGCATGATATACGTAAACCAAATCACGTGATACAGCACAGCTCCCCCTGGACTTCACAAACCGAAGGTAGCTCTCGGCAACATCCTTCCAAGTAAGGTTAGCCTCCCACTTGACATTGTGCAGGAGCCACCCACCATCAGTCACAAGGCTTGTGCAGGGGGTTATTCCACAAGTGCCACACATGCCTTCAGGAACTTGCTCGGGCAGCCTTGTCTGGCTTTCGCAACTTTTGATTTTTGTCAAACAGAGACATCGGTTTTGGCGTCAACTCAAAGCGCAGAGCTTCTTTGGTCTTGACTTCACGCTCACTGATGACAATGAGGCGGTTGGATAGCTTCAGTGAGTCAATGACCAGCTTCTCGCCATTGACTTTGGGTCCAGATCTGAGTCTTGCAAGTGATTTGACCTTGTGTTTGGTTACCATTGCATCCACAACAGTTTTCCCATCCATCTTAGCTTGTATGGCTCTGCCAACTTCTTCTGCTTGATCAGCATTGACGTGGTCTTCGGGAGTGCTGCTGAACGCAGTTGAGAAGGACACCAGAGTCTTCTTGTCCCGTGTGGCATCAAAAGGGTTGACTTCCTCCAACCACCCAACGATGGTGTTGACAGCATCGTTATCTCTCTTCATTTGGGCTCTTTTAACGTCGGTGTGGACAGGCACCCCACATTTGACCATGCTTCTTTCTAGCTCTTAGTGAATGAACGAGAAGTGGTTCAGAGTCTGAACCCAAGACTTATGAGAAGACTCATTCCGAAAGCGGCCTCTGTTTGGACCACCGGAGGATTTTGCCTCACGCATGAGTGTGGTTTCTATCGTGATGTCGGTCCATGTGCCGGACCATTCATGGTCTGAGAACCTGACTACATGGTTGTCGTACAAAGTGAACTTGGATAGAGTTTCCTGGAACATGGGACTCTCCTGTTGCTGATGCATCAGCTGTACATACAGCCTTGCTCCCTTTGCGTACTGATGGTGGCCCGCTGTTGCGAAGGTATTGAGCATTCCAATGATGCAGCTGAGGTGACCTGTGTGGTCTGGGACACGCTCACTCCTGATGAATACCTTGTTGAGGTTGATTCTGCCATAGTACCAGACCCAGAGTGCTGGTGTCCTTCCTCCTTCAGCTAAGATCTTCAATCTCTCTGCCATCCTCTCCTCAAAGACAGTGACTATCCTTGGTGCATATGTTAGATTAGAGGAATTTTGATTACCTGTTGTCTCGTCTTTTGCAGTCCTGATGAAGTCCTCCATGTCTTCGTACTCCTGCTCACTGAAGACACCTCTCAGCACGAACTCGTCACATCACAAGCCAGGTTCAGTCACATCCTTGTCCATACTGTCCTAAAAAATAAGACTTTTTTGTAAACAACAGACAGGACATGAAATTTTGACACAAAACAGACAGAACACACATACAGTGATGTGTTTTAACATTAATAGGTCCACTCTACATTGAATATATTCAACTTCTATTGAGTCCGGTACATAATAATTTTATAGCTAAAAGCTCTTAGCTAACGTCAGCTAACACAGAGAATTCTACTGAGCATGAGCACAAGTATAACCAACAATATAGCAGTGGTTTCAAAAATGTTGTATGCTGGTTTCAGCACAATTTGAACAATCTGAATCAGTTGAGCCAAATCACCGCAAAACGCAGTCTGAGATATCTAAAAATGTATCATATCAATATTTTACGGCCAGGGATTCATTTTTCCTCAAATCTAATGGTTGGAATCAATTCAGCACCCCAAAAAACTACTAGTTAGACATCCCACAAGTCAATATTGGCAAAAGTTAATTTTTCCGATTTTTTTGCGCAGGCCCTCTGAGCACCCGAACTTTGATTGGATCCCCAGAATTTTCCGCAAGGATTTGGGTTTGCACTAATTGATAGGTGTTAGTAGACACCAAGATGAATACGTTAGTGAAGAAAATTTTTGGTTAGCAATTTTTTCACAGATGGTCAATCCAATTTGCTAAAATTCCCTAACTACTGCTATAAACCTGTACTTGTATGGATTCTGTTGAAGCTTAGGGATCCAGAAAAACCGAGGAATACAAAGATTTACAAGGAATTGCAAGGAAATTTTTTGCACAGCAGGAGGCCATTCGGCCCATCATGCCTGCACCACACCAATACCAGATTTAATAAATCCGTCAATACCATAAATACAATATCAATTACCTCTTTACATTTAATACCGAAATTATTAACTAAAACTTCCTGATACTCAGTGATAATATGTTGGTGTGACTTCTGTGTTATTTCCTATACCAGTGAAAGTAACCATATCAATGCCCAACTCTCTCAATAAAACCTCTACATTGAACTTTTTACAAACCACAACAAAACTATTAGCAGCCCAATCCTCTAGAGCTATTACGGAGCTGTGACGGAGATCCCGAATGTGTTTACGAACACTCGGCTTGTTAAACACTGGTTTAGACCGACACAATGAAAGCAAGCCCTGACTACTAAAAACTTAATCCTGTTATGCAGGACTTCCACAGCTCTGTTAAACCATGCATTGAAACTGTTTACAGATAACTTAAACTTGGTGCACATTTTGTTAACAAAATTAGACACAGGATCCACAATTGAAGACCTAATGCAGCTCCAAGGTTGAGTTACTGGTTCCCGATACAGTATTTAGCTCCCATTTTCATCAGATCTCTAATTTCACGATTACGAATGATATTAAAATACCCAGAAACGAAGTGCCTACAAGGACCACATAAAAAGGGGAAGACGAACATAGCTCGACCATTTCCTTGGCTTAATGGACCGAATGGCCTCTTCCTGCCTCATAGTTACTTGTAAGGAAACTCCTAATTGGAGCACTGTGTACTGAGTAGACAATGACTTGCACAACAATATGAACAGTTCAACATAGGCCAAACCATTCTGACATTTCACAGTTAGCATAGGCTTGTAAGTAGGCCCCAAGTGTGTCAGACTTTAAGTGTGATAGGTCGATTCAAACAAGCTAACAGTCCTCTGTAAAGGTAACTCCACAATGTGTAAATTGCACGATTTTTTGCGGAGACCTGAACTTAACTCTAAACTATACTTGTAAAGGTTTGTAAAAGTGTGCAGAAATGCTTTACAGAATGTTCGCAGTGCCAAACTATTCAAGCCTTCAGCGCTCGTCGTTTGCCTCCAAATTGGAGTTTCTTGGCGACATCCCTGTGTCATGGTTATGGTCATTATCCTGTTATCGGTAAATCATTCACGCGACCCGTCAAATATGGTCTCCCCGGAAATGTAGTGACACTGGAGGGGGTGGACAAGCTTAAATGGGATTTGGATAGGTACCTGGATGCATTGGAGATAGAGGAGTCGGTATGGGGATATTTGCTTGTGTGCATGGTAGGTAGCTTGTATGCGGATGGGTAATGATCCTGGGGTTGGTGCAGCACAGGCATGATGGGCTGAATGGCCTCCTCCTGTGCCAATGTTCTTTGTGTTAATAGTATCAAAAACATTTCTTTAATGTTAATGAGATTCATGAACATTCAATTACTATTGCAAACATTTCAGACTGTGTTGACAAGAGGGCTGGCATTTACGGTATATCCAGCAATAAGCACTGTCCACAAGACTGCTCTGTCAAAGGCACACAGTGTGTGAATCATGGATAACACAGGTGCCATGTTTCTCGGTCTCTGCTCTTACATTTGTTTTTGTAGTGAACCTTCCCACAGGCTCTTGCGCACTTCTTTCTTCCTCGAGTCGAGTAGTCGTGCTATGCTCCATCTCCCTGATTCTGTAGTTCCAATGCAACACACTTCTCGCCAAAGGTGCAGGGTATCAGCACCCCTTGAAATGTACATTTGGCAGTTTTGCCATTGTCATCTCATTTTGGATGTTAGCTTACTGTTGTTGATAATAATCAGACTTAAGTCAAACAACAATCCTGAGTGATTTTAGCTAAAACTTCCTTTTATTGCCAAACTTGAAAATTTCCCTTGCTTGTATGGAGGTGACATCAGAATGTCACGTGGTATGCTCTTGTACTTGTAACTCTTATTAATGAAATGGTGAACCAAAACTTCCAACAAAAAATGAAAAAGTTGCTTTCCCATTATTGAGGCAACTTTTAAATTTTCTTCGAGATATATTTGTACTTTTTAGCTCGCCTGTTCGAAGAACAGAGAGCTATAGCGATACCCCCTGTGTGAGCGTCAGCGTCAGCGTGAGCGTGAGCGTGAAAATGTTAAAGTTTTTGGTGCAAGTTTTTTCCTTTCCAATTTTTTTATCTACCACACTATTTTTTTACTGATTACAATATACAAATACATATATTGCTTTAAGATTATTTGGATCAGACTTCACTGCAATGCTTTATAAAAAAATATTATTAGACTAGTCTTTTAAAAACGATAAATGTATAAGCAGGTGAGCATTGGGTGGCTTTGACACCACTCTGGTTTCCTACTTGTTGAACTAAACATGAAGATTAAAAACAAAGACGTGATGATTTTGATTTGTTCTCAAACATGAGAACTCTGGGTTCAACTTTTGAGTTAAAAAGGCCCCAGAACTTCATTTTATTTTTTTCAAGTTTTTAGCTCGCCTGTTCGAAGAACAGAGAGCTATAGCAATACCCCCAGCGTGAGCTTCAGCGTCAGCGTGAGCGTGAGCGTGAAAATGTTAAAGTTTTTGCTGCAAGTTATTTAGAAGCTTGCCATTCATTTAATATGTGTACTAGGATTCTGATATTTGGCATGGAGGTTCCTTTGGGGTATATTATTGATGTCGTGAAGTTGAAATTAAAAATAATTTCAAAATTTTTTAATTTTTGACCTGTTTTGAACTTAACTGTTTTTGTAGCACATCAACGTTAAAGTTTTTTCCTTTCTAATGTTTTTATCTACCACACTATTTTTTTACTGATTACAATATACAAATACATATATTGCTTTAAAATTATTTGGATCAGACTTTACTGCAATGCTTTATAAAAAATATTATTGGACTTGTCTTTTAAAAACGTTAAATGTATAAACAGGCGAGCATTGGGTGGCTTTGACACCAACTCTCTAGTTAATTACAGCACTGCTATCAAAGAATATATCTGTGGAGGTGGGATTTGAATCTTTTAATGAATGAGGGCCTGGGGTTTGCAATAGCGAATGTGTCAAAACACCCTGCAGAACACCCACAAATGGTAGGCATGGAACTTAAGAGCCATTTTAATGCCTACTATAGTACCACTGCTCCTTTCCTCATGGCTCCAATTATTCCCACGTTCTTATGTGGGTCGGACGGGGAATGTTTTTTTCCCCCACCCCATCTGGTAAAGCCTGACATTCGAAGGTGGCAGGAATTTGTAATTTGTCCAAGGTATGAGGGATAACTCACCTACTCTTTGTCACAAGACATTTTGGGATCTTTAACATCCACTAACTAATGCTATCAGATGGCACACATAATGAATATCCTTCTGAGTGCTGGTGGATGCACATCGATGCCTCGCTCTGCATGCGAAACACCAGGGCTATAGTTATAGAGGGTGTTCCAACAAGCCGTGGACAACTTTGGTTGTTAATATGTTTAGTACCACAAAAGATACAATACCCTTTGGTTCATATGATAGAGAAACTCATAAAGTTTTCTTTTTTTTCAGGTCTGGTGGTTTAATGTAAAAGAAAATGGTGACTCCACAGGAGAAAGCTCAATGCCTCGAATGGTTCATCGAGACTTGATCCGACACACAAGTTCAGCGTAATTTCCGTACAAGGTATGGAAGGAATCCGCCATCGCGGACTAGTATCAGAGAGTGGTGCAACAGGTTTAAGGAGACTGGAAGTATTCAGAAACAGAAAAGTACCGGTCGACCAAGCACAAGTGCAGCAGATGTTGAACGAGTATGAGAATCGTTTCAACAAAGTCCCAGAAAATCAATCCGATGTGCATCCAGAGAACTGGTTCTACCAACCACCACTGTACACAGGATTTTGCATGAAATACTGAAGCTTTATGCCTATAAGGTGCAGAATCTGCAGGAACTCAAACCAAAATGATGGACCCAAACGCAAGGCGTTTGCCTTGGAAATGCTTAGTCGAATAGAAACATGCTGAGCTGAACATGGCAAGAACTCGTGTACCACCTTGATGTCCTGTGTGTGACAAATGAAGCTCACATTGAAGTGTATTGATGTTGTGAACAAAACTTTATTAGTTTCTGTATCATATAAACCAAAGGGTATCGTTGTATTGTTTGTATTTCTATACATATTAACAAACAAAGTTGACCGAGTCTTTTTGGAACACCCTGTAGTTGGGTCAGGATTCAAATCCAGGTGAGGGCCGTTACCTCTGAGCTATCCTGGCAGCCTAATGCATCACAATTGCAACATTAAAGAGGAAAGAAAATATTGTAAATTGACAAAAAAGCACCCTCTGTGCTGAAATAGAGTGAATGAACTCAGGACATGGATACATTTGCAAATAAAACTTATCTAGAGTAGTTAATTTATTACTGTTTGCAATAAGTGCCTTTGTCTTGCTGTGAATATTGTGGATGACATTGCTGTGGACGGGTCCATGGAACAAGAACATGATCGGAACCTATATGAGCTATTGCTTAATGCCCAACATGAAGAACTCGTGTTCATTTCTGCTCAGTGTTTGATTAAGAGGAGCAGTATTGCATTCTTCGGGAATGAGTACTCGCGGTGCTCAGGCGATCCAGCCAGATCCTCAGAAGATCAAAGACCTTCGGGCTATTCTCCAAACTATGTCCAAGTCTGACCTCCAGCACTTTCTTGATCTGATGACGTATCTCGCATACCATGTGGATAACTTCAGCGCAATGGCAGCACCACTTTGAGAGCTACACAAACAGCATACCGATTTCAGGTGTGAACCACATCATCAGAAGACATTTGATGAACTTAAAACTGAGGTTTTTGAATGCTCACTTCTTCGTTACTAACGGCCAGATGAGCCTAACCCTAACCCTACCTCCAGTGTGACACGAGTATATTCATTGCCTTGGCGGCATCCTGCTCCATGCTTGAGGCAACCAGTTACAACCCGTTGCTTTTGCTAGCAACACCCTCTCTGATGCTGAGTAATGCTGTGCTTGTATTGTGAGAGAACTGCTTGCGATCGTTTTTGGTGTGGAAGTATTTCATACCTGCCTGTATGGTCACAATTTCCATGTGATAACGGATCACAAACTGCTGATAATGATCATGGAGAAGCAGCTTGCTGTGGTACCACCGTATCTTCAACGGATGTTGTTGCATCTGCAGGGATACAACTTCACCATCGAGCATCGCAAGGTCATCGACAATCAACTCTCAGATGGACTCTTTCACTTACCTCGTCCAAACAAAACCTGCACAATTGAGCTTTATGGACGTGTGGACCTCATCTGATTTTCGTCAGAAAAGGTTCAAATTCTATACCAAGAAATGCTCCATGACCCAGCTCTTAGTCGACTTTGTGTCGTCATCATCAATGGCTGGCCTGATCGTATGAAGGACACCCCAGAGCCCCTTAGAGGGTTTTGGAGCTGTTGTGATGAACTGTCGGTTGAAAATGATATCACTCTCATGGGAGAGCGAGTGGTTATCCCAAAATGTTTACAACACGAAATTCTTCAAAAGCTCCACTCAGGGCACTTCGGTCACGAGAAGACCAAGCTTCTCGCTAAAGATACCATGTCCTGGCCGAAAATCAATAGGAATATTGATTGTATTGTCAGTAGCTGCCAAACCTGCCAGAGGTGCTAAATGTCACAGAGTTCAGAGCCATTGCTCCAGCATGAGGTTCCATTAATGCTGTGGAGTAAGCTTGCTGCCGATCTCTACTAAGCTGATTGTGCTTAATGATTAATTGTGTGATTACTACTCAAATTTTCCTATTGTACGATGGCTTCCTGATCCTTGCTCCAGCCGTGTTGTTATCCAGTATCTTCAGGGTATTTTCTCTGAGTTTGACATACCTGATTGCCTCATGAGTGATAATGGTGGACACTTTGATAGTGCTGAGTTTTGAGCCTTTGCAAAAGCAAGGAACTTTGATGTTGTGACGTCATGTCCCCTGTATGTGAGGTCCAGTGGTCTCATTGAGCACAATATAAAAACTATCAAAGAGACCCTGAAGAAGTATAAACACGCAGGTACTGAATACAGACTTGCCCTCCTCGCGTGGCGTTCGACGCTGATCAATCATTTGCTGGATAGTCCAGCACGATTGCTCATGGGCAGGAAGAAGTTCAAATCTATTGTACCTATCCGTATTGTGAACACTCTGGACCCCTATAATATTGTCCATGATGAGCTTGTAAATCGTCAACGATATCAGAAGTTTTATCATGATTAGCATGCCTGGGCACGTGAATATCCAGGCCAATTTGCACGTGTTCAGAATCGGAGATCTGATGTTTGAGAGCCAACTACTGTTGTATCACATTGTGAGTAACTGAGATCATACCTACTGTGATCACTTAATGGCTGGTCATATCACCAAAATAGAGTTCACATTTGGGAGACCCTTCCTTCCATACAGCCCCCATTGAGTGAGCACACCAGTGGTTCGAGTTTGTTACAGTGTAGTTTTGATGTTTCTGTCCCTGTATCTGCTCCAATTAGCCAATCACTTACTGACCACTCTGATGGTTTTGTGCCTATTTCTCAGTGAGCATCAAAGAATGTAGTCCCAAACACCAGATGTATTCCACACCATGTGTCTCATCCCACCAATTGTACGACTCCGTGCTCTGGCAGGATGGTTAAAACCCCGGCTCGTTTTGAGCCATGAAGTTGTTTTTTTTTTTTTGTGATTGTTCCTGTTCATTTTATTTTGTCTTGGAAGGATGGAGATGTAATATGTACACTTCAGATGCGATGCAGCTGACCATTATGTGGTAGACACGGAAGTTGTGTTGTCACTTCGGGTTGGGTAAATGAGGAGCCGGGCCATGTGTGTTGCAGGATGGCTTTACTAAACGTATCAGATCATTTGCAGTCCTTGTCATCGATCAACCCAAACATCGATACATGACACACGTGTCCTAAAAACCTGCTCTGCTGCTCTTGCGCTTTCTTTCTTTTCCTTTTTCACCATGTCATTTACCATAGGTCATCTTCCATCTGCTTGGAAATTTGCCAACATTACAGCTTTACAAAAAAAAAGGTGTAAAATCATATCACCTCAACTACAGACGAATTATGTTAGTTCCAATCATCAGCAAGGTCACAGAATCCATGATCGCAGTTGACATAAAATCATTCCTTTTCTCCAACAGCGTCATCTCAGATCATATATTCGGATTCAGACCTGGTCACTCTACCTAAGACATGCTGGTTTGACTCTCCTAACAATCTTGAGCTTTTGATACAGTCCGGCATCATCCCTTGCTTTCCAAACTTTCTGCCTCTGGAATCCAAGGCCAACTCCACTCTTGGATTGCTGACTTCCTCCACTATCATTGCCAATGTGTGGCTGTCAAAGGAACCATTTCTTCTCATCTCCATGTCAAGACTGGACTACCCCAAGACAGTGTTCTAGACCCCATATTATTCCTAATCTTCATCAATAATCTCACTGACTCTGGAAAATCCTTTTTATCTCTTTGCTGATGACTCCACCCTCTGCCATGATATCCCTTGTCCTTCTGACAGACAGGCAGCAGCCTCTTCCCTCTCCTCAAACCTTGACAATATCACAATTTGCTCAAACACTTGGAACATGTCTTTCAATCCTGAATAATCCCTTTCTCTCTCTGTCTGTCTCTGTCTCTCTCTGTCTCTGTCCCACACCACAAACCCTTCCATCTACTTTCTCAACAACCCTCTCAAAGACGTTCAGTCACTCAAACTCTTGGATCTCACTCTCAGCCATGATCTCTTTTGGACAAACCACATTTCAAAATTGGCCTCCAAAGCCAGACACAGACTGGGCATCCTCTGTCATGCAAAGTCCTTCTTTGGCACACCTGAGCTCTTATCCATCTTCAAAGCTTTCACTTGCAGCTCGATGGAGGAATGCTCTCCCCTCTGGACTGGCTCCCCTGCCTCACATCTTGCTAATCTCGACATTGTGGAAACAAGACATTCAATTTCATTGGAATCTCTGAGTCTATGGGCCTGCCTATCACTTTGTCACTGTTGACAGGTCGGTTGTCTCTCTGTCTTCCTCCACCTCATTTCTAGACTTGAGCCCTCTGCCCTCTCCATGTTTTGTGCCCCCCAGGTATCTGTAGGATGCATGCGGTCCACCAGCAACACGCTCCTCACGAAACTGCCTAAATTCAGACTCGCTGCTCACCTCCACTTATTTATTGCTTTTATCCCATTAATCAAACCACCTTCCAGACTCTGTTCAATCTCATTCTTCCCTCCAGGTCCCCAATACAGCTGTTCTCCACCATCTTAATTCATCCCCATCCAAAATAATGATCTTTTATACACCCGTCAAACCAACCTGCACCCTTCCGAAAATTTTGCTTGTGTATCCATATTGTCCACCCTTTGTGTTCTCCATTACCCCTCATCATTACTTGCATCCCTTCTTTGTCCATCTCCTTTCTCCCTCTGCCCTGCTGTTGGTGTTTTCCTCTTTCTCCTGCTGTTGCCCTTTTTGTGTTTTGTTCTGTGTCACAGCTCTTCCACAAGCCAAGAGCATCTGGCCACGATTAAAGAAACACCATGATCAAAAAAGTGTTAGCATTGTTCCACATTATTGTGGCTCTGTGGTACCATTTTCAGCTCACCTGGACTTTAGTCAGGTGAGCTTATGCAATCGGGCATTGTCCGTAGGCGAGTGTCAGTCAGTGAGTCCGTAAATACTTCAGTCATTATCGCTTGAACCAAACGCACATTTTCGAGGAAACTTGACCACAACATTCATCATCTGTGCTGGACCAAAGTATATTGACCACGTCAAAATCTGCACTCGTTAAACGGATGTTTGGGGGGGGGGTTGAGTTTGACCCACCAAAATAGGTACTTGCTCTCTTCTCCGAGACTACACACACACAATTTTGATGAAACTTGACCACAATATTCTTCACTCATGTTGTACCAAAGTATGTCCACCGCATCAAAATCTACATTCATTGATTGGGTTTATGGGGGGGGGTGGGTTATGACCCACAAAAATATGTATTTGCTGTCTCCTCCAAAACTACACATAACATACAATTTCGATGAACTTGACCACAACCTTCATCACCCATGATGTACCAAATTTTATCGACCGCATCAAAATCTGCGCTCATTGAGGGGGTCTGTGGGGGTTTGTTTTACACCCTAAAATAGGTATTTCCTCTCTTCGCCAAAACTACACACACGTTTTCGATGAAACTTGACCACAAAATTCAGGGTCAAAGGGGGTCTGTGGGGGGGTTTGAGTGATTTTCTCCTGATCTGGGTGAGCTTCAGAACAGGCAATCCTATTTTTGTCAATGAGGTCACAATCCGAAAAAGGTGGGTCAAGGACCATTCAACTATCAGGTGCACAACTTCAATGCAGGTACGCTATTATGTTGCAAGAACGTCTTGGAACACCAAGTAGTCTTTGAAATCCCCGCATTGGCAAAATTGAGCAATGACAAAATAAAAACACATTATTTTTTTATCAGCCCACCAATTGACTTTGACCTTTAACTCAGAGGGATATGATGTAAATGCAGCGTAAATG
>NC_140969.1:4283377-4315877 GCF_056783735.1 Eptatretus burgeri
TATATATATATATTGTTGTGGTTACCAAATTCGCAAACCACCATTCAGGTCCCTTAGGTGAGGTATCTCGGTAAGTACATGTGTAGTTAGGCCCAAACCCGTTGTCTAGTGGGAATACATGTCATTTATGCGTGCTGCGACTCTTCAGGATAGCCGTTTTTCTTTTACTATCTTTATTTTGGACCAACCGCCATGATTACCACCACAACCACAACATCAACCACCAACCACAACGCCGCTTCACCACAACCGCCACGACCTTCCCGTCACACCTCGCAACCGTAGCATCGCCACCGTTCTTGCCCTGCTGTGGGTACCGGTGTTGGACTCGTGCAGGGCGCACGTTGAACAGCGTGTACAAAATCACGGATTTTGTGCTTCAAAAACGGATCAAAAACGACACACGCCCACTTTTTGCCGTCCAATCGGTGAGCGAGGGGCGATTTGGCCCCGCCTCCAGAACGATCGATATATGCAAATTTGTGGATCAAAAAGCCTTCACGCCCACTTTTTCTCGGGCCAATGGGGAGCGAGGTGAAAGGTCAAAGGGAGGGGGTCAAAGGCGAAGCTACGGGGGGATAAAAGGACCGTGTTCGTCAGTCAGAGCAGTGTGGAAGTCTGGAGCCCGAAGCCTGCAGTAGCTGGAGAAGCTGAAGAGAGTCGCGAAGGGGAGAGTCGATCGGAGAGTCCAACGAGGAGAGCCCAAAGAAGAGTCCAGAGTCGGAGAGTCCAGAGGCGGAGAGGCGGCAGCGGCGAAGGCAGACGAGGGGGTGCTCGCGACGGTGCCGGGAGCTGCACGCCCGAGGAAGGCCGGCAGCGCGACCTGGCCGAGGTGGAGACGCACACCAGGGATAATAAAGATCCTCTATACCCCGAGCATCAGCAACCCCCTCCTGTTTCCCCCCCCGCGCTGAGATAGTGCGACCAAGGGGGCCCCTTTCCCACCCCCTGCCAGGCACTGTCCGCGAGGCCCGCGGAGTGAGGCGCCATCGCCGCTCCGCGTCTCATCACCAGACGGGTAGGCGCGACCCGGTCTCGGCCTCAGGCCCGCCTCATCCTTGAGGGTATTTCTTTTCCTTGGTTTTGGGTATGTGTTGTCGGCGCCGTCTGTGAAGTAGAATTGTATAAGTGTTGCCGTGTGCTCGGTAGTCGGTATTAGCTCTGCACTGTGTTTTCACTTTTATATTTGCTTTTTGTGTAAATGGAATTGTGTTTTCTTTTTTTTTGTGTGCTTTTGGTGGAATTGTATTTGTGTGCTTCCCGTGTGCCGCGAATAAATGTGCTTTATTGTTGAACTGTTCTCCCGCTTCGCTTCGTCTTCCTCCATTGAATCCTCATCTTGCTTCACGTAAAGGGTTGGTAGTGGGCTGAATACGCCCGATAATTAATCGAACCGTCGAGGTCGACGATAACACCGCTCGGTTATTCTGATAGTACGGAACGGGTCGCTTAAGTGGCCCGTGTCCGAAGTCGACCTGCGGCGAGGTGCGATCGCCCGGTCTACCCTCCGCGTGGGTACTTAGGTAGGTCGAATTTGGCGAGCAACCCTATCGCACGCGGGGGCTGATTGGCTCGATCGCGGTGAGACCGAAAGGTCCACCCGTGACTGGTTCCCGGCGTTAGTCCGAGAGGGTCACGACTGGATTGTCCGTCCGGTGGGCGACGTGCCGCGATTCGAGTTACGTGGCCGTCCGCACGCCGGCGGGCGCGAATACCGCAACACTGGTGTCAGGTCGTGCGATACAAATTCATCGCCCTCCTCGCGGCACTGGTATCGGAGAACAGGAAAACGGGCTCTCCTGTCTCCGGCTAAATTCACGGGAATCGGTCCAGGGGTGAGAGAAGCGACCCCCGATTCCCTCCAAATTACGAGCGAGCAAATTAACCCTTCACGAGAAGCAAGATGGCGTCTCAAGGCGAGCGGGAGCCGGGGGTATTAGAAATGTATATGTGTAATAATGTAGAGTCCATGGTCCAGGATGGAATCCCCGAGCAGGAAATGTTGATTGTGCAGGAACACGGACTCGCCCAACTGAACCCAGAACCTGAGGTGGGTGCGGCAGCGGCCGCGGTGTATGACACCTTCCCCCCCCTCTCCACCAAAACCCTTCCCCGACCCTTGCCGAAACGGCTCACCCAAGCGCACCCGACGTGGCCCAGCTATGCGCCATGCTGGCGGCAATGACAAATGAAATGAAAAACGAAATGAAAGACATGAACAAGCAAATGAATGAAGTGAAAACGACGATGGATGCGAATACACAACAAATGAACAAAAAGATGGATACAAATACAAATGAAGTGAAAACGACGATGGATGCGAATACACAGCAAATGAGGGAAGAAATGAAAGAGCTCCGGGGTGAGACGCAGAACATGGGCCGATGCCTGCAGGCGGGCATGAAGGCCGTGGCAAAGGAAATAATAGTTGAGACAAGGGAGGTAAAGGGTGAAGAGGTGACAGAGTTGGCAGAGACACGGGAGACAGAAAAAATAGAGGAAAGACTACACGAGGAAGACGGGGTAAGTGACGCACACACACACACGGAGGTAGTGGAGGATAATGGGGGTGAGCTCGCGGAGCGTGCAGGGACCCAGTGCGAGCACCTGGATGGCCTCCTCCAGGAACGAGGGGAGGGAGTATGCCCCCTTGAGGTGAGTCACGACCAGGTGAGTTCGGTCGTGCTTTGCGAGGTTGAGGGGAGGAGTGCTGCGAACGGGTGCACGGAGAGCTTGGGGGGTATAGAGGCCCCGGAGACCCTTGTGGGGACACAAATCCCCAGTGTGGTTGTCCCTGTGTGTGTGGTGCAAGGTGTGAGTGCGTCCCCGTGTGTGGAAGCGACCCCGTGTGTGAGTGGTGTGGTGGCGATGGTGCCAGAGTACGTGCTTCCCAGCACGCCGGGTGTGGATGGGGCACCGTGTATGAGTGAGGCACGGAGTGTGAGTGAGGCACCGCGGGTTAGTGCCCCCGCGTGTGTGGGTGAGGCACCGTGTGTGGAAGAGACCGCGTGTGTGAGTGTCGCCGTGTGTATGAGTGAGGCACCGCGGGTTAGTGCCCCCGCGTGTGTGGGTGAGGCACCGTGTGTGGATGAGGCACCGCGGGTGAGTGCCCCCGCGTGTGTGGATGAGGCACGGAGTGCGAGTGAGGCACTGCGGGTGAGTGCCCCCGCACGCGTGAGTGAACGGCCGTGTGCAAGGTCGCTGTGTGCAAGGGAGACCGTGTGTGTGAGAGAGCGGTATGTGAGGGAGATGTCGGTTGGCATGCGGGAGCACGCAGCCGCGTCTCCCGGTGTGAATGTGATGGAGTGGACTGTGTGCGTCGTAACACGCAGGTATGCGTGTGTGGAATGGAGACGGAGACGGCGACAGAGGAGAGAAAGCCGAGTAGCGGCTGTAGCTGTTTCGGGGACCGTGCCGGGTTCACCCAGCAGTGAGCACGCGGTTCGTGCTGTGCAACGCACGAGACCACCACGTGCTCGCTTGCGAGAGTGAAGTCCCGGTCCGGAAACGCACGCGGTGGATTTGCCGATCCCGCGGATGGACAAAGTTTAGGCAGGTAAATGGATTTGGACCGGACGGGTTCTCCACGCGATCGTGTGTGTTGAGCTCCAACGGGCAAAGCACATGTGTTCGCGTGGGGAACCCCTCGAGACGTGGGGCTTGTGTTTTTTTTTTTGCGCACGGTGACGTCATGGCTGCACGTGTGGTTGGAATCCGGCAGGAGGGGTATCTCTGCCGGATGGTAGCGTCCAAGGAGGGACGAGGAACACATGCAGCTGCATGACTTCACGGGCAGGTGCAAAGTGCGCGAGCTCTGAGTTGCCGCGCAGGTGCTGCGCATGTAAAGAGAAAAAAAAAAAGAAGACAGCAAGCCTCACTTTCGGGTGTACAGGATTCCTGGGCAAGGGGTGGAAGACCCCCTTGCCTGGGCACAGGATGGAAACTAGTTAGGGGGAAGGGTTAGCTTAGTTAGACCGACTTCATGGGGCAGGGGTAAGTCCTCATGGAGTCCGTGGAATGGATTAGGTAGAGGGATTTAGTGAGCTTTAGGTTGGGAAATAAAAGTTATTTGGGACATTTGAGAACATGGACAGACTTGTGAATGTGTAGAGGGGACGTAGTTTAGCTACGTAGTGTTAAAAGGAACGTGCTGTAGTTTAAGGGACGACGTGGGAGCACGAGTTAGTTAGGGGATGTAGTTAGAAGGATGGCAGAGTTCAGTGGTGTGTGTGTTGAAGAGTTGGTGAGTGAAGTGGAAGCATGTGCTTGGTGAGTGAGTGAGGCCAGCGGGTCTGTGTGAATGGGGAATGCATGGTGCGATGAGTGATTGGGGGGAGGAGTGACTCCCGCCCAAGGGACCCCGGGGTCAGTGTAGATTGAGTTAGTTGGGTTAGTCAAATTGAAAAATGGAGGTCGTTTTGTTGTTGGTGGGAAAGTAGGCTCGAGACCCATTTGGAGGGGTGCAGGAGCCCTGTTGACGGGCTTGGGAGCGTGGCTGCGAAAGGTGAGTATCGCTGAGTGGGTACCCCGGGCACCAGGCTAGTCGGCCGCGGTAGGCCATGGGCCCATGGGGGGCCGGGATAGAGTAGTGGGCACGGGTGCGCCTGCTTGGTGCGGGGGCCCGGGGCGCCATTAGCCGCGTGGGCAGTGTTGTGGGCACGGGTGACCCTCGGAAAGGGGCCCAGGAGGCCGGCCTGCCACGTGTGCGTTTCAGGGGAGGTGCCATGGGGGGCACTCCCCGGTGTTAGGGAGCTGGTAGGCTCGGAGGCAGTGTAGTGCCCGGGGGTGCCATAGCGGGAGATTCGGCAGAGTGTCGTGCCTGCCGGAGGGAGCCACGTGTCCCAGCCAGGAGACCGTGTGAGGGCACGGAGAGAAAATTGGGGGCGAGGCCCGAAATTGTAAGGACACCAACACAGGCGACGGGAATCTGGGTTGTTAGAACCAATAGTTTAAGCGAGAGGCGCTTGTTGAAAGCCCCGGGGTAGTTTAACTGTTAAATGGATAGGGTAGATTAGGAGATGTACCCCTCCGCACCATCCATCCCCTCGCTGTCGTTGTGGGCCGCTGGACCCACTTTGGTTATAGATCGCCGAACTCTGAGGAGGCCATTCTGAGGCTTCGTTGGGCCTCGACACAGGACGTTAGCTCTCCCTTATTCCCCTCCGGGAAGGGAACGTAGGGGTTGGGAGTAGGCTAGGTGACAGGATAGGTTAGCCGAACAAGGACGATAAAGGGGGTTAGGGGACAATTTATAGAGGGGAAGTAAACATAAAAGTAAAAATAAATAAAAAATAAGTGGGGCTAAATTGGGGTTTGACAAATTAAGGGAGTGGGTATGTACAGTGACAGGCAAAGGCGATAGGTTGGGAGGGAGACAGGTAGGTAGGTCCGAGCCCGCCTTCCAAGTGGCCAGCACCACCGCACTCCCTCCACCAACCTCCATTGAACGGCAAAGGCTGGCCAACTTCATCGGCTGGCCGTGTTTTGCTTCAAGGCGGAGGCCGGCCAAGTTCATTGGCAGCTGTGTGCTGCAAGGCCTGTGCCGGCCAGTTCATCTGCTGGCTGTTTTTCTTCGAGGCCTGTGCCAGCCAGTTCATCTGCTGGCTGTTTTTCTTCGAGGCCTGTGCCGGCCAGTTCATCTGCCGGCTGTGTTTGCCTGCAACGGTCTTCTTCTGCGGGCTGTGTTTGCCTGCAGCGGCCTTCTTCTGCGGGCTGTGTTTGCCTGCAGCGGCCTTCTTCTGCGGGCTGTGTTTGCCTGCTCACCTTTGCCATGCCATGCCCACTGCCCACGTTCACCAGCCCCATTCAATTTTTGCTTTGCCCCCCCTGTTCATTTCCATGTGTGCCAGGATCAAGGCAACAGTTTGCAAGCTGCGAGAACTGCCCTGTTGGCAGCTACAACAAGGGCCTGCAGTGGCAGCCCGTGCACCGTGTTTTGCGTCCATCCATTCATCCATTCATTCGTTGTGCTCATTGCGTGTGCCACTTGAGCTGGCACGGAGACTGCGTTGTGCAGCCCATGCACCGTTGTGGTTCACTGCGTTCAGTTCAAAAGGGAAGGCCTTGGACTGCGTGTGAGCAGCCAGCCACGTTCCCTGTCACCTGCATTGTTTGAGTCAGAGACTGCATGTGGGCAGCCTGGCTCCCTGCTAACTGCTTTCTTTTTGCAGAGTTCAATGATCCTGGGCCATGGTTTAGTGTAAAATTTGTAAGTTAAGGTTAAGATGTACTGTAAATATGAGTGCGCCCCCGGCATGTATGTCTTAGCGCCGGCAATTTTATTTAAGTCGTCCGTGTGAGTGAGTTTGTTTAGGTAGTTACGCAGCCCTCAGGTTATTTATTTTGGGGACACGAATACCATGAATGTCGCACTCAGGGATCCGTAGGTAAAATGTACTAGGGGAAAACTACACATGATGGCACACGAAAATTTGACGACTCGGGACGAGTCTGTAAAAAGGGGAGGGGTAGTGTTGTGGTTACCAAATTCGCAAACCACCATTCAGGTCCCTTAGGTGAGGTATCTCGGTAAGTACATGTGTAGTTAGGCCCAAACCCGTTGTCTAGTGGGAATACATGTCATTTATGCGTGCTGCGACTCTTCAGGATAGCCGTTTTTCTTTTACTATCTTTATTTTGGACCAACCGCCATGATTACCACCACAACCACAACATCAACCACCAACCACAACGCCGCTTCACCACAACCGCCACGACCTTCCCGTCACACCTCGCAACCGTAGCATCGCCACCGTTCTTGCCCCGCTGTGGGTACCGGTGTTGGACTCGTGCAGGGCGCACGTTCAACAGCGTGTACAAAATCACGGATTTTGTGCTTCAAAAACGGATCAAAAATGACACACGCCCACTTTTTGCCGTCCAATCGGTGAGCGAGGGGCGATTTGGCCCCGCCTCCAGAACGATCGATATATGCAAATTTGTGGATCAAAAAGCCTTCACGCCCACTTTTTCTCGGGCCAATGGGGAGCGAGGTGAAAGGTCAAAGGGAGGGGGTCAAAGGCGAAGCTACGGGGGGATAAAAGGACCGTGTTCGTCAGTCAGAGCAGTGTGGAAGTCTGGAGCCTGAAGCCTGCAGTGGCTGGAGAAGCTGAAGAGAGTCGCGAAGGGGAGAGTCGATCGGAGAGTCCAACGAGGAGAGCCCAAAGAAGAGTCCAGAGTCGGAGAGTCCAGAGGCGGAGAGGCGGCAGCGGCGAAGGCAGACGAGGGGGTGCTCGCGACGGTGCCGGGAGCTGCACGCCCGAGGAAGGCCGGCAGCGCGACCTGGCCGAGGTGGAGACGCACACCAGGGATAATAAAGATCCTCTATACCCCGAGCATCAGCAACCCCCTCCTATTTCCCCCCCGCGCTGAGATAGTGCGACCAGGGGGGCCCCTTTCCCACCCCCTGCCAGGCACTGTCCGCGAGGCCCGCGGAGTGAGGCGCCATCGCCGCTCCGCGTCTCATCACCAGACGGGTAGGCGCGACCCGGTCTCGGCCTCAGGCCCGCCTCATCCTTGAGGGTATTTCTTTTCCTTGGTTTTGGGTATGTGTTGTCGGCGCCGTCTGTGAAGTAGAATTGTATAAGTGTTGCCGTGTGCTCGGTAGTCGGTATTAGCTCTGCACTGTGTTTTCACTTTTATATTTGCTTTTTGTGTAAATGGAATTGTGTTTTCTTTTTTTGTGTGCTTTTGGTGGAATTGTATTTGTGTGCTTCCCGTGTGCCGCGAATAAATGTGCTTTATTGTTGAACTGTTCTCCCGCTTCGCTTCGTCTTTTCCTCCATTGAATCCTCATCTTGCTTCACGTAAAGGGTTGGTAGTGGGCTGAATACGCCCGATAATTAATCGAACCGTCGAGGTCGACGATAACACCGCTCGGTTATTCTGATAGTACGGAACGGGTCGCTTAAGTGGCCCGTGTCCGAAGTCGACCTGCGGCGAGGTGCGATCGCCCGGTCTACCCTCCGCGTGGGTACTTAGGTAGGTCGAATTTGGCGAGCAACCCTATCCCACGCGGGGGCTGATTGGCTCGATCGCGGTGAGACCGAAAGGTCCACCCGTGACTGGTTCCCGGCGTTAGTCCGAGAGGGTCACGACTGGATAGTCCGTCCGGTGGGCGACGTGCCGCGATTCGAGTTACGTGGCCGTCCGCACGCCGGCGGGCGCGAATACCGCAACAATATATATATATATATATATATATATATATATATATATATATATATATATATATATATATGTATATATGTATATATGTATATATGTATGTATATATATATATATGTATATATATATATATATATATATATATATATATATATATATATATATATATATATATATATATATATATATATATATATATATATATATATATATATATACCGGGCGTAGTGGCGTGCGCCTGTAACCCAGCTACTCGGAGGCTTGAGTTGGAGGATCGCTTTAGGACGGGTGCTCTGCACTGGGCGCGCTATGAGAGGGTGTAATGCAGCCCGGAATCATGGCGAAACCCAATCCTTATCCCTGTGTCGTAAGAGGCGACCAGGGTTGCGTCAGGAAGGGCATCCGGCGTAAAACATGTGCCAAATCAGTATGCGGATCATAACGGATGATCCGCTGTGGCGACCCCGAACGGGAGCAGCCGAAAGACGAACAACAACATATATATTTATATATATATATAAATATATATATATATATATATATATATATATATATATATATATATATATATATATATGTTAGGCTAATGCCGTCTGTCTGTCTGTCCCACCCTGAAACAGAAATGCTTCAAAAAATATTAAGAAAAAGTTGCTTCAAATTCATCCAACCTGGAAAATTGTAATTTTTTTCAATCCAACAAAAATTGACGTGGGTGGTGTATAAGGCAACAGATCCCAATCTCATCTCTCTGAGATCTCTGAGATCCCAACAGATCTCAATCGCTCCCAATTTTTTTTTTTAATTTTTCATGAAAAAATATGCCGTGACATCTTTGCTGTGAAGAAATATGATGATTTTGGAATTTGACAATTTAGTATTCTATGCATCTACTCTTTGTTGGCCCGTGGACATGTAGGAGACATCTCAATGTAAACTAAGTTGGGAAACTGAGCTTAAGTGTTATGTGTCATCACACAGGGGGTGGTGCGGTGTTAATTAGATAGGGATTAAGGATAATTTCTCCCAGTATGTAATTGCCCCTCTGTGACCTTTCCCTATGTTTTTGTATTACAAACCAGCAATGAAAGAATTACGTTTTTATGACAACAACAACCATTACAACCGAGCTGCATGACCAATCAGGAAAGAAACCCCACCTCAAGGGTGACGGCGGGCAAAGTCACGCCCCCGAGTCGGATGATTGATGGGCATGATATGAATAGGAGGAAGAAGAGTGCAATGGAGGCCACATTAGTCAGAGGACACGTGGGTGTGAGGAACGTGGCTGGGACAGAGGATCTCGCTTTGCTCTTCTCTCGGCACGATGAAATAGCCGCACAATTCTTGTGTTTGTGCTGAGGCGAGTTTGCTCGCGTGTGGGACCAGCGCCAAAACCTCGTGCCGAGGATGGTGCTGTTCTGCAAAGCAGAAGATCGACGTCGGTGAGGATGATCGACGAAGAGGCTGCACGGCGGTTGAGACCTTCTCGGCGCCATTTTGGGGTGTGCCCTCCCGCACAGTGACGGAGCAGTTTGTTGACTTTCAAGTTGCTGAAACCCATCTCCTGGACCCGAAGTTAAGTACCGAAATAAAGGAGGGATTGTTTTTCTTTATTTTATCTGTCCCCTTGTCTGTATTTAAGTCTGTGTGGAGGTGCCTCAAAAGTAGATTTAGGTTTCCTCACGTTTTGATTCATTTTCATTATAATTGCTGATTTTCTGTTTAATAAATCATTATTTATTTAATTTCCTTGTGTCTGTGCATCTGTTATGGGTCGAGTACAACCCGTGTCCTCCGTCCTTTACCGCCATTTCTTTCGCACACCATACTCTCTGAGGGTCAGGTGTCTGCCTCAAAGGGAGAACTGTTTGGCCATCCATCCAAGTAGGGGCAAACCCACTGGACATGACAGTAATATGCTGGTTCGTCCTTCCATTTGTGTGTAACGTTCCATTCCACCTGTTAAACAACATAATTTGGCTGCCATGTTGGTCTGATGTGAAGCCAAATACTTACATCTTCAGAGCAGTCATATTCACAATTGCCATGCCCTCCCTATAAGCTTGCCCTTCAGTGTAAAATGGCAAAAGGGATTGGTAAAAGGACTCATCAAATATCGGAAGGTTGGAGCCGACAGGCATCACGGGCCTTGTGAAAGTAGAGGCCTCATGCTTCAGGTCTCTGGTAAGTGCAACTGGAATATATCCAGCTTTATAACCATATCGGCAGTGAACATATTTTTGATTCAAACCCGGGTTTTTTATGTTTGGGAGTGATTGAGGCAGCCCTTTGTTTCTGTGTGTGTGTGTGTGTGTCTCCTCCATAACTCCAAAACTTTAAAACCGAGCAGCCTGAAACTTTGCATGCATACTAAGGGAATGCCAAGGAAGTGCAAGAGTGAAAATTGTGTGTTAGGGTTAATCAGAACATCCCTTTTGAAGATAATTAACGGCCTTATTGAATTATATCCTTCATCAGGCACATCCTCGGCCACCTTGCTCTATATGTGGTCTTAAGGTATTTCCTGGGTGACCCCGCTGGGTTCGGAAGCTGCCTTGTTGTTTGGCCTGCTCAAACATGCTTTGACTTGGAACAGGCCACAACGATTTCTCAACGATAAAGTGTTATTATTTTCACTTTCCTCACTCATATTATCGAATGTGTGTTCATAATAACTACGAAGCGCTGGGTACATTGCAATACTTATAAACGCCTGGAGACGTCAGAGTTCGAGACTTTATTTCATTTCCACACATGCCACAACCTCGAGAATCTCTTAAACTAAGCCAAATTACAAAATTTATGCTCCAGAATTGAACTTTGCAGCAGTTCCAACTACTAAAAAAAAGTGTTCATCAATCAAATTCGGACATCACTATCGCTTGCCAACAATTTAAATGGAGTGCTTTCTTAAGTTCTTCAACCACTTGTCAAGCACCCTACAGTGGACGGTGATATATCCATCCATCCATCCATTGGGACCATACTCTGTGCAGAGTGTTGGTGCTGCCTAAGCAGGATCCTTGGCTATTGGACACAAACCTGGACGTGTCGCCACTCCGACACAGGATACCAGCATTCTGGCACTCATTTTGCCGACCTCGGAAGGATGACAGGCAGAGTCAACCCCACCTGGTATTAATTCAACAGAATTTAGTATTTGAACTCAGGATCCGAGGATCCCAATCCCACCGCCCTAACCATTAAGCCAACACCAGGCATACGGTGGTACAGTTCGTGTCCCAATTGGGATCTTGAGCGAATCGTGTGAAGTGGTCGATTATATTAGGAGATATTCATATCCCCCTTTGCATTTGACCAGGTGGATAAAATCAATTGAAGCAACTTCAAATGGCTAGGTTGTCACAATGCTAGTCAGTAGTGCTCTTGTTTCACAACAAGGTTTTTTTTTTTTCCTGTTTGATGCATTGGCAAACTGTTGTTACATTGTGTTGTACGTCTCTCTGCATGTAAAGCCAGAAGAAATGATCTCTTACCAGTGAGGTTGTGCGATCCAGCCCCAGATGACCCGTTCCCTCATCGAGCTCCTTGAAAGCGTGTGACCTATGGTATTTCTCTGGTGGCATCAGTTGTGTTCTTACTGTTGCTTTCTGACAGACGATGCATTGTCGTCAATGTGAAGTTTGTTCCATTCATGAAACAGACCTTTTATTTTTTGCACTGTAATTTCTGATTTCTTCCTCTGAAGGTTTGTCATCTTCATTTCGTGCCTCATGGATTATTTTCTTTGATCGGTGTGTGATGGTCGGAGTTTTGTCTTCAACCTCATTTGAAGCATTTTTGGACAGAGATCCTGATTCTCGCTGAACTCTCACAAGCTGTGCCGTTGCTGTAATAGTGTCGGACAAAAACTCCTCAGAGCATTCCTTCATGAATTCTTCCACGTCTTGTGCCATTCTGGATAAGGTGTCAGCATCGATGTTTTCCCTTCCAGGGTGGTATCTCACTGTGAAGTAGAAATCAGTTAACTCTGCCACCCATATGTTGTTACATTAAGTTGGCTGAGGATATGGCGTGGATCAGGGGATTGTTGTCACTGAACACTGAAGGTCAGTGCTTAATACAAATAGTCCGTGAATTTGTCGGTGATCGCCCACTTCAAGACACGGAATTCTAATTTACCTGTGTGGAGGTGGTAATTTTTATCAGAGGTTGTCAGAGTTTGAGGTTGAGAAGCAATCACACAAAGTTTTCCTCTTTGCTTCTGGTACAGAACAGTGTTCAGTCCCTAGTTGGACACATCTGCATGGAGGATGTACGGTTGAAAGAAATCCCAGAAAACCAAGCACAGGCAGTTGTACCAAACAGTCTATCTGTGTCTCCACAACCTGTTGGTGCTTGTCTGTCCAGTAGATCGGCCTGGAAGAAGACATACCTGCTGACTTTGTACCCTCCTTCATTGCTGTCCTTTCCCGTCTCTTTATTTCAACAGCTCTGTCCAAGTGGTTTCCAGGGTTGTTGTTGTGTATACAGAGTCAAGGCTTGTGGAAGAACTATAACACTGAACAGATCAGGATGCAAGAGAACAAAAGGAACAGTGGAGAGAGAGAGAGAGAGAGAGAGAGAGAGAGAGAGAGAGAGAGAGAGAGAGAGAGAGAGAGAGAGAGAGAGAGAGAGAGAGAGAGAGAGAGAGAGAGAGAGAGAGAGAGGTTGGGTGGGGTGGGCACATCTACAGTGGACATGAAGGACAAATGACAAAATAGAGGGAGACTAGGACAAATAATGGGGGCAGGAAAGGAGCCATGGGGTGGACAAGATATGCGCAGAAGGAAACTCTCAGGAAGGAAAATATGGAAATTTTGAAGAAGGATGGCTTGGAAGTGTGAGGGGTGGGGGTGGTTAATGAGGGCAGAAAATATCATAGTTTTGGATTGGGGACAATCTGAGATGTTGGTGAACAGCTGTCTTGAATACCTGGAAGGAAGAATAAGATTGAAGAGAATCTGGAATTTGGTTCTACAGATGGGGGAAAAAAGAGGAACAAATGAGTGGAGGTGAGCAGTGATCCTGGAGTTTGGTAGTTTCACACTAGAAGGGGGTTGATAGTGAACCGTCTGCCCTGCAGGAACCTGGGAGAGTGGGGGTTGTGGGGGGTGGGGGGTGGACAAAGCATGGCATGGAAAGAGCAGAAGGTGCAAGATCAGAAAGGAAGCGGGCGCAGACAGAGTGACCACCAACCTGTCTGTGATGGTGAAGTGATAGATCCATAAGCTGAGCAAGGTGTGAGGCAGGGGAGCCAGCCCAGAAGGGAGAACACGACTATCAAGTTGTAGATGAAGACCTTGTAGGTGGTTATGAGTTCATGTGTGCCACGGGAGGACTTTGTATGATGGAGGATGCCCAGTCGGCAACTAGCTTTGGAGACAAACTTTGAAATTGGTTTCCCCAAGATGCCTCATGGCTGATAGTGAGGCCCAAGAGTTTGAGTGATTGAACTTCTTGTTTGAGGTCCATACAGTTAGAGACAGGGGAGGAGGCATTGGAATGGTGCAGGCTGGAGGGAGGGGTCTTTGTGAGAGCAGGATGGGAGGGAGGCTTTGAGGGGTGAGGTGAGGGGGAAGCAATGTGAGTGTGGGTTGAGAAGAGATGCAGAAAGGGGGGAAGCTTTGAGGGGGAGTCGGATGAGGAGCAATGTGGATGGAGGGGATATGAAGTGGAGGGATGTTAAATCCAAATTTCCAAATTGGACAAATGGAGATAAAAATCATGGGATGGGAGGTAACAATTTTTGTTGAAGGCATGGAGAAAGGTGGAATGGAAATAACTAATTAATTGAAGTTGGACACAAAAAACAACGGAATTTATCAACAAAAAAGAGGAGGGAAGGAAACAGCAACCTGCACATAAGAGGGTTGGACTAGGGAGGGTTAATAAGGGTAATAAAGATCATAAGGATGGGGAATAACATGAGATGGTGGTGCATCACCCGGTTGAAGCCTTGGAGGGAGAGGTGGGATTGAACCATCTCAGGAAATTTTCTTGATCGGTTTAACTGACATGAACAATCAAATTTAGAGATCAGAAAAATTCAGGTAAAAGAGACATTTTAACTCTACATTCATATTCAACATGTCCAAAAAAAATTAATTAAATGATACAAAACACAAGTATTTTTTAGCATAAATTACTCGCCTGTTTGAAGCAGGGATGAAAAACATTTAATGTTCAGTGTCGTTTTATTAAGATAATCAGGATAAGGCCAAATATAATGGATTGAACTCAACTGTTTGTTATCCCATCACTTCACTTATAGTTAGGGAATTTTAGCAAATTGTATTGACTATCTGTGAAAAAATTGCTTTTTTTCACCCACGGTTGAGGTTTTCTACAAACGAAGTTAAAAAGCAACCCTGGACGAGATGTCGGAAATCCTCCTGGGCTCTGCTCGTTCCCTGTTACTGGACAAGTCAGATTCACTCCATCATGTTGACTTTTAAACGCCTTTCCCCCATTGACATAACATGACAATCGGAGCAAAGAGATGCTTGGATTTGAAGCGACAACAATTGTGATAAGTCAGCATCCCAATATGGATATGTAAGTATTAAAATACCAGCTTTGAGAAGCATATTTCCCTATTTGGCTTGTATTTATGGTCTAATAATTTCAGGGGAGCCTCTGGGAATGTGATGTTGCACTGTGGAGACAAATTTTTATATTAATTTGGGATTTTGTGAATTGGGACCTCTCCCTCTCACAGCTACTCTTAACCAATGATATTGTGCAATTGTGTTCTTAAAGATGTATTGCCAACATATCAGCACTGACAACGTTACGATGTACGTGCCAATCTGTCAGCACTCAAGATCTTTGATCAAGAATCTCTGCTGTAGATCTCCAAATGCACTTTAGTGACCTCAACTTTGTGTGTGTGGGGGGGGGGGGTTGTGGAAGTGGGTGGGTTTTGAGTCAGGGTAAATAAATGCCATCATATATGCATAAAGAATTATTTATTGGAAATTTATTTAATTCGTACACAAGGAAAAGACATTCTTTCCATTCAACCAGTGCTGTTCCATGAACCTTACAAAGTTCAGGTAAGAATGCCTGATATCTGGAGTAGGTGAAAAACCCATAGATCATGTTCAGGGAGGGCATCCTTGTGTCTTGTACCCCTTTGTATTTTTTTTGTTGTTTTTTATGTTTTGTAAAATATTTTGGCTAGGCTTGACTTCTCGTGATTCAATGTGGATACTCCTCTTCTGATTCTTTAACGGCCATTAATAACCCACCTTTCTTGTGAGGGGAAGCATTGCCTGAGTCTTCACGAATAGGCTGGCCAGGCCTGACGTTTGACTAATTGTGACAGGAATTTGTAATTTGTTCATGGTGCCGGCGATAGCTCGCCTACTCTTTGTGAAGGACACCATGGGATCTTTAACGTCCGCCAACGAATGCTGGCAGACATGATGCCAGTCTAACGTCCATCCGAGGTACGGCACACATTGATGAATCACCCTGCCTGTGAAACACTGGGATGACAGCTGTGTCGGGATTCAAACCCAGGCTAGATAGCTTTGAGGGAGCATGCGTACCTCTTGAGCATTCTGCCAGCTCCTTTTTATATTTTTTATACACCACCACACCACCACACAACCCCTATTTTTATATACACCACCACACCCTTTTATTTTTTGGTTTGTTTGTTTGTTTATTGATATTGATCAAAGGTTCATGGAGGAGCTTGCATATACAGGACAAGGACATGTGGAGATATCAGTGTACTTTACCATGGATTTCAAGGACATGGGTAGATGAAAATGTAAACATATGGGATTTCAAGCTGGGTTCCCCACATCATGAAGCCAGGGTGTCAGATGGAGCACATACTTCACAGTATAAGCTACTCAATTGTGTTTGTTATAGTTACCTACCTGTAGCACATACCTTTGATTTTTTTCTACCTCCAAACCCCCTTAACCCATCTCGAGATGTACACCCTATTACTTCTGTTTCCTTACCCTCTCTTCTCTTCTCTTCTCTTCTCTTCTCTTCTCTTCTCTCTCTCTCTCTCTCTCTCTCTCTCTCTCTCTCTCTCTCTCTCTCTCTCTCTCTCTCTCTCTCTCTCTCTCTCTCTCTCTCTCTCTCTCTCTCTCTCTCTCTCTCTCTCTCTCTCTCTCTCTCTCTCTCTCTCTCTCTCTCTCTCTCTCTCTCTCTCTCTCACTTTTCATCCACCTCCTTGCTGCTTGTGGTTGTGGGTGGTCCCACTACTTTTCTTTTGCATTATAACCTCCACCAACTTGCTTTTACATATAAAAATAACACACACACACACACACACACACACACACACACACACACACACACACACACACACACACACACACACACACACACACACACACACACGCGCATTCATACAATAAAAATCAGGTTATTTTGGCTTTTGTAAACCATTAATAGGATTGATGTTTAGAGCTTTAGCAAAAATTAACCCAGGCATGCACCAGAGCAATGTTGGGCCAAATGGCCTCATTGAAAATGTTTATTGTGATGACTTTCCACATGTGAAAACGATGTGGTGCAGCAAACTATGGAGAAATTGGCCCAGGGGTGTGTGAATTATGTCTAAATTTAAAAAAAAAAAGGCCACATACATACATACGTACATGCATATATACATACATACATACATACATACATACAATAAAACAACATCTAATACATATATACAATATACATACATACATACAATAAAACAACATCTAAAACATATATACATACATACATAATACATACATATATACCTACGTACACACAATAAAACAACATCCAATACATATGTACACACCGTACATATATACAATAAAACATCAACCGATACATATGTACATACATACATACATACATACAATAAAATAACATCTAATACACATATACATACATACAAACAATAAAACAACATCCATACAATACAATAAAACAACATCTAATACATATATACATACATATATACACTAAAACAACAACCGATACATATGAACATACATGCAGAAGATGGAGATTTTGATTTTGTGTGCAAAACAACAAATCTGAATAATATTTATTTCCTTGGATTGACAGGACATACAGACGACATTGCATAACTGAAACCATTTTAAGATTTAATTGACATTGGTCGAAGTTGCACAGAAAATAATCAACAATCAAAGTAAATACAAAGCAAAGGAAATGAACATGATGAACAAAGTGGTAGTTTATTCCTCAAACAAAAACTGTGCACTGCCTTGAATAAAGAGTTCGCCCTCTAATCGTGCGTCAGTATTCGCACCAGGATTCCGGGATCACTGAAGCTTTGAGTTTCATCTGAGGAAGAAAACCAGAATATGCCCATGGGGCATTCCAATCGTCCTTTCACTGTCACCAACAGTGATTCGATTGAAATGGCTAAAGTAAAGACTGGGAAAACTTCGACTGTGGCATCTTATATCCTGGGCTTCAGAACATGCCTGAAGTTGATAGATTGCTTTGGAGATTGAAGAAGCTGGAGAAAACTGATTCCCATCATATAATGCAGAGATTTTTAAAGCTTTTATGTGACTTGTATACTTCACAAGGTTATGATAATATTGTTATCCTTATTAGTTGTATTGGCTTTTCCGTTCCGAAAGGAAAGGCTTGTTGTTAATATTGTTATTGGTAGTAAGTCAGATGTTGTTTTATTGTCATTCCTTTCGAGGGGGATGACTTATAGCCACACACTAAAAATGTAAATAAGACATCAACTAGGTTTATCATTCCATCAATATTATATGATTCAAAACCCATAGAGAGACGAGAAACTCTTTGCTGAGCCGTGGTGCTGTTGAAGCAGTTTTTTTTGGCAACGGTTATGCTGGGTGGTTTGCCATTGCCTTCCCAGAAATCGGTCTGGGCAGGAGTTTGGAATTTTTTCAGGGTACTCATTGTGAATGTCATCGTGGGATCTTTTATAACGTGCACCAGCAAATGCCGGTAGACGGGATAACCAGATTAACATCCACCTGAAGGATGACACACACATTGATGAATCACCATCTGTGAAACACTCACCAGGATGGCAGTATATAGTTGAGTCGAGATTTGAGCTTACAGGTGAGTGTGCGTATCTCTTGGTTATCCTGCCAGTCATAAACCGCTTACATCAGTCCAAATAGCAGAGATACGACTGAAAGGTATTTTAAAACACTGCTCAGGCAATATGCACTTTGTAATGAAATAGCTTTGCAAAATATGAATAAATATTTTGAAATCCATTCTCACTTCTTTGTTTATCAATGTCTGAGAAAAGCGTTTGTGCGAGTCAAGTAAATGGATTGGTCGGGATATGTCAAACCTAATGCCATCGCACTGTAACTTGAGCTTTTAAATTTCCATCTTCTTTATCAAACTCCATACACTTAACTTCATTTTGAATCTTTTCTTTCTATTTTAAATTCCTGATGCAAATGAAGGATGTAAATCACATGACTCATGGAAGAGTCGAGGCTCATGGAAAAGCAAGAACACAGAACAGATCAGGACACAGCAGAACGAAACGAGCAGCAGGATAAGATGGGAAAACATTCAACAGTGGGGTTGAGGGACAAGATGGAGAGAAACTTCGAAGATATGGGATTTGAGGAGGAATGAGGATTAGTGGAGAACACATGGTGTGGACAAGATGGATACAGAAATAAACTATCGGGAAGGAAAACAGGAAAGTTGGAAAGAGGTGGGCTTAGGGAGAATTGACAAGGGGAGACAAGATCATGGTTTTGGATGGAGGATGATCTGAGATGATGGTGAACAGCTGTCATGAAAACTTGGAGTGAAGAATGACATTAAAGAGAATGTGGAAGTTGATTGTATAGGTGGGAGAAATGAGGAACGATTGAGTGGAGGTGAACAGTCATTCTGGATTTTGGGAGTTTTACCAGAAGGGGGTTGTTGGCAGACCTTGTGCTTCTTGCACAAACGGGGGGGAACTGCTGCCGAAAGCCAGAATAGGCTCCGGGGCAATACTAAGTGTGGTGCCCTCTTCATCCTGGCCCCCTTCAAAAATTTTTTTTTTAACAACCTATATGAAGGTTTCTGTATTTTCATCGTCAGAAACACTTCATGTTTAAGGGAAATTGGGGTGTTATTTACTTATATATGCAGAATTGTTTCTTTACCCAGTACTTCATCAGGATTTGGATTGTGGTGGTCGTATGGCAGCTTAGCTGACGGGGAAGCTATCATTTCTTGAAGCGCGACTGTGTCGCTGATGCAGTGTCCCTCTACCAGTACACACACTGGAACTGGTACTCATTTCGCTGACCTCGGAAGGATGACAGGCTGAGTCAATCCCCTGGTGTATTAATTCAGCGGCCGACAGGGCTTGAACTCAGGACCCGAGGATCCCAAGCCGCCACCCTAACCACTGAGCCAACACCAGGCTCCCAGGATTTGGATAATGGCCTTGTAGCTAGATAAGAGTTCAGGTGTGTCAAGGAAGGACTTTGCACAATGTAGGATGCCAGGTTGGTGACTGGCTTTTGAGGCCAACTTTGAAATGTGGTTTGCCCAAGAAAGATAATTTCTGATAGTGAGTCCCAAGAGTTTGAGGACTGAACTCATTCAAGAGGAATGTTTCAAAAATAGATGGGAGGGTGTGTCTAGGGCTCTAGGCCGTAACCTATTTTTAATTTTTTTCACCATTTGAGCCTTTGTCATCAAATTTTCAGCAAAGCTTTATTATGAGAACATGGAGAAGACAAATTAAGAATTTTTTTTTAAATCATTTTCAATAATATTATTACTACTCGTATAAAAGCCCGTTAAAATGACAGGTTGGAATTATTTTATTCTAATTATTCAAGGAGACTGGAAGATATTATGTTTCATAGCAAGAAGCGTTATTTTAAAACACTGCATGTAAAAATGTGACCCTATTTTCTTTATCTTCTGGGATGTTTCATGTCGACAGTACAGCCTCGTGAGCGTGACAAAGTCTGAAGCCTCGGCTGAGCGTCATTTATTTATTAAACATCCTACGGACGTAAATGAACACTCATTTTATTATGCTCGTGTTGCACGTCATGTGAAGCAAATTTCACCTCCCTGCGCCTTGTATTTATTGTTATTTTTAAAAACGCTACTTTGGGTTCCTTCTTGGTCTTCCGTTTCATTCTGTACCATTATCCTGAAAAATAGACCAAAGTGAACAGTCGTGTTGAAAGATTGGCCTTTAAAACCAGAGTTAAATCGTCCTCATGAAGGGGGATAAACAAATACACAAACACACACTGTGTTTTATATCGGTAGATAATTGTTGTTCAACCCTTTTTGTTGGTGTTTTTATTTTATTTTAATTTTTTTTTACATTTTTTTTCTTCGCAACCACTTGTCATGTGGTGTAGCAGCCATCTTGGATTTAATGCAAAAACATATTCAAGCATTATATCTCAAAAACCGCTGAACAGAAAAATTTGAAACTTGGCATATCTCATTCTACTCACAATAGGGAATGGAAGATTGTAAGGATGATGTCATCAGTGAAGTGGTAGACCAGCCATAAATGTTTTAATTGATATCCTTGTTTACTATGGGGATTCAGTGTGTACGTCCAGGCCGTAACATTTTTACCAATTGACCTTTTGTCATCAAATCTTCAAAAAAAACTTTTATTATGAGATTGTGGAGAGCACAATTTAATAAAATGTACAATTTTTTTTTTAAACTGTCATTTTCATCAAGTTTCGAGTCCAAAGCAGATGTGGATGGCCTTTGCAGTTTCAGATGCTTTTTAGTTTTATCTTGTTTTTGGGGGTTTTTTTGGAGCGAGGAGGGGAAAAGGATCAAGCTGAGGGATCTGAAATAACAATACTTGGGGGGGGGAGAAGCGAAAACGAATCATATGTGTTTAAATCAAATACAGAAGCAACATGCCAACTATCCAAGCCCAAGGAGAGTAGGCTGGACTTCGATAGGGACATGAATTCGACAATTCACCATCACTCGGTACGGTTTGACACACAAAATTGGGCAAAAACACGACCAGCAACGCAGGAATGAAAATATAACATAAAACAACGGATTTGGCCTGGGAAACTTAGCTTTTATGAGCTGGAGGGAGGAACTCTGGATCGAGCATCAAACGTGAATGCACCCGGAACCGGAAGTGCTAGTTACAAATATATTTTCACGTCTTTGTAAAGATTGCAGTGAAATATCAAATGTCTGTGTCGCAGATGGATTCTGTTGGAGATAGAGCAGGAATTCTACACCCATGTATATGAGAAAATGGAACTGCAAGAAAAAGTAAATAAATAAAGGTGTGTTGTTATTATTTTGTTTAATTACCTGCAAAATCGAAGATTTTGACAAAAAGACCAAAAGCTCAACATTGACCAAAAGGTCAACATAGGCCCAAGGTCAACAACTAAGGTTGTATTTCTAAAATCCTCAATTTTCATCCAATTGACTTGAAATTTGAAGAGGATTTTCAGTTCAGGTCACTGAATTCAACAAACAATTATTTTTGAGGTCAACATGGACCAAAAGGTCAACATAGTCCCAAGGTCAACAACTATGGTGGTATTTATAAAATCCTCAATTTTCATCCGATTGACTTGAAATTTTAAGAGTATTTATATTTCAGGTCATTGAATTCAACCAGCCAATTATTTTTGAGGTCAAATTTGTTTTATGGATTTTGAAAGTATCGTGCTTGGCACAATGTCTTCTTCTTCTTTTTGCTTTGGTTTGCTGTGCAGATCATGATGAACTTATTGTTTACAGTTGCAGGAACGGCAGCCTTGGTTGTGACGTGTATAAACTGAAAATTTCTGTACATTCCCTCTCTTATTCCCCCACTGTTCCCTTCCCCCTCCAGTTCTGCCCACAAACTCTGTGCCTCTGGATAACAATGAGTTACTTGGCCTCTTATGGGAGACAGGGATGCCTGTTGGCTCATTGGACTCCACTTGTGGATTGCACATGGTTAGGGAAACAGGCTGATACGAGTGCCAGATGGACCGTTTATTGGACCCACTACAAGAGGAGATGGTTTTTTGAGTGTGATAAGATTTTGTTTTGGGCAGATTGTTTCATCCATGCATTGAAATATCATCCAGCCAAGTACCCTGTCAGGCACTCGAAGCATGAAGAACTCATCAAAATGTTATTTGGACGCACGGCTTAGAAATGTCAGACATCAGTAAATGAATCATATTTGCAATAGCCGTACGCATGAGTGGCATTTTAAATGGTGGAAAAGGTCCAACAGTGTTTGATTGTTGTTGTCTTATAATATTGTGTACCCAGTCTCACGAGAGCATCATCTACTTCTCCGGAAGCGTGTTTGGAAATGCAATAGACATCCACATTGATGAGCATTATGTTTATATCAAGCATTATTTATACTAACGAGATTGACATTGGTGTTTACATGTCCAGAGGGTCAGCGTTTCTTCCATGAACATGACATGGTCTGTGTATTCATTATACAATGTGCCCTTATAATCATCTTGTATTGTGTGCACATGACTGATTAAGGGGCATCGTGTTGGTTGCAACAGTCATTGGTATCATGGTTCATTAGTCCCACTGCCCCCCCCTTCACCCCACACTCTTCTCACCTCACTCTTAAGTTTCAATCTTAATTAAATAAATAAATAATTATGCATATTAGTGTATGAATTGGGAATGTTTGTATTTTGTGGCTTAAAAATATGCATTTTCAAGTTCCTGATTTTATACGATTCTAATTTTCAAGTCATCACATATTCTCATGTTTATTGTGCTGCTTTTGACATACAGCTCTTTATCTCCTGCCATGGACCTCTTGTTTTTGCTTTCAAAATGAATATGTTTGTTGTTCATTTAATTTCTATCACTTTATTTTCTTCCCTAGATAATCGAAATAGTACATCAAAAATCTTGCTGCAATGTTATATTTGTATATATATAATTTATCTCACTTCGACATTGTGTTTTGTTTTTTTTCTGCAATGACAGATTGTCTTCAGAAAAATTTCTGATATGAAAAAGGAAGAAGAAGAGCGGCAGAAACAGAAGAATGAGCAACCGTTTGAGCTACCAAATGACCACCCTGTACGTAAGCTTTTCCAGCGCTTTAAGCAGCAGAAAGAGGCACGCCTTACTGCTGGACGGCAGCAGAGGTCTGACATTGAATGGACGGCTGGAACACTTGGCCCTGGCTCTCCGATGGTCAATGGCGGACCACAATCAAGCATAGTCACTGTTACAGAGACAACACCCGTGCCCTTTCCAACTGCAGCAGTCAAACCTTGCTCATTACTTCTCACAACAGACAACAAGAGGCCAACGCAATCACTTGCAGTTACCAGCACTCGATCTAAGCCTTTGGTAGAGACATCAGGACGTCCAGCGGGACCGCGTGGTTGGTCACGGCTTAAGGGAGCTCTTGTTTCGCCTCCTGCTCAGCCACAGCAACCACAGCAGGCCGAAACACCTGCGGGTGTAAAGATGCCTGAGACGATTGAAATGGCATCTCTTGGGCTTGTATGTCCAGATGAAACACCCATAAAGACACCATTGCACAAAACAGATTCATGTGACAGTGGAATCACTCAAAGCAACCAGCGATTGGACTGGGCAGGTTTGGGTAATCGGAACTCACCGGGCCCCAGCCCTGTACTTGCCGGAATACCCTCTGGCTGTCCACCATTTGGGCCCATTGCTGAACAAAGCCTGCAAGCTGCTGTTCTTGAGGCAAGGAATGATCTTCGAGAAGATGTGCGTTTCCTTAGTGGAAGGATTTCCTGTATGGAGAGGCAACTCTCTGAGATCTTGAGGATCCTGTCTGGGAAAGAGACTGATAGGGGTGGCAGCTACACAAGCAATGGTACTGGTGGCAACCAGGATACGACAGAGATACAGGGCCAGTCAAACCTGTCAAGCCACCATTAAGACTTAAGGATCCTGCTCTTATGGACGAGGCTCCTTGCATTTGTATGCCAAAAAAGAAAACTTAAGAGGACAATAAAAGACTTATGAAGAACTATTTTTTGACTCACCTTTCACAAACTCCATGCACTTTTAGGGCAAAATGAAGCAAATATAGTTGACTCTTGCCAATTTGAAAACTTACTAATTTGAATTGCAACAATTTAAATGGTTTCCTATGTATACCATTTTCACCAACTTGAATCCACCAATTCAAATAGACTGCTTTATGTTTTGTTTTGTTTTTATGTTAGGGGTATCTCTTCTACTGTATTGCATTCTGTTTCATCAGATGTATTGAATACTGTATCATTTAGCCCTTTAGCAATGAAACCCACATCCATTCACTTAGGCTACATACGTTGGAGATTAAATGGAACATTCATCTCTGTGAAGGCTAGTGTTAGCCAGTGTCGGCAGATAGGATAAACGATGACTTTAACCAATTAAAAGTTGATAAAAAAGTACATTTCCCATTGGGAAATGAGGTGCAGTTGACTTTTTTGAACATCAGTCCTTCGTCTGAGCAAAAGAAGCATTGTGCATTGGGCTCAGCTGCTTGGAGCTTCCAGAAACTCAGATGGATGATGACGATGGACGTGTGGACACAAAACTGAACACAACAAAATGAAAACATTTGCTTCCATAAGTTATACCGATGGACTCAAAGATAGCTGTCATCCGTTATGGTGATTGGTAGATATCTCCACAAGGTATCTCCACTTTGGATCTCTGTATCAAACATACTTCCTATCCATTAACCCAGATTTTTCTTCTTGTGGCTTTCTGCACTTTCGACATGCCCCATTATTTTACACCGTAGCCATATGAAATCTTCTTGAAGATACAAGGCAAATCCAGGTTGATAGATGGGAAGCTTTAAGCAGTTTCCATACGATACCCTAGTGCTAAGCCTGGCCAAGATGGTGAAAGAGCATTTGAGTTTGATTACTTTTGAGATCTATGCAAAGGAGCTGTAGTTAGGGTGAAGCATTGACTCTGCCATCACATCATCACAATCATTCTCATTTTTACTTTATCATTTAGTTGGTGTGAACTTTATAAATACATGATTTGGTTTGACTGAAGGAGACGTTTGGAAATGTTTTGCTTTTTCAAAGCAGGACGGCAAAGGTACGAAGAGCATTGCGGTCTGCATTTCCCTTCATCCAATCCACTGTGCCCCATTAGTTTCCCTATACCACGTGGTAGTGAAATCGTCGATAAAAGGTAATGTACTATAAGTTGTGCACTGGTTACTTTGGGGAAACTGAAAAATCAGACTATCACAATATCAAGTTGGACTTCGGGATTAGTAACGGAGTTAGCCTTGGAATTAACATTGCACTTGTGCTGAGGTTCACCTGTTAGTTTGTGATGGAGTTAATGCAGAGGTTAAGGTGAGGATTAGGCTGGGATTAGTGAAGGATTTCCCTTGAGATTAGCCTCGTTAGTACTAGAATTAATGTCTATCTGTGGTTTTATTGGTTTCTTTATTCAGTTTAATGCACACTTGCCGCTAAACTGTCTAGCCTCGGTTAGAATCCCGACCCAGCTATAAACTGTCAACCCCGGTGTCATCAATGTATGTGCTGTCCTTCGGATGGACATCAAGCTGGGCGTCCCCTCTGCCTGCATTATTTGGTGGACGTTAAAGATCCCATGGTGTCCTTTGCGAAGAGTAGGTGAGCTATCGCCGGCACAGTCCAAAATAATTTCCAAAATTGCTGCCCTAACCTCGCACCTCCCACCTCTAACCCCTCCCCCCCTCCACCCCCCACCAAGTGAGCGAAGTGCAAAATGGTTAAGCCCCCTGAGCTGGACATGTGGATTAGTAGTAGTAGTATTGGTTCACGGGCACCAGCAGTGACCACTATTTTCGTTGTGTCTGTGTGTCTGTCTGTCTGTTTGTGACTCTCTCCAGAGCATAGTTCCGTGACGTTTGATGCGATCTTGATGAAACTTAGACACAAGCGAGATATCATGGTCTAGTTGTGTCTTTTTGTATGAGGGACGTCCCACCCCCCTTGTGGGCGGTGCCACACCCACTTGAACTTTTTTCTCGATTTTTTTCTCGCAATTTCATTTCCTAGAAACTGTGTGTGATGTCCATAAGTACAACATATAAAAAAATCCGATTTGATTTGGCCAATTTTGACCGAAGAGATAGGTTTTTACGGTAGGCTTCCTCAAAAGCTTCCACTAACTCAACTGTACCTATCGTGGCATTGTTCAATAATGCCCGTGAACCATCGTCGCCTCCCGGCTAGTTAGTTATTCAGTTATATCGCATTGCCTGCACTGTATTTTATTATGGACGTTCACTTTCCGAATAGGGTTCATCTAGTAACTACATATGCAAGTAATTGACTTCCTCCTCACTTCCATAGTTACCCCTTTCCTTCTCTCTCATACTCTTATATTCTCCCAAACTTAGGCCAAAAAAAAAAAAATGTTGCATTGGCGTAACCCGCCCGACCCTAAAAATTCCGCCGACCCTACGTTTTTTTTTTTGGTTTTTTGCTATCGAAAAATTTTGCCGACCCTATTTTATTGCTATTTTTGTTGTTTTGCTATCGTTTTCAAGTATCTTGTTGATTGCGATCGCGATCGCAAAAACCCGGAAGTGTTTCGGACAGAACCCACCGACAAAAAGGGTGGTACTCGAGCCGGGGGAGATTTTGGGAGGGATTTATTAGGAAAAAAATAATAATAATAAAAAGATCCCGACCGACCTACCCTATTTTTCAGTGACCCGTTACGCCAATGCAACATTTTTTTTTTGGGCCTTATTTTACTTATCTCCACATTCTCATCCTTCTCTTTGTCTCTCCCAATGCTTCCAACTCTCCCCCCACCCTTCCCCCTTTTCCTCCCAACCTCTCTTCCAGGACTTACATAGATGGCCCCTTTTCTTAGTCTTCATTTGAACCTGTTAACTCCCTATGAACAATTTACGTGTCCGTTCGTCATCTCCACTACGTATTACACAATGCCTGCACCTTTGTACCTAATTGGCTCACTGTAGCTTTTGATCACAAGCTCAGCTTTGAACTTCCTTGATCGTTTCTTCAATCATAAACTTCATTGTTTTTTTTTTTTCCAGAGTCGTTATATCTCTTTATTTCAAACTTTTTCCTTGTTCCTTTATTGCCTCACATCCCTGTCAGCACCATCTCATTGTTGTCGACTGTTACCGTATGGAATCTGCTCAAAGAAACAAGGTGAATCTGGGTCAATAGACAGGAAGTTTTCAGCACTGCTTGCTCTTTCTTTGATCATTACCTCATCCTCTAAAGTGCCCTTCACCGGATGAGTTCAAGTCATGACCAGAAGGTATGCGAAGGACTGTAATGTCATTGTAAGCGACGTGTACAGTATGTTTGTAAAGTAACCCTTTTGTTCAATATTCATGGTCTTGTACTGTATACAAATTATTCCTAGTGACCTGTAGACTGTACTTGGGTGGCAACTCTATTCTACCTGGACATATTGCTGCAGTACAGGATGTTGACAAAGCTGAGAAGCAAGGTAGTACTACCAATTTTGGCTTTAACCCTTCATGAGAGCAAGAGAGGGACTGCCCATATTGCTATGGGTCCTGTACGATGATGTAAATATCTGCCATAAAAAGTTATCATTGCTCTGCTGAGTCAGGGGAAGGAAAAAAAAGGAAAGTCAAATAAATAAATGTTACTATTTTGAATTTTAGCAATTTCAGAACACGTCAATTTGAATTGGTGAGAGTCAACTGTAGTATGAATTATTGCTTGTGCACTATGTTCTCTAATGAAGCACCAGCGGGTGGCTGGGCTATCCGAGACACTTGACATTCTGTAACACTCATGCAGAGTCGAGTCACGTTCTTGGATAGGCAGTTCATTTGTGCACTGCTTTTGCCAATTGGCTGTAACACTAGCCAGGTGAGCAATGTCATAGGTTACCCATTTGATGACTGCCCTATCCATGTCACCATGCACCATGTCAGGCTGGCCTTCTGTCTTGTGGCTTCAAATCATCACTGAATGTGTTCCGTTGTCAAGATGATGCTATTCCTAAATGAGCATTCACTAGTGGCATTAATATTATTATTGTTGTTATCCACTTTTTTCTGACGAGAGTTGTGCTGACATATTTGTTCGCAGTTACTTCCAGTTATGTGCAAGGTTACATTCGCTTTAGAACTGCCATCTTGTACAATGGGTGAATCAAGATGATGTTGCTAAGGCTGTTAATTCAACATTTTACAAAGTTTGTTTGAAATTTGTGATGAAAATATGGCATGATTATTTTTGGGTGAGGTTTGGGATGTTGTTTCCCTTGGGAGTATGTAATTGGATCTTGGTACAAAAATAATGTTGTGCGCTTCGTCACTGGAAAGACGCACGTATTCGATGAAACAACTTGCTTTGAACAAAGTTCAATAATTTCATTGTCCATTTCTTTAAATTTCTTCTTTCCTTCGATTCTCAAATTATCAACTTGCATTTCCAAAAAAGTTTTCAGTCATTTTCATCATCTGTGAAATTATTGAACTTTCAAAGAATTAAAAAAAACAAAAAAACATACCTGTTGTTTTGTCCTAACACTTCAATATGTCTCGAAAGACATTTTTCTTTGGAACCACCCTTCATTTAGATTTTGTGCTTCCAATTTTTTGAAAAACATTTGAGGGTGTATGCGTGCAAGTTGTATCGATGAGTGTCGAAATGCATGTGGCGTTAGCTTAACAGATATATTGCCTGAGCTGGAATCCGTAGGTATTGTAAAACTTCCACAATCCTAAATGCAATGTGTTCAAAGTTAGCGTTTCTCACGTCACCTGTGCTCAGACTCTAGATGCCTGTCTTGGTTCGGGTATACTTTACTCTGAGCGTTCAAAAAAACTTGCCTTGCAGAGAAGTGTCATTCGTCAGATATAGCTCGACACTGCCGAACATTCTGCTGTGTTTATAGTATGCTGAAGTGGGTCTTGTTCTTCAGTCTCCAAGGCATTTTTTATTTTATTTTTGTAATGTGTTTCTTCTGTTTCAAAGTCTCTTTTTCCTTTACCTGGACTGGCTTTTTACTTTATTTTATCGTTTTGATTGTATTGTTCAACAAATTTGTTTTTTACCTTTTCTTTCTCGTTTACATCTTTTATTTTGTTCCATCCCTTCGTTGTTTTTGCTTTCCCTCTCCTTCCACCCTCCTCCCTCTTTTCCTCCTCACCTATTGGCTTTCATCATTTAATTTTATTCTTCCATATGTCGTTTTTTAAAAAAGATTTCATTTTATTTAATCTGTTTTTCGCTCTTAATAATTTATATTTCATAACCTCAGTTTATTCTTTTCATTTTCTGTTTCTCTTCTTTGTCTTTAACCACTTAAGACCTTGTATTCCTCACACTCTATCACTTTCTTATATAAAAGTTCTTCTTTATTTTATTTCATTTTGTTTTAGTCTGCAATCATTTGCACACGCCTTCTCTTCGGCAGTCAAAGAATGTAATAATTACTCACGTCTAAATTTCTCTTGGATCCAAATTTGACCATTTTTGGAATATAATATATGCACAGCACTTTATGCTGCCTGTGATATAGCAATAAGCGGAGGATAGTAAAGAAGCACATTTTGAGTTTTATCAGCATACTTTTTGTATGCATTGTTTTTTTTTTCTCACGCAAGTGTTCCTTGTATTGATAAGTTTGGCATATTCAAATGATCAAAGTCCAATTATTTAACATTTCAACATCAAAACTTTCTCAAAGCCTTTTTAATTTCTGCACGTTTATCACTGTATAGTGCCTGGATCTCACTTTTTCTCAATAAATAGATTTTCTTTGACAAGATTTTGAATGTTGCTGTACAGCTTTGGTTTTGTTTCTTTAACATATTTACAGTTAAAAAACAAAAATCTTCAGCCAGAAGATGATTATGAGCCAACACAAGAAGGATGTCTCCAGTAAAAGTCAGTATTGTTTATGTTGCCGATACAACCCTCATGCAATACGAGTACGACACACACTATGGGTCTTGCAGCATGATGAATTACAAGTTTTACTGTAGATCCATATACATACATGAATTACGAGTTTCATAATTTAGTATGTTGATCCACACAAGTTTCTCACAATAGGGGGGGGGGGGTTGTGGAGTTTGGATGAGCAGGTTTTGGGGAGGTTGGGGTTCAAAGCCAAAATTGGGGGAGGGTAGTTTCTATTCTTCTCCAGAGTAACATCTCCAGCGTTGTCATTGGACATGACTTCTACACTAATTCTGATGTTAAATGTTTTTACTTTTGACATTGTTCTATTCTTATTTGTGTGGTTTGATTTGAGTTGAGTGAACTAGGTAGTGAAATGGGCAGTCCTCAGTCACTCCTGGATTAGTGCAGTGATCTGTTGCTGCAAATTCCATCCTCCATCAAGGTGGTGTATGGGAAATTCCTTTACCAAGTGGTCTACAGTGTGTATCTCACTGCAATCACAAGCTGCAGTGTTGGACAGGTTTCCAGGAGTGCATGCATTATTTTTACAAACTGTGGGGATAATAAATCTAATAGATAAATAAAGCAATCTAACAACAAAAAGCAAATACGAGAATAATTTAATCTGTCTGCTCATCCAATCCATCCTTACATTTATTTTCCTGACAACTTGAGGTACTATTAAAATTTCTTCAAAAGTAACCCAGTCTCTTCAATATGCTTTTAACAGGGATCTAAGGCTGGACAAGGACTTGAAGAGACAGTGTACATACGCATGAATTACTACAAGGACATTGGTGGATAATGGACCAATCAACACAGGATATGAGATTTGAACATGGGATCCCACGTGAGATTTCAAAAAGATTTGTGAACAAGACACTCACAAAGCGGCAAAAATAAAAGTTTAACAAGGTGAATAAACAAAAGTAAAATTTTTAAAATATATTTTCTTGCTCATGCCAGATTCGGTGATGTCATGGTCAGAGCGGTTTGAGTGCATGCTCCGAGTTTGGGAGGTCGGTGGTTCAAACCCTGACCGAGTCATACCAAAGACTTTAAAAATGGGACATGCTGCTTCCTTCCTTGATATTACACAATGAAAATGATAGAGTATGGATAAAACACCAGGAAGGCAATGCTAAACCACTCAGTATAACCCTTTGCAAGAAACTGCTTCTGCAGCACCGATGCTCTATAAAGACGATGCTACATCAAAATCAAATAAATAAAAACATATCCTACTTTATCAAGTAAGGTGTGTGTGTGTGTGTGTGTGTGTGTGTGTGTGTGTGTGTGTGTGTGTGTGTGTGTGTGTGTGTGTGTGTGTGTGTGTGTGTGTGTGTACGTACAATTGAAAATTATAAAAAAAACACAGGGCTGAGCCAATCTCCACCAAATTTTGCATATGTACGTGTTCGTGGTACCCAAGGTCAGGTTATGGGCAGAAAAAAATCTTATCCCCCCCCCTTCCCCCCACCTGTGAGGTATTGAAAAATGAAAAATAATGTTTGTGCATCTTGAACTTTCATGAGACTCATTGGAAAACATTTTGAACACCCCTTGTGTGTGTTTAAACAGACACACCATAAAGACCAACTCAAAGCATTTTACCATTAAAAACATTAGATTCCTGACCTAACTATAAACTTCAATTTCAGTTTTTCGTTATAACCTTTCAATGGAAGAATTCTTCTAATGTGTTGGTACATTATCATCCTGGTGCTTCACATGCAGGCTGTCAAATTCATTAGTACATCCTCTGTCAGATGAGACATTAAGCCATGCGACCAGTCTGCCACTATTGTTTGTCAGTGGACGTTAACCATCCCAAGGTGTCTTTGGACAAAAAATATGCGCTTTCTGGTCGGCATGCTAAACAAATTCCAAATCGTCACCCCAATGTGTTGGGGAATGGCGTGGCACTTCCACATGTCACTAATGATGCAAACATTGGGCCAAAAGTGTCATCTAACATGTATTTGGTAAATAATTATAGTTTTTGGGACTCACGTTGGAATGATATTATTCCCTGAAGATTTCCATTTCATCCATCACGTTCATGTTCCTGTTCGTAAAGCTATGGGCCCATAATTTGATTGAAAGCTTAACTGTGACTCAGTTTGTTTTATTGTATCTTTATTACAATCATGTCATGCAACACTGCCACAGATGGTTCTTGGGTTCAACACTTGCACTGGCGGTACATGTGTCAAGTATTTTGGAGGTGTGGAAGTCACATTTAATACGGGACTTTCAAAATGACATGATAACGTACACACACACACACACACACACACACACACACACACACACACACACACACACACACACACACACACACACACACACACACACACACACACACACACACACACACACACACACACAATGGCATCGAGACATGAGCA
>NC_140969.1:4318377-4375877 GCF_056783735.1 Eptatretus burgeri
CATTCCATTGGCAATCCAGAACAACTTGGAGACTGGTCGCACTCAACCAACCCGTACATGTAAGAACCCAACGAGAATGCCTGCTCAAAGTGATTCTGCCATTGGTCAGCACTTCCTCAACAATCACGGATGTGCCCAGGACTATCACGCTAAACGTTTCCAGATTGTGGCACGTGCGCATGCAGAAGCACATTTACGTGTTCTTGAAACCACATTTATACACACATGAGCTCCTGTTATTTGCAAACAAAAAGAGTATGTGCAAACACTGCATCTGTTCTGACCAGAATCCAGAGAAAAATGGGAGGGCACGTATTCCCTCGGTGCCTCAAGGCCATGATGTGTATGCTCGTGTCAGTTCCAGTCCAAATAACCACTCCCCAACGGTCTAAACAAATAAATTGTTTCATTTTGTGTCTGCCCTTCTGGTATTCTTGCGTGTATTCTGACGAGCTGCAAGACGAAAAGCTTCAACAATGTCCGTTCTTTTTTCTGCTATTTTGAAATTTTGTTCTGCCAAACGTTTATTGATTGCATTTATTCCAGATTTTGACGGGGCGTTTTCACATTTGTGCATTATCGGCCACACGTCAGGGGCCGCACTTTATGCCACCAGGTGCCACCAATGGCTCAAGAGTCATGCAATGAAGAACGGGGGTCTGCATTTTCTACAAGCCATGGAATGTCCCTTCTTTTCTATTGTTTGCCTGCATGGCACTTTCCATTTATAGGGGCCTTTTCCATGCCCCTGGCATTTTCCCCCAAGAATAATACCAAGCACATGTGGGCTCGGTGAAAGACAAGCTAATGCTCAAGCAGGACAGTAGGTGGGTGTGCTCCAAGGTTGTGAAGAACAATGAAAATTTGGTCCAACGAGCCCACTCGTCCACTTTTAATTTATCACGTGATTCACATGCATAGTTATTCAAAAATCATTATTTTTTTACTCAACTTTAACCTCTGATATTTCACATACATATTTCATCTTTTTCTATTGGAAAGCTCCGTTTCACTCTGAGAGCAGACCAAAAGTTTCCTCTTTTGAACTATATCAATTGGTAATTTTCACAGGAACATGAATTCAGATGAGAGGCAGCCAGCTTGATGTTCTTTTAAAATGGAGGGTGGGCAATTGTCAATGGGAATCAAATGCACAGACAGTTTAAAGGTAGCACTGAGCTCACTGACCTATACTGCCTTCTCAGCTATCCCAAATTATAGGAAGTTTGATTTTTTTAAAAAAATAGAAATTCCTGTTCCGAGCTAGAGGGAGCTAAATAAGTACTACCTGTGATCTGACGAGTTGATGTCACACTTACAATGCAGTTGTTTCGTTGAATTTGCCTCATTTCTTCGCTGGATGAGATTTGAATATTTTCCATTTGTCTTGTCCTTGTCTTTCTGTTTACCCTGCATTCACTGGAACACAAAATTAAGTTGAAAATGCGACAACTACCATTCATAATTTTTGGCTAGCTGCATAAATAGTTCCTCAAGAGAAGTCAATCGAGACCTTTTTGCAGCCATGAAGAGTACGCACATAATGGCTGACTGCTCTGCCCTGGCAACCTAATGATGTCACTGTCACCAGTAATGGTCTGATAGGTTCTGGGGTCTGAGCACAAAATAACAATATCCTTCTGAGCAGATTGTGCCTTTGAATTGTCTGGTGCGAAAAGAGATGGCTTTTAGTTTATAAATTTGCTAAAAAAAAAAAAACATATCGGTACAGAGTGGTGCTTATACAGTGTGCTGCACTGAGATGGCAGCATTGAGTATTGGAGACAAAACTGTTGCTGCAGTAAAATCACCTCTGGCTGGCAAATATCTGTGTGCTGACACCCCAAGCCAGGAGAGTAAATGAGTGCTCCTTGGGGACGACTGCCGAGGTGAGGCCAGATGGATCCACTGCATGACTTCCATCCCTTGCAACTCGGCAGACGGTGAATCTGCATCCTGCGTGCTGGGTGCAAAGACTCAAGTGAAACGAAAAACTTGTTACATTTCATCGAAGAAACCATGAGGTGTCCCTCACCCTTATTCTAACCCACGCAGCCTACTCTCGCTGGCTTTGAGGCACACAGACTGGCCAGTTTGTTCTACACAAGAAATGTTATTGCATCAAGGATGGGGATGGATGGTGCTCGGGATGGATGGTGACATGTGATGGTAGAAAACTGCCAATGTTTTCCAATGCCAACTTGGAGAAAAGAGTGGGATTGAACAGCCTCAGAAAGCTGGCTCCACAACCTGGAGAAAAGAGTGGAGGTGAGCAGTAAGCTTGGATTCTTAGAGTTTAACCAGGTGAGAGTTACTGGATCTATTTTTGCATCCTGTTGGAGATGGGGAGGGTAAAAAGGGGCTGAGAGAGAGCAGAAGGAGCAAAACTCTAGCAGAGGAGATTAAAAACACTGGTCATCAACCTGTCTCTGATATGAGAGCAATAGTCGTCGTGCTTCTGCCTCATGGCAGGAAATGCCAATATATTGTTTAAGGCTTTATATTCTACAGAATCCAGGAGAGATAAATGTGATAATAGGGGAAGTGGTCTTCCATTGAGTTAGATACAAAGACCCTGGAGGCTATTTGTAGTATTGATTTTTTATTGGAATTACTTGGAAGAACTGAGGATGCTGAGTCTGTGGCTGGCTTGGGTAGTCATTTTGATGTGTGGTTAACCCAGGAGAGGATCATGGTTGATGGTTCGGCCAACAAGTTCAAGCGACTGTTCCTCTTCCAGTGCCTGACTGTATGGAAATAGGTGCATTAATCTGATGAATCTCCTGAAGCAATAGGATGGGACTGGGAGAATTGCTGGGGTTGAAAAACAAGTTCCAATCTTGGATACAATAAAATGCAGATGATCAGAGCGTGAAGCAGCTGCTGTATGGCCATTTATTGGATGTGGATACTGTACGACATAATGTGCAGTCAACATTGCAAAGAGGAAGAGAGGATTTTCCTGAGATCAGAGTAGTCATTTATGCAAATGAGGAACAAGACTGGTCCCAATATGCTGGGTAATTGGGGCACTCCAGCCTCCACTAGGAGGAGGAAGCAAAATATCACATTGACAGCAACAAGATGAAAATTAAAATGGAGGAAGTCAGAAAGTCAGGAATGAAGGTGGCCTTGTAAATTGTGGGCAATGAGTTTGGTAAGCAAAGCAGGATGTCAGAGTCATACAGGCCTCAAATGACTCCAGGGAGACTGTCTTGAGATTTATTGCCTCTGATTTGAGAGAATCAGCAGCATATATAAAGTTGATAGATGAGAACAGAGCCAACATTAATGATTGGAGATCAGGTTCTTTGAGAGATAAAAAGTATATATATATATATATATATATATATATATATATATATATATATATATATATATATATATATATATATATATATATATATATATTGTTACGGATTCACGCCCCCCGGCGTGCTGACGGCCACGTAACTCGAATCGCGGCACGTCGCCCACCGGACGGACAATCCAGTCGTGACCCTCTCGGACTAACGCCGGGAACCAGTCACGGGTGGACCTTTCGGTCTCACCGCGATCGAGCCAATCGGCCCCCGCGTGGGATAGGGTTGCTCGTCAAATTCGACCTACCTAAGTACCCACACGGAAGGTAGACCGGGCGATCGCACCTCGCCGCAGGTCGACTTCGGACACGGGCCACTTAAGCGACCCGTTCCGTACTATCGGGATAACCGAGCGGTGTTATCGTCGGCCTCGACGGTTCGATTAATTATCGGGCGTATTCAGCCCACTACCAACCCTTTACGTGAAGCAAGATGAGGATTCAATGAAAGAAATGACGAAGCGAAGCGGGAAACAGTTCAACATAAAGCACATTTATTCGCGATGAACGGAAAGCACACATATACAATTCCACCAAAAGCACATAGAAAAAGAAGAAGAAACACAATGCAATTTTACACAAAAAGCAAATGTGAAAGCGAAGACACAATGCAGAGCTATCCGACTACCGAGCACACGGCAACACTTATACAATTCTACTTCACAGACGGCGCCGACAACACATATTCCCAAAGCAAAAGAAAAAGAACACCCTCAAGGATGAGGCGGGCCTGAGGCCGAGACCGGGTCGGGCCTACCCGTCTGGTGATGAGACGCGGAGCGGCGATGGTGCCTCAACTCCGCGGGCCTCGCGGACAGTGTCTGGTAGGGGGTGGGAAGGGGGCCCCCTTGGTCGCACTATCTCAGCACGGGGGGAAACAGGAGGGGGTTGCTGATGCTCGGGGAAAGGAGGATTTTTACTCTGTCTCGGGTCCCGCGACGAGCGTCTCCACCTCGACCAGGTCGCGCCGTCGGCCTCCCTGGTGTGCAGCTCCCGGCACCGACGCGAGCACCACTTCGTCTGCCTTCGCCGCCGCCGCCTCTCCACAGCTCCGTCCTCTTCGCTCTGACTCCAACTCTGACTCCGAACTCTTCCTCCTGCGAACTTCCCAACTGCACTCAACTCCAACGCACACGACGACTACACTTGATTTCTTAACTGACTCGACTGACGAACGCGGTCGCTTATATAAGCCCCGTGGCTTCGCCTTTGACCCCCTGCCTTCGACCTTTCACCTCGCTCCCCATTGGCCCGAGAAAAAGTGGGCGTGAATGCATTTTGATCCATGAATTTGCATATAGCGACTGCCCTCCAACGCCCTGGAGGCGGGGCCAAATCGCCCCTCGCTCACCGATTGGACGGAACAAAAGTGGGCGTGTGTCGTTTTTGATCCGTTTTTGGAGCGGAAAATCCGTGGTTTTGTACACGCTGTTCGGCGCGCGCCCTGCACGAGTCCAATACCGGTACCCACAAGCGGCGCAAGAACGGTGGCGATGCGACGGTTGCGAGGTATGACGGCAAAGGTCGTGGCTGCCGTGGTGAAGCGGCGCCGCGGTGGGTGGTTGATGTTGTGATGACTGTTGAGACGCGGTTGGCGGTGGTAATCATGGCGGTTGGTCCAAAATAAAGATAGTAAAAGAAAAACGGCTATCCTGAAGAGTCGCAGCACGCATGAATGACATGTATTCCCACTAGACAACGGGTTTGGGCCTAACTACACATATACTTACCGAGATATCTCACCTAAGGGACCTGAATGGTGGTTTGCGAATTTGGTAACCACAACAATATATATATATATATATATATATATATATATATATATATATATATATATATATATATATGTATATATATATATATATATATATCTATATATATATATATATATATATATATATATATATATATATATATATATATATATATATAATGTCGACAGTGATTATGAATTGCATTATTTTGTTTGCTCAATGCTGATCCAGTGTCAAGGCTGGACATAACTTTCTCTCCCTTAAATAAAGAGTCTCGTTGGCAGTCGGGACAGCATGAAGGGTTGAGACTGATTTTTGAGGGGAAATGCTGAATTGAGACATTCAACCTTGTCTCGAGCATTCTGAAGTGACGTCATTTGAGTCTAAGATGGGATGAAGGGGTAGCACACTCAAAGCACGGACTTGACAAGGCGGTGTTAAAAGGACGTTGAGGAAGAAGAATGGTTGGAAAATTCAACCCTAAGATTTGCAAGATGGTGTTTCCAGGCTTGTAAATGATGGACACACACTTCTTGTGAACTTTCTGGAGTCACCAAAAGTTGCCTTCAGTTGGGTTAGTCTTTCATATTCAGTAATCAGGCTGGTTTACTTCAACTACCTCATCATAGGCATCAGTGTACCAGAGCCAAGAGGATGGATAGGATAGCCACCGATGTGATGAGAGGTGAAATAATTTCCAGTTGCAATCGATATCAATTGCAGTGGAGACTGGAGTTCAATCCTTTTCTGGATGGCGCCTGTCAGATATAGCCCTCACACATCACACAATGAGGGCAATGGGATGTGGCAGGGGTGGGGGTGATGAGAGGGGCACATAGGGTTCATGAGCATGCATTCCAGGATTGATCGGCTAATCCTGAGCTCGCATGAACGTCATTGACATAGGGGCAGTTAAAAGCATTTCTGTAAATTATATTTTAAAAAAAGGAATATATTGTAGTAAGATCACAACAGGACATGGGATGTAGAATGGCAGGAATGATACAGGAAGTGTGGGGTGGATACACAAGATGAGGGAAGGAGAATAAGGTATAAGAGAGAAGAGAATGGTGGTATTGAACGAGATGAAGGATTAGAGAAGACAGACAAAAAGGAGAGATCTGAGTGAGAAATGTGAATTACCGTAAAGGATCTGAATGCGGCCTACATGAGTACAAATCTGGACAAATACACAAATCCAGTACAAAAGTACAGGTGATGGTACTGAATGAGAAATGTAGACGCACACAATGAATCGATGGACCAAAATGACGAAACAAGACGAAACGGGTTGTATTTTTACATCTGTGCCTTGATTTTAACTCGACATGTATCTCTGCGGCGCAGAGGCCAAGAGTAGAATTTTCAAACATCGAGTGCTCGTTACGTTGGACTGAATGATTTGTAATCTGTTCAGGTCTGTATAACCACTGCTTTGTAGAAGGAACCTTCATGTGCGATAAGTTGGGATAAATCTTGAAATTCTCGGACGCAGGAATTGTGATTTGTGCAAAGTTTGATGAACGAGTTCATCTTTTGTAAACACGCGGACTCTGTTCTTTCTTTTATGCATGGTCATGGTCATGGTCATGGTCATGGTTATGGTCATGGTTATGGTCATGGTTATGGTCATGGTCATGGTCATGGTCATGGTGCGATTTTGGAATAATCTGAAAATTTTATTATATTAATGATCGTGAATGTCACTAAAGTCAGACCCAACTTGACGGAATGAGTTGATGACTGGATGATTAATCGCATGTGGAAAGTCGATAAAAAAAAAATCGCTCAGATAATCCTTGTTATCGGATCGCAGCAGAAGAGCTATGGTGTATCATCATTCCCTGGGAAATTAAATTAGACCTCGAGGACTTTTTGCCTCGACCACAGATTGTGCCTAGACCCCCTCTCCCTCCTTTTAAGTTGCAGGAAATATGGACTATGTGGACTTTACCATAACGGAGTGTGTTTGACATGCTGTGATGAGAACAGCAACATGAACCTTGAAGCCGATAACAAGAGCTCGGTTGTGCTGCCTGTGTTCCTTGTTCTGCCAAGTTGTGGCAATGCATGTGACAGCATTCCCAAGACAAGTACAGTTGGGATCGTTCGAGTGGGAGCACAGCCCACAGCCAATGTATACAAAACAACTGGGCTGCCAGCCCGGATGCCAATTGCACGACTCAAGCAGATTTTGGTTATCAACCTTGGGTAATTTAATTAGTTTGTCATGTTCGTGCTGCAGGGCTACACACTGCAGACATCTTTGTGCAAAGTGATGTTTCAGCAAAGAAGAGGAGAGTGTGCGCAACTTCCCCCATTCCAAGTTGTTCATTAGGGTAATGAGTGGTTTGTCTTTTGGAGCTGATAGAACACACACCCTCCCATCCCCGACTCTCCTCCCCCCCCTCCAGGCTCCCTTTTATATTTCTGGATAATTTGTGTAACTTATACCTCATATGTAAATTTTGGCTGCAAAGTGTTATTCTGGTAACTTTCCCTTTATTATTCTTCAGGGCAGGATATTTTCATTTGTTCATCATGTCGGTGATTACTTACCTACTCTTCATTGCAAGACTCTGGGTTCCTTAACGTCTACCACCTGACACTCGGCAGGTGGGACACCCGGCAGGTAGGACACCTGGCACATGGGACGCTCAGCTCAACGTCCATCTCAGGTAGGACGCATGTGATGTAACTTCTGCCTGCAAAGCAACAATTGGAGTTTATATTACTGTATCATCAGGAATCAAACCCTGGTAAGAACTCTCAGGTAAGTACACAACTCTTGCAGGTTATATTACCTGTGCACCATCCTGTCAGGATTCTGGTTTTAAGAAAGGAATATTTGAAAACCTATTTTGAGATTCTGCTTTGGACAATTTCAATGCTCTGGAATAGAATTAGCCATGAGAGTCAGATTGTGAGAAATGCATGCGTTTTTCATAAATCCTTTCATCTCCTGTCCCTGTCAAGGCTGGAATGCCCAAGGCAGGGTTCTAGCCCATTCCTATCCATGATCTTCATAAATGATCTTTCTAACTGGCAAATCCCCTTTATCTATTTGCTCATGAATCCACCCTCTGCCATCACATCCCTCATCCTTGAGACAGGCAGGCTGCAGCCTTTTCCCTCTCTTCAGACATTGACAAAATCACAAGCTGGTCAAAAACTTGGAATATGTCTTTCAATCCTGATAAATCTCACTCTCTCTATCTTTCTCCAAAAGCACCATCTGGCAAACTCTACTTTCTGCTTTAACAATCCTCTTGAGGAAGTTCAGTTATTCAAACTTCTGCATCTCACTATCAGCCATGATTTTTCTTGGGCAAACCGCATTTCAAAGTTGGCCTCCAAAGCCAGCCACCGACTGGGATTCCTCCGTCATACAAAATCCTTCCTTGGCACATCTGAGCTTCTATTCACTGACAAGACCTTCATCCGCAGCTTCATGGAGTACTGCTCTCCCCTTTGGGCTGGCTCCCCTACCTTACACCTTGCTCAGCTTGATGCCGTGGAAAGGCCTTCAAAATTATTGGAATCTCCCACAATGAAGCTGAGTCTATCGGCCTATCACTTCACCAGCGCAGACAAGTCGGTGGTCACTCCATTTTCTACCATCTCCTCTTTCCGTACTTTGTCCTCCCCCACCCCCCCCCGCCCAAGGTTTCTGCAGGGTACACACGGTGCAGCATTAATCCCCTTTTGGTGAATCTACCTTAATCCAGGATCACTGCTCACCTGCACTCATTTGTTCCTCTTTTTCCTGCACTTTTTTGTCCAGGTCTTCAAGCCAACTGTTTCCAACCATCTCAGATCATCCCCAATCCAAAACTATGATCTTTCCTCGTTAACACCCCGCCCCAAACCTTCCTCCTCCCAAATTTCCAGTTTTCTCTCGTGAGAGATTTCTTCCGTATCCATCTTGCCCGCACCATGCATATTCTTCTCCCGGGTCTTCAGTCGAAGTCCTCAGCATCCTCCTTATTTGGCCCTTCAACCTCGATACTATCCACTGAGGTGGACCAGCAGAGGCACACAGAGTGACCTGCAAGAGTATTCATCCCCGACCAACAATGTCACATTTAGATGAATTATGAATTATGTAAAAACAATTTTCCCAAATGAACTTGTTTCATTCATACCTGAAGAGATCAAACTAAACACCATTATCGTTGAAGGAGGTTGCATGTCAGGAATAGCTGAAAAAAACATGTACAAATCAAAATTCACTGGTTCATTGACAATTCACTGGTTCAAAATTCACAGTATTCAACCCCTTATATTAGGCCAGCACTTGGTGGAAGAACCTTTTACAGCAATGACAGTTATCAGTGTTTCTAGATAGATCTCTACCAGCTTTGTACAGTGAGATGGTGGAACCTTTACCCATTCTTCACGTGAAAATTTCTCCAGTTCTGTTAAGTTTGATGGGGATCGCTGATGGACTGCAATCTTCAAATCTCACCGTAAATGACCATTTGGGTTCAAGTCAGGATTTTGACTGGGACACCTGAAGAACATGTTTATTTTCTTCTTATTCAGCCACTCCAGTGTGGCTTTGTGCTTCGGATCATTGTCCTGCTGAAATGTGAATCTCTGATCGAGTTTCAGATCCATGGCTGACTCGAGCAGGTTCTCATCAAGGATTCTCCTGTACCTTGCACCATCCATTGGCCCTTCTATCCTGACAAGCTTTCCAGTCCATGCTGATGAAAAGCAGCCCTATAACATGATGTTGCCACCACCATTTTTTTGTATACCTTTTCGAGGCTCGTATGAGAGCAAACACACAACGCAGAACAAGGGGGGCATGAGACAAGAGAACGGGAGAAGGAAGGACAAAACAGTGGGGAACAGAGACATTAGGAGATCTGTGGAAGGAAGAGGGATGGGGTGGGGAACATGGGGTGTACAAGATGGACATTACAGGGACTTTCAGGAAGGAAAGCAGGGAATTTGAAGGAGGTGGGTTTGAGGTGGATTAGTGGGGGTAGAAAATATTGAGGTTTTGGAAAAGTGGTGAGGGTGAACAGCTGTTTTGAAGGCCTGGTGGGAAGAATGGGATTGAACAGAATGAGGGAGTTTATTCCAAAGGTCGGAAAAAAGAGGAATGAAAGAGTGAAGGTGAGCAGTGATTCGTGATTTTGGTAGTTTTACCAGAAGGGGGTTACTGCCGGACCTTTAGCGCCCTGCGGAAATATGGGGTGGGGGACATATCGCAGATAGAGCAGGGGAGGCGAGACCAGAGAGGAGATGGTGGAAGACAGAAAGACCACTGACCTGCCTGTGGTGAGAGAGAGAGAGAGACCCAAAGACTCAGCCTCACCACGGGAGATACCAATGATCCTAAATGCCTTGGTTTCCACAGCGTGAAGCCCAGAAAGGTGGGAGGCAGGAGCACCAGCCCAGAGGGGAGAGCAGTACTCCATCAGACTGCAGACGAAAGCTTTGTAAGTGGTCAGGAGCTCAGGTGGGCCAAGGAAGGACTTTTCATGATGGAGGATTTCCAGTCGGCGACTGGCTTTTGGAGGTGAGGTTGGAAATGTGACTTTCCCAGATAAGGTCATGGCAGATAGTGAGACTCAAAAGCTTGAATGAAAGGACTTCTTCCAGACGATTGTTGAGAAAGTGGATGGGGGGGTTTTCTAAGCAGTCCTTTCGGAGAGACATAGTAAGAGTGTGAGATTTATCAGGATCGAAAGACATGTTCCAAGTGTTGGACCAGTTTGTGATTTTACCCAAATCTGCAGAGAGCGAAGAAACTGCTGCTTGCCGATCTGAGGGATGACAGATGGTACGGCAGAGGGTGGAGTCATCAGCAAAGAGATAAAGAGGATTTTCCAGAGGGTCATACAGATCATTGATGAAAAGCAGAAAAAGAACAGGGCCCAGAACGCTACCTTGAGGAACTCCAGCCTGGACAGGAAGAGGGGATGAGAGAATTCCATTAACGGCCACACGTTGGCTCCGACAGGAGAGGAAATTTGCGAGCCATGAGTGGAGATGGCCTTGGATACCACAGGAAGAGAGTTTGGTGAGCACAGCAGGGTGCCAGACCGTGTCAAAAGCACGTGATATGTCGTGGGATATGGCTCTGATTTCATGTCTGGCATTGAGGATCTCCATCCATTGTTGGAGAGCAGAAGCAGCATATGCAAGGTGGAGTGACCTGGTCTGAAACCAAATTTATGATCTGAAATCAGGCCATTCGAGAAGAGGAAGGATTTAATGTCTGAATTGATGATGGATTCCATAATCTTGCTGATGATTGGGAGAAGGCTGATTCGTCTGTAGTTGCAGGGATCTGTTTTTGCACCTTTTATATGCAGAGTGGTACTGTTTGCTGATTTCCAAGCAGATGGCAGATGACCTTTAGCAAATGAGAGGGTGAATAGAACAGAGAGAGGGTGAGCAAGAGCAGCAGAGCAGGTTTTTAGGACATGTCGGCTGATGCCATCTGGACCGGTTGCAGGATCTGAGTTAAGTTTTTACAGCTAGCTCTCTACTTTGTCAGAAGAAAAGGACACAGAGTCCAGGAACAGTTGGGTGCGACTGGGTAAGGTGGGTACAGAAAGCGTTGGGTTTCGGACACAAGATTTATATGCAAACACCGAGTTTAGGCATTCAGCCTTTTCACGTGTGGTATCAGCAGTGCGGCCATTTGAGGTAAGGGAGGAGATGGAGGGGGAACATACACCAGAAACATATTTGATTAGATGCCACCAGGATTTGGAGGAGGGAGAGAGGTTTGAGAGTTCAGACCATGCTTGACAGGAAAGAGGGTGTTGCATGGGTGATCTGCAGTGTTCGGCTTGCATCAGACGTAACACTTTGAAATTACACCTAAATGTTTAATTTGTCTCATCCGATCACCAAACTTTCTGCTTTACGGTTGCATATCCCAAACCAGTGTCCTGCTTGCCCAGCTGCTGAGTTTGGATGGGCGACCTGGTTTGAGTATTGTATGAGTGGTATGATACATCTTCCACTTCTTAATGATCGATTTTACCATACTCAAAGGGATCATGAGTGACTTTGAAATCTTCTTATGACTTCTTTACACTTTTATCTGCATTTCTAAACTTTATCACTTTGGAATGGTTTGTGAAGACTATTTATGTTAAGTTTGATTTGAAAGCATCATGAAATAAGCTCAGGTGGTATCAGAATGTGAAAACTTTGGAGGAGGGTGAACACTTTTGCAGGGAATTGTATATATCGTCAAGACTTGTGCAAGAGCTAGAACATTGAATGGATCAGGACATAACATGATGCAAAAGTAACAGTAGAGAGAGGGGAGAAACACCAACAGCAGTGTTGAAAACCAAAATGGACTGATGAGACTCGGACAAACAATGGGTTGGGGAGCAAACCACATGCAAAAACATAACCAACCAACTAGCCTCACTACATAGCAGAGAACATTCAGAACAACACCCATACACACACACCCACACACACACACACACACACACGTCATATCCATATCTTTTCCACACTCAGTCACTACCCCTTTTGGGGCTGAAATAACCACCAACCATTCAATCTCAACAACTCCACCATTCGACCTGCCTCCAAATCCAAAGTGAGCCTTTCAACACAACCTGAGCCACTCTCTCACACATCCTCTTTCTTTGCATTGCACACATTCCAAGTCGAGCTAGAAATGAAAAAAAAGAATTGCAAAGATACCCTCTCCACCTCACCTCAAATTGTTGAGAAAAAACTCACCAAACCCTTCTCCTGACACTGCCTCCAGCTCACCTATAGTTTCCTCTTCCTCTCACTCACCTCCTTGTTCTCTCCCCAAGGTACTGACAACTCCCACAAGATGACCTGCCTTGTCGTAACTGACACAAGATCTCAATGTCACGCAATAACCTTGTCAAGCAGATCTCCTCCGGAAATACCAATTGCAACTTTCGGTCTGCCACCACCTGATAATCACACGCATTTGGCAGATCTCTAACCACCTGGTCTTCTTTCACTTTCACCGAACAGCTCAAGCGTTTGGACATCGGTATTGCAGCACTCTGAAGTTCAGAGACCGGATTGCGGCGAGATCATGGTGGGTGGTTACACCTACTATTGTTCTGGTCGTTCTGGTGGTTACCATGCCAAAGGAGTTGCTGCAGCTGTGTCCAATAAGCGGACTCCAATGATAATTGAGGTAACACCGGTCAACGAGCGTATTATGAGACTAAGGATTCGTCACTCCTTGGGTGTCAATACCCTGGTCTCTGTGTATGGTCCGACTGAGGCGCGTGATCTCACCGTGAAGGACGCATTCTTTGCCACGCTCGAGTCTGTGGTTGATCAGTGCCCCAGACGAGATACACTTCTAGTCTTGGGGGATTTCAATGCATCGACTGGAACTGATAGGGATGGTTACGAATTGATAGGGGGAACTGATTTGTCCCTGTGGGTCTGCAACTGTGAACCTGATTAGCACTAATAAATATATATATATATATATATATATATGTATATATATATATATATATATATATATATATATATGTAAACACAGATCGATATCAATCACTCTTCACATGAAATACTCAGGTGCATATGTAATTACAACTGTGTAATTAATATACGCTTTGTTTTGTGGGTTACAACCTTAAGTGAAGCATCTAATTCTGTTCTCGTGCTCCAGTCACATCACAGAATTTTACCATTAACAACAGAAATGATATTTTACCATGAAGAATCGAATAAGGGATTGTTGTGGAGCACCAAAGCATCACTGCTGTACAACAGTCCCTTATTCGATAAATTTCATTTCACTGTAAAAGAGCAGCGATCTGACCATTACTGCCACAAATAACCCTCTGAGACATAAGAGTGCCAGAGGCTTTAGAAGGGACTCCATTGGGCCATCTGTGATGAATGTCGAGATACTGCTGGAAGCCGTAAGAGCCGGACTGGGCAATAGCATGAAACTCCGAGCTTATCCGGTCACCGGGGGGATGCTGGCGGGAAGCCGTGCGATCATTAGGCAGCTTATTGTCGGCCTTTTGTACCGAGCATTCAGCTGGCACCTAGAAACGATTGTGTTCACGGTATTTCCCTGGGGTTACAGATTGCTTATCGGTCACCCATCAAAATGAGCCATGTTAGCTTATGGCTACACACTTGATGATGTCCCAGGGAAAGTTTTCTGCCAGGTTTTAAGAATCTCTTTTTTGTGTTGTACTGTGTTGGTTTTCTTTGTTATTTTTTGTATTAAGCACGACTTTGTAGGTCTGCCCTTCATTCATATGTGCGGATATTTTGAGGATATAAATAAAAACTACGAAAGAAGTAAATATGGCAACATAACAACACAGCATTGTTTTTATTTTTATTTTTTTTAAAGAGTTTTTGTCCGAAGCCATTCACACTGAGTTTCAAACAACTAGTGGGGGCAGATAACAGCAATTTTTGAGAGGAATCGTGCAAATGATGATACAAGCATCAAATTTGGCACATTTGTTCTCCAGGGGACCCTAATCAAATCTGCCTGATTGGCCATTTGAAAATCCAAATTTTTCAAAATTTGGATTTTCAAATGGCCAATCAGGCAGATTTGATCAGAAAGCCCTGCAGAACAGAAATGCCAAATTTGATGCTTGTATCATAATTTGCATGATTTTTCTACTATCTACTACACTAAAACTCATTCAAATGTACATGTATTGCTTATTGAATTTAAATTTCGTTTCAAAGAAAGAGCTGCAAGGACATTTAAGAATGAAAAATCATTGCGTTGCATGAAGTTGGCAAGTTCGTCAAAAGACCAACAAACCATGGAAAGAAAACATTGTGGAGAAGGTCCTGTTGCGGAAATTGTAAATATCGGATTGAGTCAAAATGTTTTTTCTTCTTCAAAACTTTTCGAGCCAAGAAAAGAACTTCTTTTCAAATCGTAACTCCCAATGTGCTTCGCTGCCTGGGAACTACCGAGAAAGAAGTCAAACATCTATGTCGAATACTATTGGTGCAAGGCCATTCCTTGATCATGCAGGGGTGCGTATACACTCCGCCTTGTAATGCTTGCATTTGTCAGAAGTGCAATGCTTAATGCATTTGATGAAAGGTCCGGTTACTGAAGAATTTGTCCACCAAGTCCAAAATAAATTTATTCATTCAAGTAGTAGAGATTTTGCTTGTCAACAGCAATAACATATTCATAAAAAATTCCTTATTGCATTCACTGCAAGATGACGTCACGAAGGTCTATAACTTGTGATGAGTGGAGTTTGACTTGCTCACCACATTTGCCAAGTGTATGTTGGCCAGAGTAAGCAGCCATAAGATTAACAGGCCCTTTGAGAAAGCAACAACTCTTACACAGCCAGCTCTTCCAAACCGCATCTTGCCACTGCCACAAATGGTGGTGTGATGCCTCTGTTGAACAGCTGTTGCAGAATATGCATGTGTGAAGAAGCCATCCAAAAGCCAGGATCAACTGAACAATATGGCAAATTCAACAGCAGGGTACAAGTTTCTTTACACCTGCAGGAAAAAAGTAAATCACTTTGTTCCATCAGATGCACACAGCAAAGCAAGACCATTTATTGCGTGAACAACCATGGAGAACTTCACAAGCTCTGATGATTTCCACCTTCAGCAGTAACTTTCAAATGTTCAGTGTGGATAAAGCAATCATTTTGCACATGATGATGATTTCAATGAAGTGTGATCGCAGTTATTTCAAGGTGAGGTCATAAAATGTTTATATCCAAATTTGTTTTTGCTTTATTTACAGGATCGAAAGCTTATGCAGGTGGTGTTACAGGGACATTGGAACACATCGAACAACTGTGCCTGAAGACAAACGGAACAATTTTCTTGGGTGAAGTGATGTCACTTTCCGGTGCACTCCAGGTGCTGGTGAGGTCACCTCTCCCTCCACAGTCAGCGGACCAATTGAGGAAGAATACACCAGAGAGAGGAAAGGGAGCAAGCTCGACCAGAGAGGTGATAAATAAGAATTATAGGAAACCAACCTGTGTGTGATTTGTGAGAAACAGGCCTTGTGGTTCTGTTTTTCTGTGAAAAATGCCAATAATCCAAGTGAGACAGATGTGAATCTCGGGTGCAAACCATTGGAGAGTGTAGCACTTTGATATATCCCCTAATAACTTGTAGATTGCGAGTGGTTCTGATTTTTCAAGGAATGACTGGATATGCTCCGTATCGTGAATGCATTCCTGAGCCGCACTGAGCTCATCATGGTGGAAAGACTTTCAAAGTGTATATATATATATATATATATATATATATATATATATATATATATATATATATATATATATATACATATATATATATATATATATATATATATATATATATATATATATATATATATTGTTGTGGTTCTGCAAAACCGCATGCCTCTAAGGCAATGGCACCCAACATACAGTGATCCCAAGGCAGTTACTTTGTTAGTCTCTGTACAGTTAGACCTTCCCCTCATGACTTGTGGGTTAACGGGACGAAGTGTGTTGTGTGAGTCTGATACCTAGGTCAAATAACTTTATCTCTGTCTCCTTTTCTGATTTCTAATCCAACCCTTTCCTTTTAGCCATGGTACAAGTCAAGTAAGCACACATGCCATGCAAAATGCAATTGAATAGCAAACACACCACGATGCCTCCCGTGGCTTGGAACCACCATCAGCACCAAACTCCCTCCAATGAAGCACACTACGCACTATCTGCGTGCCAATTTCCAATGCCATCTCACCTTGCTTCACCCCTCGCTCACCAGCACGAAGAGCTTCGGTCACGATTATGTCATGTTTATTTGTATCCATATTAAAGTTCTGTAGTACCAAACATCTGTATATATATATATATATATATATATATATATATATATATATATATATATATATATATATATATATATATATATATATATATATCCAAGTAGTGTGGCTGCCCGCTCTCTGCTGACGCTCCTGCTTCCCACCTTGCTCCTGTTGCGGCAGTGAAAACAAGGCTTCCCACACCACTGGAATCTCATGTCGGAGGCGCATTGCCAGGAATTGTTGCACTCGACTAGTGCAAGTTGGTGAGCTCTCTATTGTCTTACATCTGGGCTGTTCCTCATTCCTTCTCCTATCTCTGCTCCTGCCCAAGCCACACCAGGTTGCATGTATTCCTCAATAAATCCTTGCCTTCTCACTCAAAGTCCAGCATGGTTACTCTCCTACAATTGTGGAATTGTTTCCGTGTCCCTTATCTCGTCTTCATTAACTTTTTCAAACCATATTGCCGGTCATTTCCTCATGTGCTCACCCATGCACATCCACAACAATGTCGTCCCAAGATAATTCTTTCCCGTATTATTAATCTCTCAACCATTATTACTCAATTTTTGTATTATTTCTCCTCTCATCATTGTGAACGTCCATCACCCACCCCCTCACCCCATACCCGATGGCAATTTGTATACCTGCCCCACTTTGTTGTTTAGCTGGTCCATAGACCCTTGTATAGATAAATAAGATCTTCTTCTTCTTCTTTCGGCTGCTCCCGTTAGGGGTCACCACAGCGGATCATCCGTATGATCCGCATTGTGATTTAGCACATGTTTTACGCCGGATGCCCTTCCTGACGCAACCCTGGTCGCCTCTTACGACACAGGGATATGGTACACCTATTTTAACCGGGGTATACACCGGCCCAGTACACTGGTACTCATTTCGCCGACCTGGGAAGGATGATAGGCTGAGTGAACCCCCTGGTGTATTAATTCAGTGGCTCAACAGGGTTTGAACTCAGGACCTTTTGGATCCCAAGCGCTGCCCTAACCACTGCGCCAACACCAGGCTTTGTATAGATAAATAAGATGCGCCTCGGAAAAGGGTCTTGACCTCTTATTTGAGAAGTGGTCTCCCACCATCACTTCTTCTTCTTCAGTCGGTTCTTGAGCCGAACTCAGATGACAGTGATCCTTGATCATCAATGTGAGAGGGAAAATTCATTTCAGCAGCAATGATAAATTCTATGACTTTGCTAAATACAATTTTGGAAATGAACTTGTTCGTCTGCAGTTGAGAGGATCCGTTTTCCAGCCTTCTTGTGAATGGGCATGATGTTAGCTAAGTTTCAAACAGATGGGAGACACCCATATAGGAGAAAGATAGGCAGAAGAGAGCTGACAGAGAAGAAGCAACAGCAATGCAGGGCCTGAGAACATGGGCACAGTTGCCAACTGAGCCCAATTTGAAGAGTCAAGGCGGGATAATACTTTCTGTAACCTCTCAGGTGTTAAAGACTGAGAGTCAAGAAGGTGGTGTATAGGAGGATGTAAGGTGGGGACCACACATGTCTGTTTGGATAGATTTGGATGTAAATACCGAGTTGAGAATTCTTCATTGTATTCAGCCATTTAAGGTGAAGGAGATGATTGATGTGGAAAAATATAACAGTAGGACTTGACTATAAGCACCACCAGAACTTTGAGTAAGGAGACCATTTAAAGAGTTCAATATCGAGATCTGCATGATGATGATGTCTGGCTTCGGAGGAATCACTGTGATCATACCCCACATAATACAACCTTTTGGGAAAGACAGCTCTGATGACTTAGACACATACAGTTGATACTTAGGTGTTGAAGGTAGGTCATTTCAACTACCAGTGGAGATTGCCCGTATGACGCAGGATAGCACAAGATCCTAGGCTGATTCAACAGCCACATGCTTAGCCGTGACAGGCCCAGACTGGATCTGTCCCAGTGTAAACACATCAACATGACCAGATGATTCAGATGAATCCCCCTTGAAAGGAAAACGAGAGAGACCATTGCAGTTTGCATGTTTATCGGTGTGACGGACCTGGATATCATAGCTTTAGGCAGGCACCATCGTTGTATCCATGCCTCCACCATGACTGGGATACATCCTTTTGGTTGTATGATGAATTAGAGTGGTTTATGATCAGTCTGTAGGGTGAAATTGTGGCCCTGCAGGTCATGATCAAACTTACACACTCCCCAGACGAGGCCGAGAGCCTCCTGCCTGATTTGGGCATATTTGGGATATCAGGTCATGTCTTGAACGGACTTCTCGAATAATTTGTGGGCTGGGAAGATAAATGGGCTTCCGGGCGGGTCGCACGGCGAATCCAGCCCTGATCGGGCTTTCGGTTGAGTCGTGCGGCCAATCTAGAATCGAGAAATCTCTGATCGACGGCTTCGCGGTGAATCCAGAGTGGAGAAGTCATCAGTGAGGTGTTGAGGGATTTTGCGATCAGAGCACCAGGGATTAATATGAATACTGTATTTGTAGGAAGACAAATCTGGTGTTGAGAAAACCAAGGAGGCTAATCATGGCTACAAAGCTAGGTGGACAAACATTGAGTGCTTGTATTAAAATGTGTTAGGTGTTCATGTATCTCTATATGACAACAAACATGTTGAAAAGCTATTTACCTTCCTAATTTATCTGAAAGGTAATCCCGCAAAGTAATTCAAATAATATGCACAAAACATCTCATTAATATTCATGACCCTGGTAGTACTGCAGCTAGTGATGTGTTGTGAGTGTCAGGGAGGAATTTACACCTCTATTGTTCTGGCTGACAGTTTTGTGAACTACCCTAGGTTGATTTTGCTTCATCTTGTACTGAAAATAGATTTATCTATGAATGAAGGAAAGAAAAATGGGGAAATTGGCCAATTTGACTTGTACTCCACATTGACTAAAAGGCCCAAAAATACGGTACTTTGAGATGGCACGTTGGCCCTGATACATCACTGATACATCCACTACCACATAGGTCACTGATACATCCATACATATACATGTACATCAGGGGTCACTGATACATAGGTCACTGATGCATCCACTACCACAATCGGCTTTATTTTCTAACTGGTGTTGTTGTGCAGTGTGTTGTTCGAATTCATGAGCGAAAGACCGTTCAGCTTGTAAGAGCTCTGTTTGCTCATGATGGAGACTGCAGCACCAGTGTCGATGTGGAATGTGTTAGCAATATTGCTAACCTCCATGTCTACTGTTATAGTTGAGATTTTGGAGTTCCAAGTAAATAAAGACCCAACATTGGTTGAACATCTTGACCTGGGTCGTCGTGGTCCGTGACGTGTATGGTGCTTGATGCCGCTCAACAGGTGCGTTTCAAATGGCTCACTTTCTGACAATTCAAACACACACTATCCTTATGGGGAAAAGCATGATGGAAATGTCGACCTCCACACGCCCAACATGCTTGAGTGGGCAGCTCATCACCCAACTGGAAGTGTTGTGACTGTGGCCTGCAGTATTCCCTTGTGTGTTGTTTCTGTCTGAAGGTTGTTCTGAGGTGAACCGGATAGCAAGTTGATTCCCATGGAGATTTCCATGGTCTGACCAGTGATGACCCATACTTGTTTGATGGACTGTTCGACAGCAGATGCGGTTTCAACTGCACTGACGAATGTAATGTACTTGAACTTGATGTGAAGTATCACAGAAACCATCTTCTGATCTTGTAAACCCGCAACAAATCTATCCTTGAGCCTGGGTGGATGCTCCTCTGGTGTGAATTTACAGGCGACAGGCAGATGTTTGCCACATTGCCACGACAGACAATTTACAGGCCACAAAATCAGCTACGCACTCTGAGTTCCTCGTCAAATTATTCTATTCATACCTCGCCAGTTGCGGCAATTTTTCCGGATTAGTCCCGTGTATTCTTTCCTCTTCTGGACGACAGATTGGAATGTCAAAATGTCGTCTTTCGGCTTGCCTGGAGCGACCAAATCGCACAAAATCCTATAGTTGTCCGACAACAACGAAGAAAGAAGAATGGCCTTCTTTGTGATTTTATTTTTCACGCCATTTGCGATGAATTAGAACTCCAATTGTTCGGCAAACAGTTCAAAATCATTACCACTGAATACAGGTACTTTACTGTGAATCCTGACTTTATTGCCAGCCATCCTCGTCGCCAAATGTGGTGATCACTGACAATACAAGTAACAAGAGATTAGGCCTGAGGCATAAGCACGCACTGTACTTCTATATTCCAAAATGCACGCTGTCCTGCAGGTGGCACGCAAGCAAACACTTAGCTACTACATACGACACATCATGTAGTCTGCATGTATGTACCTGTACTTCATTTGTGTTGCAGCTCCTCTTGAGCCCTTCGGCCTTGTAACAAAAACAAAAGAACACATGACTACTCCAGTTATCAAATGCATGCTTTTTGTAAAATCTTATCAAGCACAGTAGAGTGTCATATAACAAAGAGCTGTGCTTAGCATGCCGATCGTTCTAAAATGTGATGTATCAGGGTTCCTTTCAAAATGAAGCAGTTTGTAGAAAATCAACAAATATTCTTCATACAAACAACAACACATCGTCTAACTGAACTTGATATCACGTTTAGCCATTTACTACTGATCGTGTGAACGAACGAGTACAAGTGTACAAAAAGATGCACCAGCACTTTAAATGGAATCCAACATTGCACGTCCAAGTCGAGCCTTCACCAAAACGATGTGAATAACCTTGCAAAAACGAAAGGACACCTGGAGATGATTCTGAAAACCACTCAGCTAAAATATGGCACCAAGTTAAAAAGCATGGCGACATTCACGTAATAGAGAGAGAGATCAGATTGTTGATGACTGAATCAAGGTAATGGGTCCATTATTCATGATTATTTGCAACATGTCCTTCAACTCGAGGTGTTATCCTTGCTCTCGCATGGTAGAAAGACTGCCGTATGAATCTTCATGTATTTTGTTCTCAGTATCTGGAAGAAGCAAATTGGGTAGCAGCTCACCATTTGCAAATGAAAGGAACCAGATTTGTTTCCCAGGCTGGGCCATAAACAAGTCTCGTTAATCTAAACTCCTCTGATTATCGAGCAGTCAGAAGGAAACCGGTTCTTTTCAGGCAATAGCATTTGGATTATGTACATTTTCATTTCTGTCAATGATGTAAACGACATCTCGTTTTACCAGCTGCTTGTTGATATGCAGGTTCAGTGCTCTCAAAACGGTATCATGCCAAGGATTGCACTGCTTGGTTTGCCTTTGCCTTCCTAGCGGTGTTCAGGGGAGAAATTTGTAATTTGTTTTGGTACCGCCACCGGTGATAACTTGCTAGCAGATAGGATACGATGATGCAACACTCTACCTGCGAAGCACCGATCGGACAGTTTATAGTTGGGTCAGTAATCAGACAGTTCAAAGGTAAACACACCATCCTTTTGGACACCAGCCAAATTCTAAATCCCCCCTCTAACCTAAAACTGGCGGACAGTTCAAAGGTAACTGCACCATCCTTTTTGGTACCCGAGCCAAATTCTAAATCCCCCCTCGAACCTAAAACTGTCAGACCGTTCAAAGGTAACTGCACCATCCTTTTTGGTACCCGAACCAAATTCTAAAACCCCCCTCTAACCTAAAACTGTTGGACAGTTCAAAGGTAACCGCACCATCCTTTTTGGTACCCGAGCCAAATTCTAAATCCCCCCTCCAATCGAAAACTGTGGGACAGTTCAAAGGTAACCGCACCATCCTTTTTGGTACCCAGGCCAAATTCTAAATCTCTCCTCTAACCTAAAACTGTGGGACAGTTCAAAGATAACTGCACCATCCTTTTTGGTACCCGAACCAAATTCTAAAACCCCCCTCTAACCTAAAACTGTTGGACAGTTCAAAGGTAACCGCACCATCCTTTTTGGTACCCGAGCCAAATTCTAAATCCCTCCTCTAACGTAAAACTGTGGGACAGTTCAAAGGTAACTGCACCATCCTTTTTGGTACCCAGACCAAATTCTAAATCTCTCCTCTAACCTAAAACTGTGGGACAGTTCAAAGGTAACTGCACCATCCTTTTTGGTACCCAGACCAAATTCTAAATCTCTCCTCTAACCTAAAACTGTGGGACAGTTCAAAGGTAACCGCACCATCCTTTTTGGTACCCAGGCCAAATTCTAAATCTCTCCTCTAACCTAAAACTGTGGGACAGTTCAAAGGTAACTGCACCATCCTTTTTGGTACCCGAACCAAATTCTAAAACCCCCCTCTAACCTAAAACTGTTGGACAGTTCAAAGGTAACCGCACCATCCTTTTTGGTACCCGAGCCAAATTCTAAATCCCTCCTCTAACGTAAAACTGTGGGACAGTTCAAAGGTAACTGCACCATCCTTTTTGGTACCCAGACCAAATTCTAAATCCACCCTCTAAACTAAAACTGTCGGACCATTCAAAGGTAACTGCACCATCCTTTTTGGTACCCTAACTAAATTTTAAAACTCCCCTCTGACCTTAAACTGTTGGACAGTTAAAAGGTAACTGCACCATCCTTTTTGGTACCCAAACCAAATTCTAAATCCCCCCTCTAACCTAAAACTGTTGGAGAGTTCAAAGGTAACTGCACCATCCTTTTTGGTACCCTAACCAAATTCTAAATCCCCCCTCGAACTTAAAACTCCATTTGAGGCATCGTTACATCTCCAGAAATGATGAAACCATAGCCTGGTATTGCATTACACAACAAAGGGGTGGAAATTTTAAAATGTTCTGTCATGGACATGCTCGGTGGGATCTGCCATTGTGGTCAGATTTTGTTGACTCGTGAAACAGAAAGATCGAAACAACGATTATGAAAAGTGAATGGATTGATTCGAGGTCGTAACACATGTATGATAGACAAGATGGCCTCTCCTGTAAGTTTTGATAATTGTCTAATTATTATCAGCATCAAAGTTTCCTGCTCCTTGAACGATGGCACTTTCTCATTGAGTTTTGTAAAAATAAAAATAAAATTGCCAAACAATAATTATACATGCCATGAGGTTGTACAAGGCAGTTATAATTGTACACTACGCATTCCCACATGCTGCTCCATTTGTCATCCTGGAATAATATGACACATTTGTCTTGATTTGAGACATGGATTGATATGTAATTACCTCCACTTACTCCTTTTAACCATTTGCGAGTTAAGATGGGAAAGCTGTAACATCACAGCCCACCCGCCCATGTGCCACTTTAATCTCAAGGAGAATAACTACTTAATTGGATGGCTTGTGTAATGGATGGATGGATGGACGTAAATTCCAGTCCTTCCAAAACTAATCTACTTTTCCCAAAATAGGTTTTGTTTTTTTTTCATTCAGGGCAGGATTAAAGGGGGAAAAAAACAAATAACCGCAGATTACTGCCTCGGTTCATATAATATTAATGGCACGTAGATACCTGCAGAAATTTTGTGTAATGTAAAATGTTAACTTCATTGTGATGCAAAAACAGTTAGATATCATGGGAATTTAATATCGTCTTGCTGTGTGCTCCCCAAAGATGTTTTTTTTTTAAATCAAATCAAGTCTCCCCCACCCCAAAGCCTCAACCATCCTCTCCCAATTGTCTGCCCCCCCACCCCACCTTAACTCTGTCCTCCCTGACCTATTTCTTCTGGTTCTTCAAAGCAGGAGGGCATTCTTACATTGTTGCATGCTATTTCTTCATTACCTCGTTAAGACGGTGGAATTTTAAACTCTTTCCCCTCCCCGATCCACCTTAATGGTGTTTTGTGAAGGGAGGGGGGGTTGGGGATCCAGAGTGAGAATGTGCTAAAAATAGCTTGGTCCATGTGCTAAAAATAACTTGGTCCATGTGCTAAAAATAGCTTGGTCCATGTGCTCGACAAGGTTGAATTTACACCTGCATTAGGAAAACATCAGAGATAAGTCATCTGTACTAATAAAAGGGTGTGTGTGTGCGCGCGCGTGCGTGCGTGTGTGTGTGTCTCTGTGTGTGTGTGAGCGTGTGTCTGTGTGTGTGCGCGTGTGCGTGTCTGTGTGTGCGTGTGCGTGCGTGGCGTGCGTGGGTGTGCGTGTGTGTGTGTGTGTGTGTGTGTGTGTATGTGTGTGTGTGTGTGTGTGTGTGTGTGTGTGTGTGTGCGTGCGTGCGTGCATGGTGTGTGTGTGTGTGTGTGTCTGTCCTCCATAACTCCAAAACCATAAAACCGAGCAGCCTGAAACTTTGTATGCATGCTAAGGGAACTCCAAGGAAGTGTAAGAGTGTAAATTATGTGTTTGAGTTAATTAAAACATCCCTTTTGAAGATAATTAACAGCCTTATTTAATTATATCCTTTAACAGGCGATCCTCGGCCACCTCACTGCCTGGGGTCTTAAGGCGTTTCCTTGGTAACCTCGCTGGGGTCTGAAGCCGCCATGTTTTTCAGCCTCGCCTCGCCTCGCCTCGCCTCGCCTCGCCACAGGCCGCAACGATTTCTTAACGATAAAGTTTCTTTCCCATTTTCCTTATATTATCGAATACCTGTTCATCATAGCTACGAATCGCCGGGTATGTTACAATGCTTATTAACACCCGGAGACGTCAGCGTTCGTGGCTTTATTTAGTTTACGAATGTGAATAACCGAGAGAATCTGTTAAACCAAATATTATTACTAAATGTAAGATCCAGATTTGAAAGTATCAGCAGTTCCGACTCTGAAAAAAGTGTTGATTTATCCGATTCGGACATTACATCGGCGTTTCCAGATGCATCGTTTTATCAACGGCAATTGGTAATCGCTTGTCAAGCCGGACGTTCCGTCGGAGCGCTTGCTGGAGTGCTTAAGCCACTTAACAAGCTGTACAGTCCAGTTGGTGTCCTGATCGGGATGAACAGTCGACAGTGACTCCGAGGTAGAGGTAGAAGTAGAGGTACGTACACAGCACACACGGACGTGGTACATGTGGGTAGATGTCGATCTGTACGGACTCCGTGGACATGCCGTGGTGCCCGTTACTGGTGCCGTTGGGGTGAAGTTTCATCCCGGGATCTTTATGGACGTTCTAACAGGTTTTCCTTTGTCCTCGTGTCTGTTTATAAAGTATTTAATTATCTGATTTGTTTGTAAAGTTTATTTGTTTCTCTTTGTGAGTTTCAAAACAAAATATATTTGATAAAACCCGATTTCCGAGCCATTTATCATATTAATGTATTTTTTAAATTACCGAGACAATTTTTTTCCACCAATCACACGCCGCTGTTTATGAAGATTAATGTTTGTGATCATCTCCCTGAAACGTCGATATAAATAACTGTTTTTTGGTGAAAGATACTCAAGGTTTGTGTGTTGTATACAGTACGTACTATAGTTGGTAATCACACTGATACAGTACGTACTGTGGTTGGTAATCACACTGATACAGTACGTACTGTAGTTGGTAATCACACTGATACAGTACGTACTGTAGTTGGTAATCACACTGATACAGTACGTACTGTAGTTGGTAATCACACTGATACAGTGCGTACTGTGGTTGGTAATCACACTGATACAGTGCGTACTGTGGTTGGTAATCACACTGATACAGTACATACTGTGGTTGGTAATCACACTGATACAGTACGTACTGTAGTTGGTAATCACACTGATACGGTACGTACTGTAGTTGGTAATCACACTGATACGGTACGTACTGTAGTTAGTAATCACACTGATACGGTACGTACTGTAGTTGGTAATCACACTGATACGGTACGTACTGTAGTTAGTAATCACACTGATACAGTACGTGCGTGCGTGTTTGTGTGTTTTGTTCACAAAGCATAACATATCCTCTCTCTGCTAACTTCCATACCCCCCACCCCACCTTCTCTGTCTCTCTGTCTCTGACTCTGTCTCTGTCTCTGGACGTATCAGGGCGGTCGTTATGTCTGGACAGTGGTTATCTCCCTATGTGTCTGGAAGTGGTTATGTGGACGGTGGTTACAAACCCGGGTGGGGTTTGTCTCCGGATGTGAGTTTGTCTCTGGACGTGTCCGGGCGGTGTTTATGTCCAGACAGGAGTTCATCTCCGGACCCGTCCAGGCAGTATTTGTTTCCGGACAGCTTGGCTCTGGACGCATCCGGATGGTGTTTATATCTGGACATGAGTTTGTCTCCGATTGTGTATCTCCATATGTGTCTGGACGGAGGTTATGTCCAGGCAGGGTTTGTCTCCAGACATGTCTGGATGGAGTTTTGTCTCTGGATGTGTCCAGATGGGAGTTTGTGTCCGGATGGGAGTTTGTCTCCGGACGTGTCTGGGCGGTGTTTATGTCTGGATCGGAGTTTGTCTCTGGACATGTCTGGGCAGTGTTTTTGTCCAGACAGGAGCTTGTGTTCAGGTGGTGTTTATGTCCAGAAGGAATTTGGCTCCAGACGTGTCCGAGCAGTGTTTGTCTCCGGACAGCTTGGTTCCAGACGCGTCCTGGTGGTGTTTGTCTCTGGACTGTGTTTATTTCTGGACATGTTCAGGCGTTGTTTGTCTCTGGGTGGTATTTATAGCATGAGCGGTAGAAAATGGATTTCAGACATTATTTTGTTTCAATCTTCATTGTTATTCGATGCAGAATAATTTTGATGAGATGGTATGAATCATAATTAACGCTCCACCGCACGTCTGCCTTTCCTTCCTCTCACCTCACACTGCCTTACCAACCCCCCCCCTTCCTCACTCTCCCACACCCCTCCCTATCTCCCTCCTTCCCTCTCTATCTCCCCCCTCATCCCAGTGTTCCCGTCAGCAAAGTGACAGGTGGTATTTGCTAGTATGTAATATGTGCACCAAGGGGGCAGCGAATGGTCATCATGGAGCAGTATATTGTAAGAACTTGTCGTGTAAGACCTTCTGTACAAGTGAAGTTCACCGTATGTCTAAGGAACGACTCCAACATGGGCTGTTTGGCCAAGGACTACAGGCCAGGACAGTATAGTAATCTTTAGAGGGCCCTGGAGAGGGACAGAATGCTTTTGCAGGGGTTCAGCCAATTAAGGGAGAGGATTGCCAATTATGGGACCAGCTGCTTGTTGGAAGGTGGGCCCATAGGTCATAATATAAAAGCTGATTCGATGCATGTGTGGAGAAAATAGATATCAGGGGCTTCTTATAGATCGAGAGACTCGCAGATACCAGCTCTCACTGAGGAGAATCTCGACATTGTGCCCAGACACCCTCTCAAGGTATTATCATCACGGCGTTGGTCTAAGTCAGCACTTCGTAACACCATTATTATATATATATATATATATATATATATATATATATATATATGTATATGTATATGTATATGTATATATATATATGTGTATATATATATATATATATATATATATATATATATATATATATATATATATATATATATATATGTATATGTATATGTATATGTATATGTATATTGTGGTTTCCGCCGCGTGCGGACGACCGTTCTAGCCAAATCGCGGTCGCACATCCACCGAAGGCCACAATCCAGCCGTGACTTTCCGGACCAACCCCAAAATCCAGTCACGGATGCCTTAACGCATCATAAACTAGCCAGTTCTGTCCACGTGCTACAGGGTCGATCGCCGAATTATCGATGTACCTAATTATTCGCGCGGACAGAAATACTGGGAGTTTATACCTCGACGGGACCTGCACGAAAACGAGCCGCTGAAGCGGCTCGTTCCGTATGCTAAACCGAGCGGTTATAAATTGCCAAATCCCGTCGGACCAAATGATCACTTTTATCGGCCTTAATCGCCAGTTAATATCCCGAGCGCACCATGGCAGAAAGTGATGCAACGAGCAGGTTGACATTCAAACAATGGGGCATTTATTTGCATTTCGGCACGTAAGCAATCAATGGGGGGGGGGGGATGGGGACAGGACACGAGCAAAAGCCTACAGCCGAGTATAAGAAATGCAAGTATATACAGACACTTATACAATTCACTACTTATTGGACCGGTGCCACGAACACACACACACACAAATGATCAGACCAGCTGGTCTTTATTAGGACCTATCTCAGACCTGCCCGCCTCATGCGGTCTTCGAGGACCAGGTCCCTGGGGCCTACTGGACCCCCAGCACGATCCGGATGGTCCAAGCGAGCGAAGGCTGGCGGGAGAAGACCCTCCGTGTGCACTTTCCAGAACAACAGGAGGACCAGCCGCGAAGGACGACAGGAGGTCCACGCCCGGAGAACCAACAAGAAGCTTGAAGCTCGAAGCTCAAAAGCTCGAAGAAGCTCGTGTAAGCTAAGCTGGTAAAAAAGAGCTCTGTTTCTGTCCTTCTCTTTCCTTTTTATTTCTGAAGGGCGTGCCTCGCTTCCCGCGTGACTCATCCGCTGTCGGTGGGGGCTGACTCATTCCATTCCCCCCGCTGGCTGTTTTTATGCCCATATTCGGTAGGAATTCAGCTCGCGGATGCAGTCTGAACACGCCCGCATTCCATCCCCCCCCCCCCCCCACCGCTAGCGCGTGGAGGATTGGAGGATGCCGGGAGCAGAGGGTTTGGTGGGTGGGGGCTTCACCTTTCACCTACTGAGTCCGCACAGAATTGCGGGAGCGGAGGGTTTGGTGGGTGGGGGCTTCACCTTTCACCTACTGAGCGCACGGGACGCTCGCTGTTCCGGCAGCATGTGCGCCACCAACGGGCATTTTGCGGCTGTCGCTGAAGATGGGGTTTTCCTAATACAAATTGCAGCGCCTTTATTTACCCATTAAACAAGGGAAAAGGACTATCAACAAAACACGTACTTACCGAGATAACTAATCTTTAGGAACCTGAATGTCTGTGTGCTCATGGCTTCCAGATCCGCAACACTACCCCCTCCTTTTTACAGACTCGTGCCGAGTCGTCAAATTTCCGTGTGACCAGTATGTGTAAGTTTTCCTCTAGTACATTTTACCTACGGATCCCTGAGTGCGACATTTTGTGTATCCGTGTCCCAAAAATAAATAACCTACTGCGCTGCGTAACTGACGAAACAAACTCGCACAGACTCATTCGCACAACTTATCTACATTGCCGGCGCTACGACAAACATGCAGGCGCAGCAAAACTCGTTTACAATTTTTACCTTAACCTTATAATTTTACACTAAACCATGGCCCAGGACCGATGGACTCTGTGGGGATAAAGGGCATGGCAAATGTTAATCAGTATATGTGAGGGTGAGCGCACCGCAGCTGAAGGTCGGATGTCTTTGGGGCCTGTTCAAAAGGCCCCGTTGTCTGTCACTGAACCTTCTTCTTTGTCTTCAGCTGCTGGAGGCAACTCACCTTAACCCGGCATGCCATATGCCATCCCACAGGCCATTTGAAGAGGTAGCCAGGCTGGCCAAATGCAGTCTCTGGCTCCCGATGCAGGAACAAGAAGGTAGCCAGCTGCCCAATGCAGTCCCAGGCTTCCCCCTTGACATGAATAAGATGGATGATGCAAGCAAACACAAAACGGTGCACGGGCTGCACCAATGCAGTCCCCGTGTGCGGCTGCCTGCAGGGCAGTCTTTGCAACTTGTGTGACGATCCTGGCGCATATGGCAATGGATGGACACAGGGGCAAACGCAAACAAGGGTAGCAGGCATGGGGTCAAGGTAGAGGCAGGCAGACAAGTCATGGCAAGGCCGGAACAGACCGCTGTAGCACAAACAGGCCGGCATATGAAGCTGGCCGGCCTCTTGTCTCATTCCATGAGGTTTGTGGCTCGGGAGTGCGGTAGTGCCGGCCACTCTGAAGGCACTGTCTCCCCCCAACCTATTGCTTTTGCCTGTCTCTGTCCATCCCCCTTTTTTATTTTTATTTTTATTTTTTTTTTAAACCAGTTCTTTTGTTTCGGCTTGTCGAATTGCTACGGCGAACGTAGAAATGAAAAAAGTTATAATTCCATGGCGACCCCTACGGCCTGTAAAATGTAGCCAAATGGCGTAGGGCTACCCTGAGGCCACTGCAGAAACTCTGCCGCCGCACGTTTCTGACAATTCAGAGGGCATACGGCCGCCGTATCTTCGCCGTAGAGCAAATGTGACTTAGGCCTAACTAACATTACTCTGACCCCAGGGTCCCTTAGGTGGGAATCACTCCTTCCCCAATCACTCATCGCACCATGCATACCACATTCACTCCATTCACACAGGCCCACTGGCCCTCTCACTCAACGTGTTTCCATTGAATTCTCATCTCTCACATCGCTGAACACTGCCATTCTTCTTACAAAATCCCCTAGCTACCTCGTGCTCTCTCTTCGTCCCTTACTCTATAGCACCTTCCATTTAATCTACGTAGCTAAGCTACGTCCCCTCTACACATTCAAAGTCTGTCAATGTCATCAAAATCCCTTTTTCATATTAAATCTAACCGAACATCCCCTCTAACTAACCATTCCATGGGCCCCATGAGGACTTGTCCCTGCCCCATGAAGCCGGTCTATCTAAACTAACCCTTCCTGCTAACTAATGTTTCCTGTGCCCTAAGCAGGGGGGTCTCCCACCCCCTGCCCAGGAATCCTGTTTACCCGAAGTGGCGAGGCTTGCTTTTCTCTTATTTTTTATGTGCACCAGCGCGGCAACTCACAACCTGCGCTCTTTTCCCATGACGTCATGGCAGCTGTTCGAGCTTCGCGCTCCTCGTCCTTTCCTCTTGGACGGTAACATCCGGCAGAGATTTCCCTTCTGCCGGATTCCAACCATGCGTGCAGTCACTGCGCATCACAAGCAAGCCTCGCGTTTTGAGGGGTTCCCCACGTGAGCACATGTGCTCTGCTCGTCCGTAACTCGCGCCGCGGAATCCCCGATGACGTCACTCGCACCCCGAACCTGCGCGATTTCTTGAGCAAGCCGGGGCATGTGTAACGCATCGGGGAAACTGCTTCGCGAGCTCTGCGAACAGAACGCGCGGCGCAGGCCACACGGAGATTTACACACACGCTCGCCTGGAGAACCCGTCCGATCCAAATTCACAATTTCCAGCCTAACTTCTGTCCGTCCGCGGGGTCGGCTTGTATCCACCGCAGGCGTTTCCTGACCAGATTTCACTTGCGTAGGCGCGCACGTGGCGGCCTCGTGCAAAGCATGGCACGGACCTCGTGCGCGCTGCCGTGCAAATCCGGCACGGTCACCAAAACAGCTACGGCCGCCACACGGCCCTTGTCCCTCGTCTGGCGCTGTCTCCGTCACCATTCAACGCACGCACTCCCGCGTGCCACGACGCTTACACACATTGCCATGACACTTTCACTCGGACATGCGGTTGCATTTTCCCGCATACCAACCACCATTTCCCTCTCATACCGCTCTCTCTCACACACGTGGTTCCTCTCGCACATGCCCTTTCACTCACGCGTGCTATTTTGCTCACGCTATGCATACGTTTCAGTGCACATTTCGAAACCACACACACCGGGACAACCACGTTGGGGATTTGCGCCACCACAAGCGCTCCCGGGGCCTCCGTACCCCCTCAAACTCTGCGTGTACCCGTTCACACCATGAGCCCCATCTAACTCGGATGGCGCGACCGAACCCACCTGGTCGCGATCCGCTTCAAGGGGGCATGTTCCCTCCCCTTGTTCCTGGAGGAGGCTATCCTGCTGCTCGCACCGGTTCACAACATTCCGCCAGCTCACCCCCATTATCCTCCATTACCTCTACCTGTGTGTGCTCGTCTTTCACCCCGTCCAATTCAACCTCTATCTCCCGTGTCCCTGTTTCCGTTGTCTTTGTTGTTATTTTCTCTGTTATTACTTTTAATTCCTGTGTCGTCTCCTCGTATTTATTAGTTTCTCCCTGTATTATTCGCGTCTCCGTCACCATTAATTTTTCCGTCGTGGTCGCCTCCACGTGTCTCGTCCTACACGTGGTGACTGCGTCACGCGTCATGACCTCACCCGTCTCCTTTGTGGGCCGGACACAATCCACACTCCCCCCCCAGCTCATTCGCTCCAACACGTGGCGCCGCCATTTTGTGCTCAACCGTCCGCGCTTCGTCGCGCGCAATCGCCATTATGCCCGTCTGCAGGCCTCGCCCCATGCTCTGCATTTCACCCTTCATTGCCTTCGTGTGTGCATCCATATTGTTTTTCTTTTCTTTTGCATGTTCTTTCATTTAATCTTTAATTTTGTTTTGCATTTGTTGCACATTTGCATCCATTTTGTTTTTCATTTCGCTTTGCATATTTTGTATCATTTTTATCAACATTTCGACGCCCGATGACTCCAGCAGGAAGGATCGGTCACGGTTTCACTGGGGACCGGGGAGGGAATTTGACGGGGGGGGTGTCAAAAGCCGCCGCTGTGTCCATTTCGGGCTCTGGGTTCGGTTGTGGGGAAGGCTCCTGCATGGGAGTGTCCTGCACGGTGATTTTGTTCTGGGCTATAGATTCTATATCTAAATATATTCCCTCCTGCCCCTGCTTGCCTTGAGCTGCCATTTTGCGTATCCAGAATAAATTTGAAATGCTCGTAATTTAATGGAACCAGAGGCTCGCTTTGCACACCCTTCATCCGGTTCCCTTAATTTCGTTTGGAGATGGAGGGGTTTGAATCATGCTCTCGGACACCAATGTTGATTCAAACCTGCAAATTTACGGAGGTGGATGGGTTCGCATCCCACTTCCTGACAACAGTGTTGTGGTTTCCGCCGCGTTCGGCGTGTGGACGACCATTCTAGCCAAATCGCGGTCGCACGTCCACCGAAGGCCGCAATTCAGTCGTGACTTTCCGGACCAACCCCAAAATCCAGTCACGGATGCCTCAACGTATCATAAACTAGCCAGTTCTGTCCACGCGCTACAGGGTCGATCGCCGAATTATCGATGTACCTAATTATTCGCGCGGACAGAAATACTGGGAGTTTATACCTCGATAGTCGAGGTATAGATAGATAGATATACCTGGGAGTTTGGTGGGTGGGGGCTTCACATTTCACCTACTGAGCGCGCACAGAATGCCAGGAGCGGAGGGTTTGGTGGGTGGGGGCTTCACCTTTCACCTACTGAGCGCGCAGGGGATGCTCGCTGTTCTGGCAGCATGTCCACCACCAACGGGCATTTTGCGGCTGTCGCTGAAGATGGGGTTTTCCTAATAAAAATCGCAGCGCCTTTATTTACCCATTAAACAAGGGAAAAGGACTATCTACAAAACACGTACTTACCGAGATAACTAATCTTCGGAACCTGAATGTCTGTGTGCTCATGGCTTCCAGATCTGCAACAATATATATACAGCTCTGGAAAAAAAATAAGAGATAACTCCAAAAAAAATTTAAATAAGCATCTCCACATGTATGGCAGCCATTCCATTCCAGTGTCTGTTGAATTCCAACACAGGCACACCTCATTCTACCTGTGAGGTACTGATTAGGTGATCACCTGAACCCAATCTTATTTAACAAGGAAAAGTATAAACACCACTGCTGTGGTCATAACTATCCTCTTGCAATAGGACCAGCTGGATGGCAAAAACAGTGCAAGTAGTACCTCAAAAGTAATTGGAATAAAAAAACAACAATTGACCATGCCAAAAGAGTTGAAAAGAAATGTTTTGAGTGAGGAAAAGAAGGGTTCAATACTGGCTTTACTGGCAGAGGGATACAGTGCGCGTCACGTTGCTTCCATCCTTAAAATTTCAATGACGGCGGTTCATAAGAACAAGGTCAAGCAGCAGACATTGGGGACAACAAAGCTACAGACTGGCAGAGGGCGAAAACTACTTTCCACTGACCGGGATGACCGCCAACTCATTCAAATGTCTCAACAACCGTAGGATGACATCAAGTGACCTACAAAAAGAATGGCAAACGGCAGCTGGGGTTAAGTGCACGGCGAGGACGGTTCGAAACAGGCTCCTTGGGGCAGGGCTGAAGTCATGCAAAGCCAGAAAAAAGCCCTTCATCAATGAGAAGCAAAGAGGAGCCAGGCTGAGGTTTGCAAAAGACCATGAGGATTGGACCGTAGAGGACTGGAGTAAGGTCATCTTCTCTGATCAGTCCAATTTTCAGCTTTGCCCAACACCTGGTCGTCTAATGCTTAGACGGCGTCCTGGAGAGGCCTACAAGCCACAGTGTATCGCACCCACTGTGAAATTTGGTGGAGGATCGGTGATGATCTGGGGGTGCTTCAGCAAGCCTGGAATCGGGCAGATTTGTTTTTGTGAAGGACTCATGAATCGAGCCACGTACAAGGTTGTCCTGGAAGAACACTTGCTTCCTTCTGCTCTGACATTGTTCACCAACTCTGAGGATTGGTTTTTCCAGCAGGACAATGCTCCATGCCACACAGCCAGGTCAATCAAGGTGTGGATGGAGGACCATCAGATCAAGACCCTGTCATGGCCAGCCCAATCTCCAGACCTGAACCCCATTGAAAACCTCTGGAATATGATCAAGAAGAAGATGGCTGGTCACAAGCCATCAAACAAAGCCGGGCTGCTTGAATTTTTGCGCCAGGGGTGGCATAAAGTCACCCAACAGCAATGTGAAAGACTGGTGGAGACCATGCCAAGACGCATGAATTCTGTGATTTTAAATCAGGGTTATTCCACAAAATATTGATTTCTGAACTCTTCCTAACTTAAAACATTAGTATTGTGTTGTTTCAAAATGAATATGAACTTGTTTTGTTTGTATTATTTGAGGTCTGAAAACACAGAATCTTTGTTGTTATTTTGACCAGTTGTCATTTTCTGCAAATAAATGCTCTAAATGACTATTTTTATTCAGAATTTGGGAGAAATGTTGTCAGTAGTTTATAGAATAAAGCAAAAATGTTCATTTTACTCAAACTCTTCTTCTTTCGGCTGCTCCCGTTAGGGGTCGCCACAGCGGATCATCCACATAATGATTTGGCCCAGGTTTTACGCCGGTTGCCCTTCCTGACGCAACCCTGGTCGCCTCTTACGACACAGGGATATGGTACACCTATTCTACCCGGGGCATACACCGGGCCCAGTACACTCGTACTCACTTCGCCGACCTCGGAAGGATGACAGGCTGAGTCAACCTCCTGGTGTGTATTAATTCAAGCGGCCAATGGGGCTTGAACTCAGGACCTTTTGGATCCCAAGCCGCTACCCTAACCACTACGCCAACACCAGGCTTGTTCATTTTACTCAAACACATACATATAAATAGTAAAACCAGAAAAACCGATAATTTTGCAGTGGTCTCTTAATTTTTTCCAGAGCTGTATATATATATTGGAGACCCATACTCATGAAGGAGCTGAGGGCTCGAGGCATTCATGACAAGTTGACAGGTTTCAAGGCTGGAACCAATCCAAGCTGCGTCGCCACTCCATCACAGGATACGAGACCGAGATTGCAGGAATTTGGAAATTGTTGCAGGTGCCGGAGCGAACTCACCCACTCTTCATGAAAGACATTATGGGATCTTTTACGTCCACCAATGACCAGTTTCTGGGCTAGAGGGGTAAGGTAGGTGGGTCCTCTGTCTTCACGTCTATTCAAGGGATGGCACACACAAATGATGCCTCACCCTTCAGGTGAAACACCAGTGTGATCGTTTATAACTGTATCAAGATTAGAATCCAGGTGAGTGCACATTCATCTGAGCTGAGCTATCTTTGCCCCTGAAGCAGGAATTAACTCGACTATCAAGGTGGCTCAAATTTGGTAAAAATCTTCGCTTGTGCACTGTCGGACCCCGACCTTCACGGTTCGGGTATTCGTGACTCCGCGTATTTGTGATTCATAAAATGTGACCTTCTTCTACATTTGTGGCCCCATGCTTCACGTATTCGCAGTTTTAAAAAAAATATTTATTTATTTATTTTATCCCGTTTTCACATTTTTCCGCTGATTTTTTTTTTTTCTCGAGTATTTCGTGTTTTATTTTATTATTTTATTTTTAGCGTTTTCCAGGTGCATTCTTGTTTTTTCCGCATTTTCACATGCATATTCATGTTTTTAAATTTTATTACTGTTCTTTTTTTTAGCATTTGTTTTTTTTCACGTTTTTGTGGGCATATTCACTTTTTTTTTTCACGGGCGTATTCGCAGTTTTTATTTTTTTTATTATTATTGTTTTCGCGGTCGTATTCATGGTTTTTTGTGGGCGTATTCATGGCTTTTTTTTCTTTTAAAGCATTTTCGTGGTTTTTCTGACCCACTTCTGCATTTGCAGCTCTGTGCTTCACGTCTTAACATTTTTTTGGGAGGTGGGGGGGGGGGGTGGCATTCATGGTTTTTCACTGGATTTTTGATTTTCCCTTATCAATCACTTTCCGCCGAGAACCTATCCCCCTCTTCCCATTGAAACAATGCCTCGACATTTGCAACATTTTGCAGGTACGCATCCCTCGCAAATGTTGGGGTCCAACAGAACTTGGATGTAACCTTTGACAGGTAATCATCTCCATATTGTGCAGCTCATCATCTGACAATTCCATCGAGCCTTGATATTTTGGTTTTCCAGGAATTGCACAACTATTTGCTTGTTGTTCCACTACCTTTGTTGTCTATTTTTATTTTGCCAGTTTAATTGTCAGCACATGCAAAAAGCTGGTAATAATTGCTTATTGGGATTAATTACTAACAATATAAAAATATATCTGTCTAATGTATTAATCGATTATATGGTACTTTATTCCACGTTTAATAAACCAAAGTCATGGTCAATCATCCTCATGTTGTCATTGTGCAATAACTGTGAATTACTTATCTTACAAGTTTTGATCGTGTTAGTCTGGATGCAGAACTGGAATTTTACCCGAGGTGTGTTTTGGAGTACATACACAATTTTATTGCAGATTCTGGTAACATAGACTATACTAAACTCAAATCCGAGTGATGCCACTTTGTCACGCTTGAGCAATTTTTTTTTTAGGAGCAAAATTCAAAATGGCCGCCATCAAAACCGTTTTTTGGCCGCAACTCGGCCAAAACCAAGATATGAACCCCACTTCAGTGGCAAACCCTATGTTTTGGGGGTCAAGGAATACACTGACATGTTTAAATAAACCATACGACTCATAATAATAATAGTCCATATTGCAATTTTTCTATTTAGATATAATATTTTGACTGAAAAAATATCGACTGTGTGTGTGTGTGTGTGTGTGTGTGTGTGTGTGTGTGTGTGTGTGTGTGTGTGTGTGTGTGTGTGTCTGTGTGTGTCTGCAACGCGAGGCTCCAGAGCACAAACCAGCAAACCGATAATTTATTTATTTACCGAAAACGATTCCCCACCCACACCACCTCCAATTATTTATTTAACGAAAACGATTCCACGACCCACACACCACCTTATTTATTTATTTATTTATTTCCCGTAAACGATTCCACGACCCACACACCACCTTTAATTATTTATTTATTTACCGAAAACGATTCCACGATCCACACACTACCTCCAATTATTTCTTTATTTACCGTAAACGATTCCACGATCCACACACCACCTTTAATTATTTATTTACTGAAAACGATTCCACGATCCACACACTACCTCCAATTATTTATTTATTTACCGTAAACTATTCCACGATCCACACACCACCTTTAATTATTTCTTTACCGTAAACTATTCCACGACCCACACACCACCTCCAATTATTTAAAGTGGGTGTGGCTTATGAAAAATATTGTGTGGTTCAGGAGGTGTGGTCAAATAAGAGCATTGAGAGAAGTTTATCGGTTTTTTCGTGTGTGTGTGTGTGTGTGTGTGTGTGTGTGTGTGTGTGTGTGTGTGTGTGTGTGTGTGTGTGTGTGTGTGTCTGCAACCCGAGGCTCCACAGCACAAACCAGCAAACCGATTATTTTTCAAAGGGTAGTCCTTCAAAAATAGGGTGTTTATTTACCGTCATTTTTATGAGGAGTGCCAGTTGGCAAAATACGCAATAGGAAAAATCTTGCCAGGCAGAGGAACAATTGTATGTGAACCAATACGTCTTGGCAATGAATCTTCGTTGGTGGATCAGTCAGAATGAAAAGCATCGTATCCAGCGCTTCGATCCTCGCGAATCCCTCGTCGACTACCGGCTTGTTGATTTATTTATTGTGTAATAAATATATATAATAATAATCGCAAAATAATTAATTTCTTAATCATTTGGCTAATAGCATACCTAAACCACCACTGTTTCATCAGCATCTGTAACTTTGTGGAAATGAATTAATGAAGTAATTAATCGAAAAATTACATAATTGATTAATCAATAAATTAAAAATACCGTTAAAAGCAAAATTATTTGGTCATTGTCATGTCCAAATATCAGCTTTCAAGCTCAAAAAGTGCCTGAGATATTGCCCAGATAAGATAAGAAAATAATTAATTAATTAATAAATCTATAATAATCAAGTCATTAATTGATTAATCAAAAAATAAAAATACCATTATTCCCAAAGCACTTGTTCACTGTTGTGCCCAAATTTCAGCTTCCTAGGTCGAGGCATTGCTGAGATCGCTTGGACAAACAGACAAATGAAAAATCACTCATAGTGACACTTTGGAGAAAGGGAACAGCACTCGTTAGAGTGCATATGTTCGCCAGGCTGAACAGTTTACATTTTGTATCCCACTGATAGGTCGGATCTGAATCCGGACCTCAACCAAAATCGAATCGGCTTGTTCTTGTAACCTTCCCAACTCATCCACCAAGTTTCATCCAAATCTGTCCACAACTTTTTGAGACATCATATAATATTGTTTTTAGCCCCATCTCTCAATGGTGAAGAATCACTTTAAAAATTAAATAAAACTCTTATCCAGATCCGGATTCGGATCTTCACCAAAATTGAATTAATTCTTCCTCGTCATACCCAATATGTCCACCAAGTTTTGTCCAAAACCGACCAAAACGTTTTGAGATATCGTGCTATGTATCATTTTTGGCCCCTCTCTCTCAATGGTGAAGAATCAATTAAAAAAAATTCTAATAGTTGGATCCGGATCCAGATCTTCACCAAAATCTAATCAATTCTGATTGGACGTTCTCTTCTGATGCGTCATCACCTCCTAATGGTCGAGATATTTTTTATTTTATTTTGTTTTTTCAAGTCGATTGGATAAGAATTGAAGATTTTTGAAATACCACCTTTGTTGACCTTTTGGTCGATGTTGACCTAAAAGATAATTGGCTGGTTGAATTCAGTGACCTGAAATATAAATCCTCTTCAAATTTCAAGTCAATCGGATGAAAATTGACTATTTTTGAAACTGGAATAAGTTGTTGACCTTTAGCCTATGATAACCTTTTGACCTTTCGACCTCAGAAATAAATTATAGGATTCTGTTGGACAATCAACTATCATTTGGTGAAGTTTCATGAAGATCGGTTTAAAATTGTGACCTGGAGGTGATTACAGGTGAGCGGACAGACAAACAAATGGAAGCGATCAACATACTTTTGGAAAAATAAAAAAAAATTGCCAAGTCACAAACAAACTGACTGAAAGCTGAGTGTGCTCTTTCGGTGTGTGTTATCACTGGACATTGAAGGCCTTCAGCGCTCGGTGATGACATCGTGCAGTACCTGGAGATGGAATAGGGAGGGACGGAGGTGTGCAATAATTTGTGATGGTAACAACATCCACGACAGGAGGAGGCTCGTGTACTGGTCATGATTGTGCTGAAATTTACAAGTTACTTTCCAAGAGACCTAAGAGTTGGACACGTTCATGTGGAAGGACAGGAAGATGTGTTCCTCCACATCACTGCTGTCTCCATTGTGGAAATGTATGCATATTATCATTCAAAACTCTTCACAAATATCAAAAGGTGAACGTTTACTTATGACTGAGAATTGTTTTTTCTCTCTACAAGAATGAGGCTTGTGAAAGGGCAAAGTTGAATTGACAGAGGGGTAGAGGGTCATAATTGGGCAGAACCATCAAGTGAATATTAAAATTACCAAGAAAGGAAGAGGGATAGAGAAGGGGAGGATAGCCTGAAACAAGCAAGTAAAGGGGTTGGGTTAGGAAGGGTTAATGGGGCTAATAAAGAGCATGGGTCAGGATGGGGTAGGTGGCCATGGTGTACTGCCTACTTGAAGCCATGGAGGGAAGTGTGGGAAAGAATGGTCTGGTCAATATTCATTATTTTCAGTCTTTTTGTCATGGCACAATGCTTATTTAATGTTGTATCCTCCTGAGATCATGAGTACAACCTGGGTTGTAAGAAAACCGGTGTGCCTATATTATTTCAGTGACCACACAATGTTGTGTTGTGTTTGAGTCATGGCGTTCTTGGGAAAACAGAATTAGACCATCGACAAGGGCTGGATATAGCTTTTCCCAATTCCAGATAAAGGCCGCAGGCTGAATCAGCCGAGTGTAGCCTTTATGCCCAGTTAGGCAGAGTGCTTTGCTATTAATTGGATTGATAGGCAAAGACCATGCCCTCATAAAAATCGTGGCAAAACCACTTCATTATTGTTGGTGCAGCAATGCCATTGATGTGAAGTTCAGATCAGGGAAAGGTTTCATTGCCATGTGATATTCCAAAGCACATTTCCATAACCCTGGCTCATTGTGTCATGTGCTTTTTTTTAATTTTTATTTTTGGGAACTGTAGTATTTGTTGAGGATATCGATATATATATATATACATATACACACACACACACACTAAGGTGCTTCTTAATAGAGGGTAAAAAAATAAAAGTATGAATATTCATGCTCCCTGGGTGTGCCTTTGTTCCATTTGACAGTAGAAACATACACACCAAATATGAAGCAGATTGGAGGATGTTTAGGGGTTCCTCAAGTTGGCACAATATTGTTGAAATTTGCCAAACTGTAACTGACAACTTGCCGTCGAATATTACCAACGCAGAACACTTCACAATTAATATGGTTGTTTGATATTTTCAAAAACCACAGCAGTCATATAGGATGAAAGAATCGTTTTTCCAAGGAGACCGAGATGAGCTTTTTGACTTTGCAGTGCAAAATGCCCTCTCCATAATGGACATAATTGTGCCAACTTGAGGAACCCTAAAATATCATGGAATTTTGTTCATTTTTGACCTATAAGTTCTTATGGGGTATTGGAGCAAAGGCAAAATCAGGGAGCAGCAAAAATCAAACTTTCATTTTTTTGGAACACCCTAATACATACATACATAACTGTGCAAAAGTCTTCGGCAGTGTCTGCTGAAGACTTTTACATAGTAATGTATCTTGAGAAAAATGCCAGGTGCATAGAAAAGGCCCCTTTATATGTATTCCATGTGGCTAACTATAGAAAGGAAGGGACATTGCATAGCCTGTAGAAAATTCTAAACAACAGAAAAGAAGGGACATTCTATGTCTTGTGGAAAATGCCAGACGATGGACAATAAGGCACATTCAAAAAAAATCTCATGTGCATGCTGCATGACCCTTTTGTTCTTTCGAGGAACCAAGTCATCCTTTAGAAAAGTTCATTTGAAGGGGAGCCAATTTTTTATGCAAATTAATCACACACATCAACATTATCTTATATGTTTTCGTTTTCAAGGTCCACACATCTTTTACGTACTGACTGGTTTTAACATGTATATGTATGTTTATATATGTATATAGATTGTTGTGGGGTCGGGTGAGAAGACCACTAGGTGGGGGATGCTATGTCGATTCCCACCAGACTCCCCGGAATTGTAGGCCGTCGCTCACGGATAATTCCATGACGCGGCGGGTCGCTTAACCGACCGTGGACGCCAATAACTCAACCTCGTGACCTAGGGTCCTCCCGTCTATGGAATTGGGTTGCCTAATTAACCACGTGGTTTAATTACCGAGGAACTACACCCTCGCTACGCCTTGTCCGAACCGGATCACTCTATCGGATCACTTTTCCGGATCGGATGCAGTCGAGCGACACTGCCAAGGACATACCGGCTAGAAGGAACGGATCGTTGGGAATAAAGACTCTGCTAAACTTAGATTCGAACCATGCCGGACCAATGAGAGAAAAGACAAAGGCGAGCTGGGAACATTCCCAATGATAATTATTTATTAACAAGCAAGTGAGGAAAAGTATGTGGTCTGACAGATTTATTGGCTATGTAGCGCAGGGAAAGAGGAGAGAGATATGGGGTGTGGCAATAATACAATCAGCTTACTAAAGCAGCCACATTGCAGACTTGACGCGAGATTAATAAGAGTAACAACAATAATGTTATTTGACAGGTTTACTTAGCAGACAGGTGCCAGCACTCTCAAACACATGCACAGAAAAAGAAACCCCAATGAAAAGGGACTTTTGTAGCCAGGGAGGGAGGGGAGTTGAGGTTATAGCTTTCGGTACCTGGGCGTTTTGGGGGAGGTTTGCTCCGTGGTGCGGTACCCGACAATAGTCGTGTTGTTCTGGCCACAGCCGCACGTGTGGAGATCGTGTTCTGACGGAGGAGTCTGAGTGGAGAAGGGCGGAGTCCAGAGGGCAAGGGTGGAGCAGTAGGTGGACCCAGGCAGAGGGCGGGCCGTTGAGGCAAGACGTGGGCGGAGTCGAGAAGCAGGAACACTCCGTGTGAAAACGTCCACACCGAACATAACACTTTTAGACTGAGGAGCTTCCCCGTCTTTTATAGAGCTCGGGGGAGGAGCCATGCCGAATCCAACGTCATCACCCGCGTCGGGCGTTCCGACTGGCTCCGACCCCTCGCCTGGTCCGCCAGCTTGGGCCGGGTTTCGGGTAGACGTTGGTGCACCCCACCCACGTACTTGACTCGCCGCACCTGTCGGGTTTCGGGATTGTCCGGAAAACGAGACTCCGGATACAGCGGACCCTTTATGGCGGTGCGACAGTTTTGCCCACCTTACTGTGAAAGCACCTGTGACTGATTTATCCCAGGAAAGAAAAGAAAAGAAAAAGTGGGAATGGAATGGAGGGAAAATGATTTAATAAATCTATCTATTAGACCATCGCAACGCACTCCCTTGTTTTGCCCACTAAACAAAAGAAAGGGGTCTATCAACATGTATATTAATGGCATAACTGTCTCGCGACACCTATCTGTTGTATGCATGCGGTTCCGAGAACTGCAACTATATATATATATATATATATATATATATATATATATATATATATATATATATATATATATATATATATATATATATATATATATATATATATATATATATATCTATATGTACATGTCGTACCTTCGATCACCCTTCACCAAAGTATGAGGACAGATCAGTTGTACTTGAGAGAAAGGCTGTTTAATTATCATTTACCAAGGTACATGCACACGGAGCACGGCAACACCAGTAACATCAATTGCAGTAGGATGCTCGGAGGGTGCCGTCACTATCTGAGACGGTTATATTGCCCTCTTATATACTCGCTTTTATCTTTGGACAAATGTTTATCTCACATTTGTCCTTTCAACCTAACCAGCTGCAAGCATTTGGCTCATTTCATTACAGGAATGGTGAAACAAAATAGAGATAAGAGCACGTAACGGTTCACTCCTTAGTCTTGCTTTCACAGTGCTCCATTGTGATTACTCAAGGTCAATCATAATCATTTTCTACATACACTGTTCTAATTGTCCTTTTTCTCAAGCAGCCAGCCAAGAGTATACTTTGATTATCACCAAGCCTGCAAATAACATATAATGACTTCTAAAAGCAAAGCTAATAGAAAAAGGTACAATTCCCGACATGTATATATATAATATCTTCTTCTTCTTCTTCTTCTTTCAGCTGCTCCCTTTAGGGGTCGCCACAGCGGATCATCCGTATGATCCGCATAGTGATTTGGCACATGTTTTACGCCGGATGCCCTTCCTGACGCAACCCTGGTCGCCTCTTATGACACAGGGATATGGTACACCTATTTTAACCGGGGTATACACCGGCCCAGTACACTGGCACTCATTTTGCCGACCTCGGAAGGATGACAGGCTGAGTCAACCCCCTGGTGTATTCAATCAGTGGCCCAACGGGGTTTGAACTCAGGACCTTTTGGATCCCAAGCCGCTGCCCTAACCACTGCGCCAACACCAGGCTCGCTCTCTCTCTCTCTCTCTCTCTCTACTCTCTACTCTCTACTCTCTACTCTCTACTCTCTACTCTCTACTCTCTACTCTCTACTCTCTACTCTCTACTCTCTACTCTCTACTCTCTACTCTCTACACACACACACACACACACACACACACACACACACAGACACACACACACACACACACACACACACACACACACACACACACACACACTTCGGGATTCGCACCTAACTCTTGACAGCCAAATGTAGAAGATTCGGTGTCACTTAACAGCACCGCAGTCTCCAGGGTTATAACGCCGGCTGGCTCGGCACAGGTCTCGGGTTACGCGCCTCAGATCGCGATACCAAAATACACCTGTGCCTTGCCAGATGGGGAAATAGACCCCGGTTACAGACAGGATTTGTCAGAGACCGAGCGGAGTCTCACAGTCCGTAACCATTTTGGTTTTATATCCAAATCGAGCGGATCGTTCCTCGGCGCGGCACAAATAAATTCAAGGCGGCAAATCTCGTATAACTCAGCCAGATTTATTGGGGACATACCGGGGAACACAACACAAGCAAAGTATCCAAGACACTGTTATAATTAATCTATAACCCGTTCTTAACGAGAGAGCTACAGGTTTCCAAAGGAACCCTAGCGAGATAAACCTAAGACAACATGCAGACAAGACACAAAGTACTTGGTGATGCTTCATGGACGAGAGGAAACGTGTCAAAGGCACGAATGTGGCTCGTGACAAGCTGATGTCAACGGATTTGAGCGCCCAAGCTCAAACGCGCCGCGTGGCAAAATGGCGGCGTCGTCCTTTTGTCGTACCGCCCACGCACGCAGCCTCAGCGCGTTCAGCCCCCCGTAAGGTCGACGGCACAAGAGCGGAAGGCCCACGGTGTGCTCCAGCTGGCTTTTCACAAGGTCCAGCATACGAATCCAGGCCTGGCTTGTTCACCAGACAAGGCCAAATCGAGGTGTTGGGCTCCGCAGGCTGGGTCCATGGCCTAGGAGGAACAGCCGGCCAAAACCACTTTCCACAAAGCCGATCGCCCGACTCGACACTCAGGCAGTTTCTCTCCCAGCCAATGGCAGACAGACCTCATGCAGTCCCTTCCCTGCCTTTCTTTTGGCTCGCTCCTCACGAAAGCAGATCGCAAAGAGACACAGCCGTCCCTTGTACAGCCGATCGCCCCACCTCGGCGCTTTCAGTTCCACCTTCCCTTCCCGGCGCTCGCTTCTCCAGGCCACCGACTGGCTCCTCTCAGAGCGCTGGGCGGGGACTCGTTCGGAGAGGGGAAGGAAGGAGAAGAACCTCTTGGTACACCACCACCATATGAACAATGAACAGCCTCCTACACCTCCCGACACATATGTAACGTCCAATTACCGAACAATCTGGCTAAACATGCATTTAATGGGGGATCTGGGCTAATCCTATATTTAATAACGCACTAAGGGCCATTTCCGCAACAATATATATATATATATATATATATATATATATATATATACATATATATACATATATATACATATATATACATATATATACATATATATACATATATATACATATATATACATATATATACATATATATATACATATATATACATATATATATATATATATATATATATATATATATATATATATATATATATATATATATATATATATATATATAATATATTGTTGCGGAGCCGGGTATCGGCTGCGAGCATGCCCACGAGATGGAGCAGTAGAGTCGGCTCCACCGAACACCCGGAATGTATAGGTCGTCACCCTGGATAACTCCGCAGCCGATGGGTCCCTTATCGGACCGAAGCTCGCCAATAGGTCGACCACGTGTGGAAGGGTCGATTGCCAATTTCAATTTACCTAAATACCCACATCGTCCAAACTAACAGGGAAATTCACCCTCGACGGCGCTCGTACGGAACGAGCCGCTAGCGTGCTCGCACCATGTGCGACCCGATTGGACGGTCACCGAGCTTCTGTCGGTCCAAATGTCCCTTTACAGCGGCAACAGCCTGGCTAATTCTCCAACACGCACCGTGTTAAACCAATAAAAGGAAACACAAAAACGAACCGATACATTTAACACATGGGTTTATTTATAATGGGGCAGGGGGGCGGCACGCAAGAAGCAGAGTTATCCGAATAAAGAGAGGCACGTTTGTACAGCAAGGCACTTAACAATTTATTACTTACTAGACTGGTGCCACAAACACACACACGCACACACACCCAAAAGAAACGGTAGCCACAGCCTTTATTGAGGCCTCCAGCTTGGATGGAAAGGCGAGCTGAAGACCAGAACCTGCCGCGGACCTATCCACCTCGTGTGGTCTTCGAGCTGATTCAAACCGGGCACCAGCGAGCCGCGAGCGGCCACCCGAGCTCCGCTCGGTGCTTGTGCCGACAACCAAAACCTCTCCTCGGTATCTTCAGAGAGACGGCGCGCACCCCTTCCTGTTCTTGTCGGCGGCAGGATCTCCCAATCTCTCTTGCTCTCGTTCGCCGATAGAGACGCGGCGCGCAACCCTTGCGGCGCTGGTGGGGGATGGTGTCTCTCAAGCTCTCCTGTTTCTCTCCTCGTTCGTCCGAACGCGCCGCACCCTTATTCCCCCTGTCTCCGGGGGGGGGGGGGGAGAACGCCTCTGCCCCCCCTCGCTCTCCCTCACTGGACGGTTTTGGTGCGCAGAATCCCTCATCGCCCTGTCATTGGCCAAAACGAGCGGCAAGTTCGTCGATTGGCCCGGGGGCGTGGTGACGTCATGCGGAACCCTTTCTCCCTGTCTCGGGATCTCATTGGCTGAGCGACGGTCACCCCACCCGTAGCACGCTGATTGGCCGAGGGCTGCCGCGAGGCTCCTCCTTGAACTCCGCCCACCAAACAGGCAGAGGAATATTATTCTGCGTGGGCTCTGCCCACCAAACAGCCAGAGGAACTGTATTCTGCGTGGGCTCCGCCCACGTACGTGCTGACACGCACGTAGGTAATGGCGTCGATCAGAGCGAGGTGAAGGTAACGTTGTAGTTATGAGGGGTGTAAAAATGAAAGAAAACCCTGACTATCAAAGTAACTCACAGCCCAAGTACATTTATTCACCCATTTGACTAGGGAAAGGGAGCTCTCTATCCACATTCACTTATCGAAATAACTGAGCTATAGGACCTGAATGTTGTGTGCTCTTGGCTTCCACATTCGCAACACTACCCCCTCCCCTTTTTACAGACTCGTCCCGAGTCGTCAAATTTTCGTGTGACCAGCATGTGTAAGTTCTCCCCGAGTACATTTTACCTACGGATCCCTGAGTGCGACTTTTTTTATACATGTCCCAAAAATAAATAACCGAATGCGCTGCGTAAGTAACTAACTAACACTCACACAGACGACTTAACTAAATTGCCGGCGCTATGACAAACATGCAGGTGGGTTGCAAACTTATTTACAATTTTAACCTAATATTTACACTAACCATGGCCCAGGACCTGTCATCTGTGGGAAAGAAAAGGCACAGCAATGTCAACAGTTTGTGTGTGGGTGAGTGATCAGCAGCTGAAGGTCAGTCGTCCTCAGGGCCTGCTCAAAAGGTCCCCCTTGAGTATTCCAGCAGTGAACCTTCTTCTTTTCTTTTTTTCCCTATCCCCAGCTTCTAGAGGCAGCTGGGGATAGATTTTTTCCACAAAACTTCCATGACCTAATCTGTTGAAAACTCTCTCAAACATTAATAAAAATAACAAAAACGATCTTATAATGCTTCATCTTCCTCTCTCACACATGTGGTACTCTTTACTGTTTCATAATCCACTACTCTTCTGCTATTTTAACAGACTGCTCTCATTTCGACCTCTCCTTCATTCCTTGCCGAAAAAAATCCAACTGTTACAGCGCTTCTTCTCTCCATTCTCCGAATTCGCCTTTATCGCATCCATCAAGAATTGTGTTAAATCGCATCTCTGAACTAAAACTTAAAAAACCCCAGTTTTCTATGAATGTTCGCTTTCCATCAACCATTCTTTTTTTCCAACTTCAGTGCCAACTCACCCCCCTCACCCCTCACTCTCACTCTCAAAGCAACCATCCCACTCTTCTCCCTCCAAGCCTCCCTCTCACCTCTCTCAAAAATTCCCCCTCACCTTTCTCCCACCTTTTATCCCCCTCACTCATCCTTCTCAAAGTTTCCCCCCCTCTCATCCACCAAGCTGCCTCCCTCAACTGCCCTCTCACCTCCATCTCTTCACTCCACCTCCTCAAATCCTCAACTGCCTTCTTCCTTGTCTCTTGTCCCCCCTCTCCCCCAGCACCACAGAGCCTTTTCTCCTCCTCATTCGGCCCCCTCCCCTAGCTATTCTGCAATCCCCCACATTCTTTCAACAACCCTCCTTCCCTCCCCCCCTCGTCCCTTGTCCTACCCTCCCCCTCCCCTAAACCCCTGCACCCAAAGCCTCCTCCCCTCCCTCTTCATTAAAAGTGTGGACCTCAAATATCCAGGGTCTTTGCTCAAACCTTTCAGATCTTTCCATACAGGGCTACCACTGACAAACCAGACATAATCTGCTTAACAGAAACTTTCCTCTCCCAAGACGTGTCTGACTCCCAAGTATCTCTCCCTGGTTACTCCCTCCTCCGTTATGACAGACCTGAGCCTCGTCCTGGTGGAGGTGTTGCTCTCTTCATCAAAGACTCTATTCCTCACTCTCCATGCACAGCTCTCACTCCCCCACACCCCCAGGAATACCTCTGTCTACGGCTTCCCCTCCACTCCCACCTCATCTTTATTTGTGTACTGTACCGTCCACCTAACAGTGATGACTCCATCTACACCTCACTATCCGAAAAAATGGACCATCTTCTATCTTCTCATCCAAACTCTCTCTTCCTCTTTTGTGGTGACTTCAATTGTCATCATGCCAGTTGGTTAGGTGTGGGTACCTCTCTCACCTGTCATGGCACCTCAGCAAAAGCTTTCTGCGACTCATTGGGACTGACTCAATCGGTCAACTTCCCGACCCGGATCTCGACCAATGGATCTCAACCAGACTCTCAAGAGATCTCCATCTCTTCTGGATCTAATTTTGACAAATTTCCCTGACAATATCTGCTGCTCTTTTCCACTCCAAATCGGTTCTTCTGACCACGTCCTTGTCAAAGTGGACATCTCTCTGGCTGTTATCAGAGAACCACCTCACCGCCGTCGAGTCTGGCATTTCACTCAAGCCGACTGGCAGGGTCTCCAAGCAGCCATCAAACTTACAGACTGGTCTCCTGTCACTACTTTCTCAAACATCAACTCATCCTGGGAATTCTTTCAAAGAAACTTGCTCTCCCTCATGCACAGATTTATCCGCTCTCGTCTTCAGTTGTCCTACCCTTCCTCCCGCCCTTGGTTGACTGAAGCTTGTGGCGAGGCAGTTGTCCTGAAACAACTTGCCTTTGCCTCATGGAAAGCAAACCCAACTGAGGGCAATCTCAGTTCCTTCCACAAAGCTCGGAACAAGTGTGTATCTACCCTCAGGAGAGCCAGAAAACAACATCTTTCTCATCTCAAGTCTGAACTCTCAAACCTCTCTCCCTCCTCAAAATCCTGGTGGCGTTTAATCAAATCTGTTTCTGGTGTATGTTCCCCCTCCATCCCCTCCCTTACCTCAAATGGCCGCACTGCTGATACCGCACGTGAAAAAGCTGAATGCTTAAACTCGGTGTTTGCAGCGAAATCTTGTGTCCTAAACCCATCACTTTCTCTACCCACCTTACCCAGTCGCACCCAACTGTCCCTGGACTCTTGTGTCCTTTTCTCCTAACAAGGTGGAGAGCTTGCTTTCAAACCTCGACTCAGATTCTGCAACCGGTCCAGACGGCATCAGCCCACATGTCCTCAAAGCCTGCTCTTCTGCTCTTGCTCACGCTCTCTCTGTTCTATTCACTCTCTCATTTGCTCAGTCATCTGCCATCTGCTTGGAAATCTGCAAACATCACTGCCCTGCATAAAAAAGGTGCAAAAACAGATCGCTGCAACTACAGACCAATCAGCCTTCTCCCAATCATCAGCAAGGTTATGGAATCCATCATCGCTTCAGACATGAAATCCTTCCTCTTCTCCAATGGCTTGATTTCCGATCATCAATTTGGTTTCAGACAAGGTCACTCTACCCTGGATATGCTGCTTCTGCTCTCCCATCAATGGATGGAGGTCCTCAATGCCAGACAGGAAATCTGAGCCGTATCCCTGGACATATCACGTGCTTTTGACAGTCTGGCACCCTGCCCTGCTCACCAAACTCTCTTCCTATGGTATCCAAGGCCATTTCCACTCATGGCTCGCAGACTTCCTCTCCTGTCGCAGTCAACGTGTGGCCCTAAATGGAGTTCTTTCATCCCCTCTTCCTGTCCAGGCTGGAGTTCCTCAAGGTAGCGTTCTGGGCCCTGTTCTTTTTCTGGTTTTCATCAATGATCTCTCTGACTCTCTGGAAAATCCTCTATATCTCTTTGCTGATGACTCCACCCTCTGCCGTACCATCTGTCATCCCTCAGACCGGCAAGCAGCAGCTTCTTCGCTCACTGCAGATCTGGATAAAATCACAAACTGGTCCAACACGTGGAACATGTCTTTCAATCCAGACAAATCTCACACTCTCACTATGTCTCTTCGAAAGGACCTTTTAGAAACCCCCCCCCCCCATCCACTTTCTCAACAATCCTCTGGAAGAAGTCTTTTCTTTCAAGCTTATGAGTGTCACTATCTGCCATGACCTTTCCTGGGAAAGTCACATCTCCAACCTCGCCTCCAAAGCCAGTCGCCGACTGGGAATCCTCTGTCATGCAAAGTCCTTCCTCGGCCCTCTTGAGCTCCTGACCACTTACAAAGCTTTTGTCCGTAGCCTGATAGAGTACTGCTCTCCCCTCTGGGCTGGTGCTCCTTCCTCCCACCTTTCTCGGCTTCACGCTGTCGAAACCAGGGCATTTAAGATCATCGGCATCTCCCGCAATGAAGCTGAGTCTTTGGGCCTCTCACTCAATCACCGCAGGTTGGTCGGTGGTCTTTCTGTCTTCTACCGACTCCTCTCCAGCCTTGCCCCCCCTGCTCTCTCTGCGATTTGTCCCCACCACATTTCCACAGGGCGCTCAAGGTCCGCCAACAACCCCCTTCTGGTAAAACTACCAAAATCACGAATCACTGCTCACCTTCACTCTCTCATTCCTATTTTTTTCCCGCCTTTGGAATAAACTCCCTCACTCTATTCTTTCCCATTCTTCCCTCCAGGCTTTCAAAACAGCTGTTCACCACCACCTCTTATCATCCCCCATCCAAATCCTTGATCTTTTCTACCCCCGATAATCCACCTAAGCCCACTTCCTTCAATTCCCCTGTTTTCCTTCCTGAAAGTCCCTGTAATGTCCATCTTCTCTTCCCCATGTTCCCCATCCCATCCCTCTCCCTTCCACAGATCTCCTAATATGTCTGTTCCCCACTGTTTTGTCCCTCCCACTCCCGCCCCTCTTGTCTCATACCCCCTTGCTGTGCGTTGTGTGTTCGCTCTCGTACGAGCCTCAACAAGGTATACAAAAAAAAAAAAAAACTAGAACGGGCACTCGTAGAGCGCATACCTTCGCCGCTGCCACTAGTTACCTTTGTATTAAGTTGTCCACAATGCATATCAATACAAATATGCATTTCGTGACCCCCATGACCTTTGACCCACAACCGCTACCTAGGGTGACAATAGTACGATACCTTGTGTCATTTCAGAAGATTGAGAATTAAACACTGAACAATTTGGAGTTAATTTGATGTAAATCAGAAACATATTAACCGTTTTCATCATGAAAAAACGATGTTGACCTTTTTGTGACCTTGACCTTTGATCCGATCGCTCCCAAAATCTAATGGATTTGTCCTTTCATGATGCCAAACAAATCCAAAACAATTAAAGCCTCTCTGCGTTTTTTTTTTTTTTGCGTTAAGTTGTCTACAACGCTTTCCGATATAAATGTGAATTTGTGTGACTCCCTTGACCTTTGACCCCCAACCGCTGCCTTGGGTGACAAAAGTACTATACCATGTGTCATATTAGAGGATGGGGAATTTAATTTTGAACATTTTGTAGTTAATTTGCTGTAAATCAAAACAAAATTGACAATTTAATCGCGAAAAAACGATTTTGACCTTTTTGTGACCTTGACCTTAACCTTTGATCCGATCGCTCCCAAAATCTAATCGATTTGTCCTCTCGTGATGCCAAACACATCCACAAAATTTCATGACAATCTGCGAAGTGGTTTTTGTGTAATGTTGTCCACAACGCTTCCCAATCAAAAACTCCATTTTGGTGACCCCCTTGACCTTTGACTTCCACAGACTAACTAGGGTTGCAAACACTATACCATACGCTATATCAGTGGATCGGGATTTGAATACTGAACATTTTGGACTTGATTTGATGTAAATCGGAACAAAATTGACACTTTAATCGCAAAAAAAACGATTTTGACCTTTTTGTGACCTTGACCTTTGATCCGATCGCTCCCAAAAGCTTCGCCTGGCGTCCTTGAGTAACTGCACATCATCTCTGAAAATTTCATGGAAATCAGTCCAGCAGTTTTTGCGCGATGTTGTCCGCACACATATTTACCAATAAATAAATACACAGGGGTCAATACAATACCTTCGTCAAACGAAGTTTGCGAAGGTAAAAACCCATGTCCCCATGAAGCCGGTCTAATTAACGCTAACCCATCCCACGAATTGGTGCTTCCTTTGCCCAAACAGCATTCTTGCCACATCTCTGCCGGCACTTGTACTCGGGGCAAGGCTCTATGAGCCTTGCATCTCCGCGGGAGCGGTGGTCCTGACTCCGGCTACTCTGGTCCGATCGATCCATGAGGGCGTAAGATCGCCCTTATAGGGTCTCAGGCAGTCCGCGTGGACGATACGGCGATGGGCCCGTGGTCCCATTTGAATCTTAATGACCATGTCACCAATTTGCGCCAGGATGACCCCCGGGCCCTGCCAGGGCGAGGTGAGTTTTGGCATATGCCCTTCCTCCTCCGGAGATTGAAGAACCAAATCTTCATCCCCGGGGGATACTCACTTGCCTGGCTCCGGTGGTCGTACCTGCACTTCATCTTCACACCCGCCTGTTGGAGTTGGCGGCGAACGAAGGCATGGACTTTTTCCATGCTTTCCTCCAACTGACGTGTGTAGCCCTTGCCTGGGGGTCCGTCAGGATGCCTAGGCGTCGTGCCGCACAGCAAATCAACGGGGGCTCGCAGCTCCCGTCCGTACATGAGCAGTGCCGGGCTACAGGCGGTGGCTCCGTGCTGACTTGTGCGCTAGGCCATCAACAGATACGGGAGATGTTCTTCCCAGTCATCCTGACAATCGGCGGTGAAGAGGGCCAATTGTTGAATTATGGTTGTTTTGAACCTCTCCACCATGCCGTCAGATTGTGGCCTTAGGGGCGTTGTACGGGTTTTTCGAATTGAGAGGAGACTGCACACTTCTTTTAGCAATTCACTTTCAAAATTTCTGCCCTGGTCGGTGTGCAGCTCCTCTGGAATCCCGTGCCGACATACAAATCCTTCTAGGAAGGCCTGTGCCACAACCCCGGCTTCTTGGTTGGGAAGGGCATAGGCCTCCGGCCATTTAGTGAAGTAGTCCATAATCGCGAGGATGTATCGATTACCTTGGCGAGTGATAATAATTATCGATAATAATAGCACAATAATTGGCAGTAATAAAAAGAATAGCGTGATACAATGACCAATGTCTGTCAACCAATAACGACCAATAACGTCTGTCAACCAATGACAGGACACGGTGTTATGACGTCACAATTAATGTTTATTTATTTTATTTTTTTGCACGATTGACGTCACTACTTCTTCGTTTGTTATGACGTCACAATCGACGCTGTGGACCTGAGTATGTGCCTTTTCAAGGTTTGATATCGTTCTTCTTCATCCGTTTCAGCTGTTTCCCAAGTGTTTCCCAAGTTATGGCCATTTATGATACGGTTGCTCCGATGTAATTGAAACAATCCCCCAATCCAGTCGTCGTTTACGAGAGCGAAGGAAAAAAGCTGCACGTGCAGGCACGCACCTACGGGCCCGCACCTACGGCCCACACTAGTCCCTTTAATGCACATAACTTGATATTCGAAGATGGCGGAAAATACTTAAAGCATGATTTATGAAATCTATCATAATAAATGTCAGTGTGCGTCAGTCAGTCCATCTTCTATAGCTCCAAAGCCATGAAACCTAGTTGTCCCAAACTTTGCATGAATACAAACGAAACTCTAAGGTAGTGCATGAATGGAAATTGAGTGTTTGGGCACCTACCCAATAATACTGTTACGAATTCTCGCCCGCCATCTTGCGAACGACCGCGTCTAACCAATAGCAGTCGCTTCGCCCACCGAACGGCTAATTCAGTCGCGACTTTCTGTAACAACGCTGAAAACCAGTCGCGGGTGTGCTCCAAGCGCACACCACGGCCTCGTTAATATTCTACCCGCGTGCGACAGGATCAATCGCCGAATTGTCGATATACCTAATTATTCGAGGGCGCCGGGCAGCCAACCGAGAGACCGTACCTCATCGAGGTCTGCTCGGACACGAACCGCTTAAGCGGTTCGTTCCGTTCTGGGATAACCGAGCGGGGTATTATCGCGAGACCTCGCTGGACCCGATTCTTTTTATCGGCTATCAAAAAGCCCGCTACCATTCCGAAATGCAATATGGTGTTTCAACGGGGAAAATTACACGACGAACAGGTTCACATTCAAATAAGCACATTTATTATTTTACATGTATACAAACAATCATGCAATGAATTGGTGAAACACGCATGCAGTTGATTTGGGATGAATGCGGGACGAGACAAAAGACTCGAGCAAGGCGAAGCGCTACAACCATCTATAATTAATCATGTACAGTCACTTAAGTTTATCTACTTAAAGGGACATGGTGCCACAACTTCCACACAAATAAAAGCAAGGAAAAGACCCCCTTAAAGACAAGGGGGTCAGACTGGACCCCTTAGGGTCTTTATGTCCAAGGAGCTCGGTTGACCGAAGGAACTCCAAGAGGCCGCCGCAGGTTACCTCCACCCTCATGGTGACTTGCTTGGGCGTCCCTCTTGGACCCTCTCCAGCTCCTCACCGACTGCGGGGACTCCAGGCTCCAGCGTGGCTGCCCACAACTCCACACTCTCACACGAGCCCAGACCTCCACCGACTGCCTTCCATTCGCCTCTCCACTCACTTCTCCTAGACGACCCACCACTCGGTTCTCCTCGAGGACACACTCCTTGGTTCTCCTCGATGACACACACTCGGTTCTCCTCGACGACACACTGACTTCGCTGCGTTCAGCGCTCGCTTTTATCTCCACGGCCCTCGCCCCTCCCCTCGCCCCCTCCCTTCCAGCATGCGCGCGAAGCTTCCAGAAGCAGGGTGTTTTCCTCGCCGAATCGGGGCCTTTCTTTTGCCTTTGCCATAGCTTTCATTTTTTTCCGCACGTGTTTGTCGTCGGTGGGAGGGGTGAGGCCATCGTCCGTTCTCCCCCGATGAATGCCAGGCTTCTCGCAACTGTGCTGAGGTGGAAATGCGGTGGTGGTGTGGTTGGCGTTATGGTGGCATGGCTGCCGTTTTGTGGTGGTCTTGGTGGTGTGGCTGGCGTTCGTGGTGGTCAGGAGGGTGGTGTGGCTGGCATTTGTGGTGGTAGTGAGGGTGGTGTGGTTGGGCGGTGGTGGTTGACCGAATTTCGGTTGACCGAAAAAAATTTCGATTTTATTTGAAAAATATTTGAATTTTTTTTTGCATTTCTACATGTTTTAAGTGATTTCCAACCCCCCCCCCAAAAAAAAATTGTTAGAAAAAAAAAACTGAAATTTTGCAACTTTTTTTTTTCAAAAAAATTTCGATTTTTTTTTTTTTTTTTTTTTTTTTTTTTTTTGGCATTTCGACATGCGCGTCGATCTAGTTTAGTTTATTCAATCGTGGTTCAGTAGAGTCTGATCCGTTTTGATCTACAATGAATAGGATATCTGGTTCACTTAAGTGACCCAGCAGTATTGGCGGCGGAGGTTTTGCACTCTACAGAGTGCTCCCCCTCGAGTTGTATCCTGTGCCCGGGCTAGGGGGTCTTCCACCCCTTGCCCATGGAATCCTGTTCACCCGAAGCGAGGCTTGCTTTTTTTTTTCCATGCGTGCTCCAGCGCGGCAACTCGCAACCTGCGCTCTTTTACCCCCGTGATGTCATGGCAGCTGTTCGCGTTTCTCGCACCTCGTCCCTTCTCGGACGGTACCATCCGGCAGGAATTTTCCTTCTGCCGGATTCCAACCATACGTGCAGCCATGACGTCACCCTGCGCATTAAAAACAAGCCTCGCGTTTCGAGGGGTTCCCCACGCGAACACATGTGCTCTGCTCGTCAGAGCTTTACAAACGCGCTCGCGTGGAGAACCCGTCCGGTCCAAATTCACAATCCAGCCTGCCTTCTGTCCGTCTGCAGGGTCGGCTCGAATCCACCGCGGCGTTTCCGGACCGGATTTCACTCGTGCAGCCGCGCACACGGCGGCCTCGTGCGTAACACAGTACGGACCCCGCGCGCGCTGCCGTGCAAACCCGG